>NW_027094109.1:3476030-3916992 GCF_029207755.1 Chamaea fasciata
CTGAGCTGGAAGGGACCCTCCAGGATCATCCAGCCGAAGCTGTGAGCTTAACTAGCAAGCTAGGGAAATGAGGTAAAATGGAGAGCTTCTAACTCTTACCAAGGTTATCTGAGAGATAATTACCCAATAACGAGGTGACACCTATATAATTTATATTTTTGACCTAATAGTGACCACCCAAGGCCCGCAACGTGGACATTTTTCACCCAATTAGAGGAAACCACCCGAATCCATGAAGAAGAAGGATGACAAAGGCAAAGAAGAAGGACAAAGATGACACCCAAAATCCTCCATCCTGACTCATATATATTACTATACACTAAAACCCCAAATTCTACGTTTCTAGGATTCCCACACCGACCTTGCACAGACAGCCCCAAATCCCACGCTGAGCATCCCTGGAGTGGTGTCCAAACACTCCTGGAGCTCTGGCAGCCTCGGGGCTGTGCCCATTCCCTGGGGAGCCTGGGGAGTGCCAGCAACCTCTGAGAGAAGAAGAACCTTTTCCTAAAATCCAGCCTGACCTGTCCCTGGTCACAGGGAGCAAAGATTGGAGCTGCCCCTCTGGATGAGCAGCAGACCCCAAACAGTTTCCCCTCAGCCTCCTCCCCAGTGCGCCCTTTCCTCTTTTCCCTCATGTTTTCCCCCCAGAATTCCTTTTCCTGGCTCAGGGCACTTCTCCCCTTTCAGACTGCAGCTCTGGGGTGCCCAAAAATCTCGGGGGGATGCCGTGGGGACGCCCCACGGAGGTGGCCGCCCAGGGCTGGGGGAGGATGGAGGCATCAATCACGGGCCTGTCTCTAATCAGCTGCGCCCCGGCTGGCGAGCAAGCGGCGCCTCATCTGCAAAGCTCTCGCTCGGCTCCCTCATTAGCATAAGTATTGTTTTCCATTATCCGCCGTGATTCACATTAAACTAATGGAAAATCATCTGTCATCGGGATGGATCTCGGCAAAGGGCAGCTCTGAATTCAGTTAGGGGCTCTTTGCCCCTCTCCTCCTTATCCCGCACTGCTTTGGGCTGGAAGAAGACCATCGGTGGGCAGGAACAGCTTCCATGGGATCAGAAAATCCAGGAGCAGTTTCCCATGGAAGCTGCCTGCTGGTGTGGTTTGAATCCTGCCTGATCTCCTGCAGTGGAAGCAGAGTTCCCTCTGTTTCTACATCAAATCTGAGCTCGTAGGAGTCAAGATGATAGGATGAGTAATTCTGGCTCCCAAGACAACTTGGGCTTTTACCAAGACTCCTTGATTTGTGGTAAATAGTGTCTTTTATCCTCACCATGACTCCATCACTTAAAGATCGTGGTTTGTCTGTTATTTGAAGTCCAGGGCTGTTCAAGGCCACTTTGGACTATAAGAAGGGAAGAGAGAAGTTCCAGGTCAACATCTAAGACAAGAAAAGAAGTGACAGAGGGCTGAGCCCTTCCTGTCACAAACTGTGACTGGATGTGAGGACATCCAGTTCCATGCAACATGCAGGAATCCAGTTCTGGAAAAACACAATTATTGCACCAAATCCCCCTCAGTTTACACCATAACTCTCTTTGCTTTCTACAGGACAGTCCCATTTGCTGGGAGGTTGTTGTCCTGGTTCTCCCAGTGCGGTAGAGCAAACCCTTTTTCTGCTCCAGGAAGAGGAATTCAAACCTTGTGCTTTGTGCAATGCTGGCATCCTCCCAGGCAATATTTGCTGCTGAAATGCATTGATGCCTTTTGGGCTTACCTAAAAACAGAGGCCAGACAAAATGGAGAGAATAAAAAACAGTTCTAACAGTTCTATTTATTGAAGGGCCTTCAGGTACATTTAGGGCAGACAAAGCCCCCCAGGGGCTGCACCCAAAACGGACAATGGGCACGGCTTTGCGCACTTTGATCAGTTTGGTCCATTTGCACATTGGGGGTTCATCTTCCAATTCCAGCTCCAGCTAATGAAGTCATTGACCCCAAGTTTGCTGCCCCCAACTGACTTTTGTTTCCATCTCTGGGGCCTGGGGCAGTGGGGTGTCCTTGACTGCCGGGCCTGGAGAGGAATTGTTGTGTCTGCCCAAACTGGGGAAGCAGCAGCAGCTCCCACTGTGTGTGGAGTTTGGAGTTCTGCACTAAGGAACTGCAGGGTTACAGAGAGATGAAAACCAGAAAAGCTCAAATCCTGAGGCATCAGCATCATCAGGCCAGGCTGTGCTGCAGGGAAAAGGGGACAATTGTGGAGTTGCCTGATCCCTTGTGGGTGCTCTGAGCTGGGTGGGAGCTGAGGGGACAAACGGAGCCCACCAAGGGCTTTCCCTGGCCATAGCTCCCCAGGGTGAGCCCTGCATGAATCCCCTCTCACCACGGGCACTTTATGGCACTTGGGGAGATGTCACTTCCAGAGCCAAATGAGCAATGACACACCGAGCAGCAGAAGGTAAATGGCTTTTAACAGGATAACGTGTCAGTTAAAGGCTGAATTATTTCCCTGCTGTCACTTCCCTTTACTTTGGTGCTCGCGTTATTGGCTGTTACTGACAGTGGCTGAGAGGAGGGATGCCCTTGGCCCTGGGACACGCTGATCCTGTTTGTGGTGGAGCAACAGGCAGCTGGAGCTGAAATCAACTTCCATTCTTTTTTTGGAGGGGGGGATGCAAACGAATGACTTGTGCCGCCAGATATTCACTCCTCCCATGGAGATTGCTTTCACCAGCCATCACATGCTGGGGGTGTCTCCCAGCCAGGTTTGGCAGGAAATGAACCTTTCCCGAGCTCTTCGTAGTCCAGATCATAATTTGAGCCTTCTAACACAAAAAAGAAGCACCGAGGTGTAATCACAGCCCTTCTATTCCTGCAGGAATCCTTTGGGGGCAAGAAATACCCTCAAACATTCCTCCAGGACATCGGGATGGGAAAAGCATCCTTGATTTCCTGGGGCTGCCAGCTGGAGACTGAGACCCGTGGTGCCAGCAGCTGGATGGATGTGTGGTGCCAAGGTAAACGCTGCTGCTGCAGATCCTCACTGAGATGTTGAGGAGAGATTTATGTGTGCCAGGCTCCATGAATTATCTGGGTGAGTCATTACATGAAGGCAGGCGGTAAAAGCAGCGTTAGGTGCCATAAAACTGATGGAAACCAGAATGTTAAGGAAATTCTGGAGAATGAATGTATTATTTTTACAGTGGTCGTAGCACTGCACTTTCTCCTCAGACTAATTGTTGTTAAGGAGAAGCAGAGGGGGAGAATTTATCTCTGGGTTCTGCAAAACCAGAACTTTCTGCTTTTTTGCTGCCTGGCTCTGGTTTGAAACGCACCCTTGTGGAAATGGCCCCGTGGTCCTGTTTGATTTCCTCCCTTCCAGATGTCTCGAGATCTGCAAATCAAGCCAGGCCTTTTCTGTGTCATCATCCTTGGTAGCAAAGGTACTGCAGGGCAAAAATGGGCTTTTATCTGCACTTCCAAGGTTCTGCTGAGATTTAGGAGGCTCCTTACTGCTCTCCTATATTTGAGCAAACTCTGAAGTGGCAGTGAGTTAAAGGCACTAAAATCAGTCAGTATTTCCTTCAAGCTTTAGTGGATTTTATTTGGAGTTAGACTAGGTAATGATGGCTCTGTTCTTACCCAGTTTAGTACTCAAATCTTTCATCCTTTCTTTTAAAAGCCTTTGTGGGAGGTGAGCGAGAAAAAGCTCGGTGAATGAGTCTTATTGTGTTGAAAAGCCTTTTAAAAATGCTTGGAGGATGTTTCTTGTGCCTGTCCACTACGAGCCAAAGATTCCTGAGCATCAGAGTCCAGCTCAGGAACGGGAATCAAACAGGAGGCATTCAGAGATATTTCAAACACTTGGAATATGGCAGAAGTCTTTTAAGTTCAGTAGCAAACACATGGAAAACCAGATGGTTTCTTTGTGACAGAACCCTGAACATAACAGGAAAATAGAATGTGCTCCCCTCCCTCTCTGAGCTGGAGAAAAGAATCTTTAAAATGCCTTGCATGTGTGCTAAATAAATAAATTTAAAAATGAACCTCCTGGCCAATCACAGTTTAGCTACCCTGCAATTAAACAAATCCACAAACTGGCAACACATTTACATCTCATTAAGGGGAGGCACATGCAGCAGCGGCATGAAAATTTAGAAATTAGACACAATTACCACGTTGGCTGGAGGCAGGAAGGGGGAGCGTTGTGGAGGGAGGTTTTTAAGAGAAGTTCGATGGTTCCTTAATTGGCTGCTGCCTCCCCAGTCCCACCCAGCTTTGCTGGGGAAATGAATTTCCCAGAGAGGACTGGCTGATGCTCTGCCCGTGCCTGCAGGATGGAGCAGGAGTTGCGGGATGTGCCAGGGAGCTGCGGGTGTCACCTGGGGTATCACCTCTGTTGGCACTTCCATTGGGATGGCAGCGATGTGACCCCAGTGCTCTGCAGCCGCCTCCATTCCTGTGTTCCCATTTTTCTGAAGGGAATTCCAGAGCAGCTCTTCCCTTTCTGGGATGCCTTTCCATGCCTTTGGTGGCTGGAGCACTTGGCTGACACCTGTGCTGAGGATTTATTGGCTTTGCACAGCATCCTCCCTCTTTTTTTCTTGCCTCCAGAAGTTTCCCAGCTCTCTGTATTTCTTACAGATATTTTATGTATCTAGAAATATATTTCACCTCTCTGTTTTTTAGTAGATTCCAGGTCCCTTCCCCCTGAGGTGCTTCTGTTCCTCACAAACAGATCTGAATGTGTGAGTGGGTGTGAATCCTTGAGCAGGGGTAGGTATTAATGATGTAAATAACAATTGCTTAGTTAGGAACAGTAATTGCAGATAATTATCACCTCGGGCATCACTTCTGGGAGCAGGGCCTGGCCTTTCCTGGGGAGGGGTTAAACCTCTGGATTCTGGAGCTTTCCACAAGAATACTAATGAGCTGTGAGGCTGCTGGTGGCAATGCCCGCTGGAAGGGTTAACAAATGAACCCACCATGATTTCCAGAAGGAGCAGTGGCACAGGAGGGATTTCTTTGGGGGGTTTGGTGGTGGGTTTGTTTTTTTTTTTGCCTCTTCCACTGAGGCAGAGATGGATACAGTGTCCACGGATGCTGCTCCATGCTCTGCCCGCATTTCTGCATGTTTTCCATTTCCAAAATCCCCACAGGGGTGGGTGATCCAGACCAGCCCAACTCGAAGGCTGCTGGGAACAAGCTCAGCTCACTCCAGGGAACCCAAAGGGGTGAGAGGTGGAGAAAAGGCTGTTCCTGCCAATCACCAGGTCCACTCTGTCCAGGTATTTAATGGCCCTATTAAATATAGCAAGTGTAAATCTCACAAATTGCCTTGAAAAGGATTCAGCCGCTTCAAAAATGGAGCAATATTTTGGATATATGACTTGTGCCTCAGAGCCATAAATAAAAAGGTAGTATATCCTCAAGTTACAGGCAAGTGCTACTGAGGTGTTGGTATTTTTGGAAGGTTTCTGGCTTTTCCTTCTGAAACATCCTGGCCTTTCCCGGAGTTTCCACGGCTCCACAAGCAAAACCCAAGGTGGCACGATGGGAATGAGTTAAGTGAGGAATGAGCAGAAAGTCCTGCAGGCCGATTTATTCGCTGCTAAAATGCAACCTGCACTAGGCTGGAGGTTCCCCCCCACACCTCAAGGGCTTCTTGTTGGGGTTTTATCCCCCTTAAATTCCAGCTGTGGGATCCCCTGGGGCCGTCACTTTGCAGGGCACTGGGACACTGAGGAGAGGCTTTGTTGCTAACACAGAATTGATGAACTGGTGAATTGATTAGGAATTAATGACTCTGTGTCAGGGGACTGCTGCTGCTGAGGGGCTGGGGGGGATTTACATCCTGCTGCCCACGAGACACTGTGCTGCCAGGAATTCAGGGACTGCAGGAATTCAGGGATGGGGCTGCCAGGAATTCAGGGATTGGGCTGTCAGGAATTCAGGGATGGGGCTGCCAGGAATTCAGGGGCTGTCAGGAATTCAGGGATTCAGGGGCTGTGTGTGCAGCAGGGAGTGAATTCCAAGCTGCAGATCCCACAGCATCCATCACCCCTGACGGGGGCTCAGCAGTGTCTGACTCCTGAGCCGGGCTCAGTCTGGCTGTGAATAACTGATGTGGGTGAGGTGTGTGGTTATAAATGTGCTTTTCCTGAAGTGCAGGGGTCACTGAGGGGCCACAAAAGCTCCCTGAAACCCCTCTTTAGTTATTCCTGCCTTATTCCTTGCATCTCTTTTTCCCTGGAGCACAGAGCAGGATCACGCAGCTGAGGGAAAGGTGTAGAACTGGCCAAAAATTCAGCCTGGGTGAAAAACAGCACGTTCTTGTTCATAGAGAAGAATTTTTAGGAAGGGTTAATCCAGGTGGTGCTTCAGGATGTGGAGTCTACTTTTTGCCTGATGACTGAGCTTGTTTTATTTTGAATTTTGTATGAAGATGTTCTATGAAGGGTTAATCCAGGTGATGCTTGAGGATGTGGCTTTTTGTTCTGGCTGATGGCTGGGCTTGTTTTATTTTAAGCTTTATAGGAACATATTCTAGGAGGAGTTAATGCAGGTGGTGCTTCAGAATGTGTCTTTTCCTTCTGGCTGATGGCTGGGCTTGTTTTATTCCAAGTTTTATATGAAGATGTCTTGCCCCAGCAATGAGAGTGGGCTGCAGCTGCTCCTCTCTTGCCAATCCAGGCCCTGAACACGGATCACAAAGTGTCAGCAATGAGCGCTGATTCCTGAGCTCAGGAATAATTCATACAAACGTCTCCCAGCTTAGCCAAGAGAAGCAATTTCAGCTGGAACAGTGTACAATCCATTTTTCCCTGGCAGAGAAGAAAGGGAAGGGTGCCTGCTATTACTCTGATTCTTTATATATATATATATATTTTTTTTTTTTTTTGCAAATGCTCAGACGCAGCGATGATGTGTGGAAAGATGGAATCTAAAGATAGATATAAAGGGGATAAATCAAAAGCCTCAGGTGTAGTCACACACAGGCTCCATGGAAACTGCTCGCAGCCATCACTTCCTGATGGGGCAAAGCAAAACAAATCTGGGTAAATCTAAGAACGAGATCAGGCTTTAATCTTTGGGTTCAGGTGCCAGAGTACAAGCTCTCTATAAACCTCTGTTCCTGCTTTTGGCAGCAGTGGGGATTGCTGAAGATGGATCTATTTAAACAAACTGGAATGGGAGCATTTCTTCAGGGTTGGGGTTTTTTGTTCTTGTTGGTGTGGGGGTTTTTTTCTTCTTTTTTTTTCTTTTTTTTTTTTTTTTTTTTTTTTTTTTTATTTTCTGAACTCTCCAGTGCCTGGCTTTTAGGAAGGAAGCAGCAATTACCTCCTTGCCACCTTCTTTTTCTGTGTAATGAAACAACCGTTATGGAGTGGATCCAGCTAGGTGTAATTCTCTAGAGGATTTCATCTTTAACTTATTTGCAATAATTGCCTGAGCGAGCCAGAATTTATCTGGAAGGCCCTGGCTTAGATAAACTCCTGCTGTGCTGGGTGCAATTTTGTCAGGAGTGGGGGAGGCATTGTGAGAACAACAAATTAAAACCAATCTCATCTCCTGAAATATTTCATTACACAAACTCGATTTATTATGCCGGGCTGCCCTTTTGCAGCACGTGCGAGCTGCTGAGGCAAAGCAAGGGCTGTGCCGAGGGAAGAATCAACAGAACAAATCAACAACACAAATTTATTGCACGAGAAAACAACCACCTCGTGTAATCGACTGCTGTGGGAGCTTGGAAGTCTTCCCTGACCTTGCTGACACTTGGCAGGTTCAGGAAAAAGGATTCTCCTGTAAATTGGGGTCCTTGTGACATCTTCGAACACAGGGATCTCTGAAATTCCTTCATTCCCACAGCTCAGGTTGAGTGGGAAGTTGCCAAAGTGTTTGGATGGAGGTTGGATCCTTTTGTACAGCAGAAGGATATGCAAGAGCTTGTAATTCTGGAGTTTCTCCTCCGCTTGTTTGTGGAATTTCTCCGTGAAGACGTAAAGAACAGAGAATTTGTGCACATGGTGCTTGTTCACCCCTGGTTTGTGCGTCTGGACATGAAGGAGCTCTTTTGAAATGTCTCTATTTTAAAACTGCTCCTTTAATTGATCCCAGAGCTTTGCTGCCTTGGGTAACCCAGAAAATACAAATCCATCAAAGCCTATGATCCCTTTCCTTCCTGAATTCTGTGAGCCAGGTCTCTCCAAAGATGGCCTGGGATGAATAGAGGTTATTTCTGCTTCCTTTCCCCCCCTCAGTTTGAGCAGAGGTGAGGGATTCTGTCTGGTGAGAGCTCTGGGAGCTGCTGTGGAACAAAAGGGGAATAAATTCCCTGCTGGAATGCAGCAGCCCCTCCAATCAATGCCCTTCCCAATTAATTCCTCCGTATGAGCAGGACTCCTGAAAACAGTGTGCTGCTGTTAGCTCTGGCTTTAATTTATTTTGAAGAATGTGTAATTATCAAGCTGTGAGCAAATTGCCATTGCTTTCACCTGGCTCCTTTCAGGACTCATTGGCATTCAGAGGAGCCACAGATTAATGAGCAGAGCAGCAGAGGACAGGGATGAGCCAGGGCAGCCACGAGCTGCATGAGGCAGCAATGCCTTGGAACAGGGAGAGCAGGCCCAGGGGCGCAAATCTTCCCTTCTTAGTGGAGAAAAACAATAAAAATCCACAATTCTGTTGGGCCAAGGGCATTCTGTGCCTCGTACAGTGCAGCAATGAATGGGAAAGGTGGAGCTTCTTCAAAAATATCCAAGGTTTCTTCTCTACACCCTTTTTAGTGTCACTTTTGCCTTTTCCCACACATCTGGGACAAAGAGGAGCTGCTGGCAGCCTTCTGCGTTCTCCTGTGCCACGATGTGCTGTGCCTCCGCAGGTCTCTGTGTTGAGCTCATTCTGTATTCCCACTTTTCGAGGTTTACATGTGGCTGTGGTGAAGGTTTCTTTGATTTTCTGAAATTAGATTCAGAGCCGGGCAAGGGATGCTGAGATGATGGATTTTGTTCCTCTTCGGTAGGAAAATTTTGCATTTTTCCCTAAGTTTTTGGTCACTCTCAACATTTTAATTTTGCCCTTGTTACAATGACAATTACAATGACAATGGGTGTCACCTGCACATCAGAGGTGGATTTTGTCTTGGCTTGGAAAGACAGGTGTCTGTCAGGGAAAGCCAGAGCTTCCTTTGGAATGGAGAGGGTAAACCCCCTTCCTCTGAATTATTATAATTATGAAATTAAAAGGCTTTCCGGAAAAGATATTAGGACAGGAATTACAGATCTTTACTAAAAATAAATAAATGCAGTAGAACAAAAAAGCAAAGCAAACAAACAAAACCACTGCCAGAGTCAGAATACAACCTGACTCCCTGTTGGTCAGGCTGTTGGTGTCAGCCCAATCCAGTCCTCCTGCAGTGACAGATGTGGTTCTGGTGGAGCAATGATCCTGTAGGAGGGTGGAGTTTCCTCTGAAGGTCCAGTGGTGCTGAGACGGGTCCGGTCTCCCTCTGGGAATCCAGCGCACACAGGCTGTGCTGGTGTTCTGAATGCCAGGTTTGATCCAGGTGGGAATGCTGGGCTCCTCCCCCTGGGTGGAGCCTCTCCCCATGGGATGATGGGATTGTATCAGCCCTGCAGTGAGCCTGGATGGCCCATGAACAGCAGATATCCCCTGGAGGGAGGATGGGTCCTGGAAGGGATAAAGAACACTGCCCCAGCTGGTTTAACAGCTGGTGATAGAACACAAACTGCTGGTTACATCCTGCATTGCAACCCAGGACAGATTTTCAGGATAAACAAAAGCCTTTTTCTCCTGGAGAGCAGGGCAGTGTCACTCCAAACACAAGGCACTGATGGGGAAGGAGCAGGAGAGGTGCTGGATCCCTCCTGCCTGGTCCCCTTCACCCGGGATCATCTCAGGTGTCACTCACTGCTCTGCCCCTTCCCAGCACAGGGAGGTTCAGCCCCTGGGCTGGTTTGCTGCCCACAGGAGCGCTGGGTGTGATGCTGATGGGATGTGATGGCCCCGAACTGCTGGCAGACACAGAGCTCCAAATGCTCCTTTAGGGCTCACTGAACAGGGAACTCTCCCTGGGAAGCTCAGTGCAACGTGAAGCAAGGCTGGACTACAACTGATATTGTGGAGGGGAAAAAGAAAAAATCACATATTCATCTTTGTATAGTCCCACATTCCAATATTTTTACTTCGTTTTGGGTGTCTTGAGGTTGTTAATTTGTTTAGGGGGAGAGCAGGACTTCTTGGTTATGTTTCTTCTAAACTTCTTTGGGCTAAACTGTAGAAGCACTGAGAGTGTCAAGCTTTGACATTTTTTGCCAGAATTCAGAGCTGTGCAGGATTGAATTCTGACCCCTCTTACTTGGGGACTTCACAGCTTCCTGCTCCTGCAAGAGTTAAGAACTGTGTGCTGAAATAATCAGGTTCTGATTTAAGAGCCCTCTGGGCTGAGCGAGCTGTAAGCTGATACCACGAGGAGCAGGATATCAGCTCCAAAAGGGGGACAAACACTTTATTCTATTGAGTTTGCAGGGAAGGAGAAAAAAGAAATGCGTGGCATGAGAGCCCAGCAGCTCCTTGAAACCCTGCTACAATCCACTTAACAAATTGTTTCTCCTCTATCTTCACCCTGGTTGTTCTTATTATTATGCCTGTTATCTGATGGTTATTTAATCTATATTTTGTAATTACTTCCCTTCTGTCTTTCACTCCAACATACATTCATTTTCTTGTTGCACTAATGCAGTGACCTACATTATCCGAGCTGTAAAAGTCAATTATGCTGCCTGTGATTTTTCAAGTGGTGTTTAGCAAATGGGTTTGTGTACTACCCACCCGTTACCTGGCTCCTTTACAAAAGACAGGTTTTCCCAGGCACCTTTTAAAAACATCTCTGAAATACAGCAGATTTTTTTTTCCCCCAGAATGTGGATGCAAATTGTACTGGGAAGGAATAGGGAATGTTCTGCCTGCTCCTAGGGACAATATGGAGCATGAAATCAGATGTTTCTCACTGTGGATTGGGAATTTATTGTCCCAAACTACTGTGCAGTTTGCAAACTCTATTTGAGCCTGTGGATTTTGCATCTCTGGCATTTTAATACCAGGCTTTGAGTTAAAACCACGTTTGTGGCGTTAAAGGGATCACAAAAATCGTCCGTACCTAAAATCATCCGTACCCAGCACTTCCCAGGGGATGGCCAGGTGGGGACTGTTTGTTGTTTTTTGGTTGGTTTTTTTTTGTTTTTTTTTTTTTTTTTTTTTTTTTTAATCAAGCCTCTCTCATTAATGCCTGGAGCTTTTCTGCATAAAGATCCTCACCCTGCAGCCTTTCCCAGGCTCCTGGTACAGGATTGGCATGTGAGCACGTTACAGAAGTTTGGAGCCAGTGTGATGTCGTTATACACTGCAACAATACAAGACTTTGATTTTAGAAGGTTGAAAATTACTTTTTTTTTTATTTTTGGGACGTGTTTCTTTTATATACTATTTTACACAGGCTAATTTGATTGGTGAAACAAAGATAAACTTCTTTAATTACATTGGTCAGACCAGAGGGACATCAAGAACAAGTCCCTCCTAGGGAAAGGAATGTAAGTATAGGTACAATTACAAAAACACCTTTTTTTGTTTACAGAAAATTCTCTGGGAAAAGAATTTCAGAAAACCAAAACATCTCAGGCAGGAACCAGGGCTACACCTGTGTTAACTCCAGGCCCGTGCTAATTTTTTAGTGGGGGAAAAGGAGGAATCAGAGGGAATTTGATGGAGAGAGGTGCAATCATCACAAAACTCTGCCTCTCCCCTGGTGTGGAGGCTGATTGCTTTATTATCCCCCATCACGGCAGGGCTCAGGGCAACAGCCTCAAAGACTGTAAAACCTGGAATTTTCGGGGTGATGCTTGTGAGGATTTCCTATTTTTATAGTTAACATTGGAAAATTTCTTAGGAGAATTTTCCTTCTCTCATTCTTTGAGTTTTTTTCCCCCTCACTCCTACCTCTTTATTCACTATCTATACATGCAAAAAACTTAAAATTGAAGTGGTTTCCTGCGAGCAGGAACTTCTGTGCTGTTCACCAAGTGCTCTGGTGAGCATTTCCTGATTTAAAAGTGTGGCATTTTTTTCCCCTCAGGCACTTGGGGATGGATCCCGTTGTGCCACTGTCATTTCCAACAGCACATTTGAGCCCAGCCTAAGTAGCGACTGATTTAGTTTGGCTTTTTGTTCCCCCTCACAATCCCTCCTGTTAAAAGCAGCTGTTACTCCTTCATTTAAGGCAGAGGAAAATTAAATGGCTCGCCCGAGGTCATGAGCAGAACCAGGAACAGAATTTCTTGCAAGTCTGAGCTCAGTGATTTAACTGCAAGCTGAGAGCTAAAGGTGAACATTTGCTCCGAATTTTGGGCGGGTTTTTTTGGGGTGGGTGTAGGGTCTGAGATTCATGAGGGACCATTCCAGGTGGTGGATCATGAGCTGGGTTCCACCTTGTTGTGTTTTTTATGTGTTTTATGATACCTGGTTTGTTTGGGATTTTTTTTTTTTTTATTATAGCATTTTCCAGGGTTGTTTGCAAACACGATTAATTTCGGAAGTTATAAATGAATATCGGAATAACCAGGAGACCCCTGTGAAATCTTGAGTATAGCTGGGGAGTAAAAATAAATAAATAAGGACATTTCAGAGTCGTTTTTTGAGCTTGTGTTCTCCCTTGTAGCCCTGGCAGTGCAGGAATGTGTGCCTGGGGCCGGGGAGCTGCAGACAGCACGGAGCAGGATTTAATAGCTCAGTTGTAAATGTGAGAGCATCTTGTCCCTGCCTTTGCACAGATTGGTTTGGAGGCCCGGAAATGTCTAAATTCTGATCTGTGCTCACTGGGAGGTGTTCAGCAATCACATCTCAGCGCTGTAAACCCAGCTGGGGAGATAAACCTGAACAGGAGATAATGCTACGGGGGAAAAAAAAAAAAAAAATCTCTGTTTTAAGAACCATCAGTGAAAATTTGATTTCCACCAGGCTGGTGTTTATAGAGCGGTGTTCTCTCCTCTCCAGGAAGCCAATCTGAGCTTTCACTGGGCTCCTGCTGGAAGAAATCAAACAGCCAATTCCTGCAAGGCTTGTGGTGGCTGACGGGCGAGGATGTGGCTGCCTGTGCTCCTGGGAGGAGGGAGGTGGGAGAAGGGCTCAGCAGGGCAGGAGGGACCAGCTGTTTTTGTCCCAATTACCCTTCTAAAAACGCCTGGAAAATGCTGCTGTCTGCTCTGGATTCCCTCATGCAAACCAGGGGGTCTGTGATGGAGAGGGGAATTTCTGGCTGCTGCCTGAGGGAGATGAGGGGAAAAACAAAAAACCAGGCCAGAATTTGCACCATCAGTGTGTCAGCATCCCCCAGGACAGAGACGAGCTGGTTCTACCCAAAGAGAAAAAAAAAAAAAAAAAACCACAAAATTTTATTTATTTTTTTATTGACATGAGAAGGAGGAAGGGTTGAGAAGAGTTTCAGCCTCACCTTTTGGTGGTGAGGCTGGTATGGCCACTCTCAGCCTGCAGAGCTGGCCATCCTCTGCCAAATTCCTCGTCTCCTTCTCCTCCTGCTCATTCCTGGAATTTGCTGCCAAAGGGAAGCAGGAGAGGCAGGAGGATGAGGCAGCCAGGTTGGTTTCGGAGCATTTGGGAAGAGCAGGACACATCCATTGCTGCAGACAGGGAATTCCCACCCCAGTGCTGACTCCCAGGAAGGCAAATCCTCGTTTTTGAGAGTGGAATCCTTTGATGCCCTTGACCTGCAGGGAATTCTCTCTGGGCAGCCCTGCCCATGGCCCCAGGAAAGTATTTAATTATGAATTTAATTATGAATCTGTGCAAGGGCTGCCAGCCGATCTTGGAAGTTTCCTGAAAGTGGAAGCTTGCTGAAGTGGAAGTTTCCAAGCCACACCTGAGGGAAGCATCCTTAGCGCCAGAGATTTGGTATTTTAGCAGTCTTAACTTAAAAGCAGTCTTTTTAGTTAGTCTTTTTTGTCTCAGTTCTTTTTACCTGAGATTAATTTTTCAGGGGAAAAGTGCCCAGTGGCCCAGCAGAATAATTATTTTCTCCAAATCCTCTCATATAAAAGAAAGGAAAAAGTCAGTATCTTGTAACAGGAGAAAGATGCCTGCCTAGAGCAGGTGAGAGTTGCAGAATCAGGTGAGAGTTGCATTTTAGTGAAAATGAAGGTTTTGACTGCAAATCTTTACTCTCTTTATCCTGAATTTGCAACCCTGAAAATGACTTCAATCAAAAGCTGCTTATTGGGTAAAAGGAGTTCAGCGAAGGAAAACAAAGGGAAGGAAAAGAAAATAAAGGGAATAAAATGAAGTAGTTGAAAGCAGGGGAGGGCAGAGGGGTGAAGGGATTGCTGGTCCTGGAGGAGCTGCTGAACAAATAAATCATTAGGAGGACTCAGAGTGTTTCCCCAGCCTCTCCCGGGGTGTCTCAGCCTGTGCTGCTGCTCCCAGAGGGAGCACTGGGGCTTGTGCAGAGCCCTTAGCTCCAGGGTGCCTGAGCACGGGGCATTTTCCCTCTGCTCTCACGTGACGGGCAGCCATTTATTTCTGTATTTAGAAATATAAATTTATATATATTTATTTCTATATTTCTCCATTGTTAACACCATTGTTATACACACACACACACACACACATATATATATATAAAATAATTCTCGCTGACCGATGTGTTGCAATAAGCACCACACACTTGACAGGCAGTTACTTATTTCTATACTTATAAATATATATTTATATATATATATTTTTATATATATATATTGCTCCTGCCTATTGCTAACACCATGATTATATACACACAGATATATTTATATAAAATAGTTCTCGCTGATGTGTTGCAATAAGGACCTCTCACTTGATAGGCAGTCATTTATTTATATATATTTGTGTGTTTATATATATATATATATATATTTATAGATGTATTTATATATTTCTAGAACTATTAACACCATGATTATATATACACATATCTATTTATATAAAATATTTCTTGCTGGCCGATGTTGCAATAAGCACCTCTCACTTCATAGGCAGCCATTTATTTCTATATTTATATCTATATATCTATATATTTATATATCTATATATTCTAAATTTCTACTTATATTTCTATTTCTATATTTCTCTGACTATTGCTAACTCCATTATTACATACACACATCTATATTTATCTAAAACAGTTCTCACTGACCGATGTGTCGCAATGAGCACCACACAGAGAGCGTGGCAGATGTGGGTTCAAGGCCCTGGAAAATTAAACATGATGCCTCTTTTTGCACTCTTACATGAAAATACAACATTTTCCCCATCTGTCCCGAGGCTGGGGCAGATGCTTCACTGGAAGACCACGCTCTTTATGTAGTTTTATGGCAATAGTGTATGTTTTTGTTGAATTATTCATCTATTTTTTGTGTCAGGCTGTAACCTAGCCCGGTTGTTTTCCCTCCTCTGCTGGTCCCTGTTTCCTCATGTATCAATCAACACCAAAAGCAACATCCTCAGCTGGAACCAGTGGAACTGAAAGGCTGAGAAGAAACCTCATCTTTTTCTAGAATATTCTGGGCATTGCAATGATGTCCACATTTTGATTACTCAAAAATGGAGCTGGAATTCTTTGGTCACTTAAGGTAATGTTGGTACAGCTGCAGCGGGTTTGGAATCTGAAGAGTTTCTTTCATCAAGGCCCTCCTTGGAAGGATGAATGGGGAAATAAGATCTAGGAATAAGCTGCTATGAGAGTTTGAATCTTTTTCCTGATTGCTTCCTCCATCTGCACAAAAAAATTATCAGCAACTTCCAAAATAAGCATTAATGTTATTCCTGTTTTTCCTAAAGGTTTGATCCTCCAGGGCACTCTCCCTCCTCTTTTGGCAGTCACTCTTCTCCAAACTGTCCCAGTCCTGCAGGGGAGGTAAAGCTGATAGAAATGTGAAAAATTTGGTTCTAAATCCACATTCTAGAATTAGCCCATGGAGCTTGCACTGGGTGGGGAAGGAATTCCAGGCTGCTGAATGGGACCTGTTGTTTTTTGGCTGGAATGAAGCACCAGGCTCATTTCTGACTGCTGAGGTTCTGTTTGGCAAGGGGGGTTTATTTATACAAACGGGGCCATCAAGGTTTTGCTGCTATTCAAAATCAGTCTGGTTTGGGGCTCGGTTTTTAGGAACAGTAAAAAAACCAAATGATTGTTAAAAAAAAAAAAAAACAAACAACCCAAAACAAACAAACCAAACCAAACCAAAAAAAAACAACCGAAAAATAACCCAAAATGCCCCAACAAAACAAAAAAACCCACCCCAAAAAACCAAAACAAAATCAAACAACTCGCCCCCCAGAAAAAAACACCAACAAAATCAAAAACCCCCACAACCAACCCCAAAAAAGCTTTGGTTGAAGAAGTTAAATGAGATAAATAACCCTGGCAGAGAAAGAAGGAGATCTCACTAAATTGATCCCAGCCAATTTGAGGCAGTGTAGACGTAATGGAAAAAGCAGATTCCTGAAGCTGACTTACGGAACGCCGTGTTTGAGTCCTTAATGATGATAAATCAATGATCTAGAAAATAAAATCCCTTTCCCATTATCCAGATGGGCACACAAATTCTTCTCCGACTCCAAGACGGAGGCACCCAAAATTTCCAATTAGCGTTTCACATCCCACTACCTTAAAATTATAAGCAATTAAATTGGAACACGGTGCAGACACTCATGCAGGAGCTGCCTTTCTCTCCCCATAAAATGGGGCTCTGCTGATTGACACAATCCTTTAACTCAGCTGAGAGATTCTCTGCTAACACCCTAAGAGAGGCACTGGAGCAGAACTCTGAAATTGAATTACAACCTTTGTATCGAGCCAAAGAGCAAAGTTGTGATTATCAGGTCCTGCCTCTCTATTTCTTCCTTCTAAACTCAACTTTCCCACTTTTTTTTCCTTTTTTTTTTTTTTTTTTTTTTTTTTTTTGCCTTGACAAGTTTCTTATCTCCAGTGCCATCAGGTGATGTCCTGGTGGCTCTGCCTTCATTCGGGCTGTGCCCAAGCTGGAGCAGAGAAAAGGGGCACAGGGAGGGTTTTGGGGGAGTTTAGGCTGAGTGGAAATTTGCTTTGTTAAATCTTCAGCATCTCAGAAAAACAACAAAGTGGCAACTGAACACTTTAATCCTGTGTAGACAGACTCGTCTGTGTTAGGAGAGCGAGTTGGATTTAAACATCCTTTTGTGTCTTAAAAGCGCTAAAATCTGACAGATAAAATTTAAACCAAGGTTTTCCGAAGGTGGAAACAAATGGTGGGTGTGCCACACGTGTGGAATGTTGGCTGTCTTAAACTGACAAAGGAGTCTCCTCCTGTCATAAACGCAAGGAAATCATATGATTTCTGTTTGTCAGTGCCATTAATTGGAACTTGGATAAATTTCTGTTGATTCCCAGACCTCAGAGTCCACCCCAGCTGCACCACCTCAAGGATTTTGCTCTGCTGAAGTAGCAGATATAATTCAACGTCTATGAAAACCTGGGAGTTTTGGAGTTGCATTTCTTTCACCTGGCAGCTCATGGGGTTTCACTAAAGTGCATCTCTGGGTGTTTCACTGCTGGGCTGTGTTTGATGCAGCGGCCAAGAGGTTTCCCATGGAAAAGTTTCTTCTGGAAAATCTGTGTGCCCAGAACGTGCAAAGGAAGCTCAGCCCCAGAAATTCTGGCTCCACTAAACTCAGATTATTGAGGCCTCAGTTTAAACCTTAAGGGGAAAATCCCTGGGGAAATGGATAATTGAGCTGACTTGAAAAATGGCAAAACTCTCTGGAAATAAGAGGGCAAATTCTTCTCTTTTCAGCTCTCGTAGGCTTGATGATGTGAGTGATTAAAGCAGGGTATAAAGTCACTTTTTACAATAGAGGCTGTCATAACTTCCCAGTTTCCTGCATGTAATGGCAGTGGAATTAAATCCCATTTTGTTTCCAAATACGTAAATACCACTTATCCTTATGAATAGAAGGTTAATTTCATGACAGCATAACAGCCTTGGATATTTTTCTTAATGAAGTGCTTCTAAACTCCAGATATTTAACTACATCATATTTATGGCGTAATTATTCCTACTTGCTTGGTGCATTTCCAGTTACATAAATTGTGCTGGTTTCAAATAGGCTCAAACAAATGCATTGTGTACTGTAATTGTTGGGTAATTACAGTGTGCTTAGATGGTGATGAATGATGCTCCAGCAGAAATTTTTTCCTCTTTTAGTTCATTTTTTAAAAATTATTTACTGCCCTCCCAAGGTTCCTGGACAGGTTTCATGCCCCTTTCTTTGACCTTTAAGACAGAAAACATCAGGAGAGTTGAATCATGACTTCCTCTGGATTAATCCTCACGGTTAATTGGCTTCAGCACCCAAGAGATCACAGAGCTGATGAAATTTGTCCTCAGAAAAGCCCCGGGCTTTGGTGGCTTTGGTTTCCTAATGAGAAGCTGTCATCCTCCTTCTGTCAGGACGCTTGCTGCATGTCTGGACTTAAATTTACCTTTCCATGGGAATTCCCTGGGGATTGTGTTGTGTTTGTCTCATGCCCCTCTGTCATGTTTGACCAAGTTGTCTCGAATTTATCTGGAGAGTCGAAGATGCAGATTAAGACATAAAACCACTGCGAAAGGCTGAGTGTTGTTTTCATGGGGAGCAGGGTTGAAAATCTGCATATTTCCAATAAAGCTGCAGGCAGAAGAGTCCATTTATACCGACTTTTATTGCCTGTTCTAAAACTTTATTTTAATGCAACTTCAGAGGAAAAAAAAAGTTTCAGCCTGACTCTATAGCAATTAGGATAATGGAATTGGTAATGAAGTGACAATATTTGCTCTGTTCCATGTGCTCAGGGACACCTCCACAGGTAAATTGTCATTCCCTTCCCCTGAACCGGGATCTGCAGCTGCTTGCTGGAATTTCAATAGCAAACACTTTGTCTTCCCCGTTTGTTCTTTAAAAGAGAGCAGTGCCCACTGAAACCTCCACAATGCCTCTTTAAACAGCCCTTCCTTCCCCTCCTGCTCATCTCTGGACAGAATGTTCCTTTGTCTGTGCCCCGTGGTGTTCGGAGCCTGCTGGAAAAATTATTTCTGGGCATCTTGCAGGCTGCGCCGTGGAAAGAACTCCCTGGGTGCCTCCCAGATGCCCAAAATAAATGCACAGGGCTCCTTTTATCCTGAAATCCCGTCCTTGGAGGGCGTGGTTGAAGTCCTGAGGATCACAAAGGGTTGGGAATGAGATGGTCCAATAAATATTCCTGTGGCCACGAAGTGGAGCCCTCAACGTCTGATGCATTCTCTGTTTAATCACGAGAACTGGCTAATGGGATCATTTCTTCTCCCCAGACCTAGCCCAGAATAACCACAGTCACATTTTGTAGAGGGCTGTCAGTCCAAGCTTTGACGTTCTAATTCTGCACATACAGGGAGAGGGGAAGAAAAAAAAAAAAGACTATTTTGGAAGCAGCCAGGCATGAAAAGCAAAAGGTTGCTGCATCTGAGCTATTAGCAGAGACCTAACAGAGCAAGCTGATAGTTCAGGGTGTTAACTTCTGATACTGCTCCGGGAACACATCCTGGATATCTGCTCCCTGCTCTGCTCTCACACCTGGCTGTGATTTACAGGATGTTTTTTTAAAGCGCTGCTGCTCCCGCTTTGTTCAGGTGTTTTTTGCAGTGTCTCCTCACTGGGATATTTCTTCTGTCCCCCAAGGCAGCAGGAGGACACAGGACACTTTCCCAGGCTGCTGTTAAGAGGTGAAAACCCCTGATTTAGGAACTTTATTTCCTACCCCAGTAAAGCTCTCAAACGAGAGCCTCGCTGGCTTTAACAGCAGCTGAGAACCTCCTCGTGGCAGGGAGGGAGAAGTCTGTACCTGCTTTATTTTTTACCCCAATAACTGAGCACCACAAGAGTGCACAGCTCATCCCCTCTGAAGTCGCTGCTTTGGTTGTGGCAGGAGCCTGGGGCAATTAAGATGAAAATGTGGCCACCTCAGGGAGCTGCTGGAACTGAGGAGTGAGAAATGCCAGGTAACGCCTATGAAAGAACAGATTAAAAAACAAAACAAACAAAAAAAAATTGTAATCGCCTTGGGAAAGGTAAGGGGCTGTTAGACTCCAAGAAAGGGAAGATGAGGATGAGGTGGGGAGGGGCAAATGCTGTTGAGGGAAGGGACAATGCCACACTCAGGGACAGAGCTGCCACCCCCCTGCTTGTCACAGGGACTGGATATAGCAGGAGGATCTTCAAAGGCACGAAGGCAATTGTTTCCAGTTTGTAGTGCAGGCCTGGGAGAGCTGAGTGCTGCTGGCCCGGCCTTGGGTGTCTGAAATTCCCCTTTAGCCCCTGAATCAGGAACAACAAAAACCCCTCTCACAGATGAGCACACGCATTTTCACCACCACTGAAGGGCACCTTTCAATGAGTCCTTAAAACAGACCTGAGCTTCTTGACCCCCTCGGCCTCACAAAAGCCAGCAGAGCTGTGTCAGCTTCTGGGCCATGGAGAAAGCAGCTGCTCCGGTGGAATTCTCTCCACAAAAAGCTTTTAGCACACGGGCTAAGCTGGAGCAGGGCTGGTGGGGATCCAGCTGCTCTCCATCCCTGGGAAAGGAATGAGGGATTTCTTTTTATAAACTGTGAGAGATAAAACCAGCGCTGAGAGAGAAAGGAAACAATGGGAAGGATCCCACTGATTGGTGAAAGGAATGAGAGAGATTTGCCTTTACAGACAAACTGTGGGGCTGCTGATAAATAAAACTGGATACTGAGAGATGAAAGGAACAATGGGAAGAACCAGAAATTCCATGGGAATTCCACTGAGTGACATAAGGAAAAGAAAAAAGAGGGATACACATTAGAAGGGGTCTGTATTCGGTGATTTGGGAAGTCTGGACCTCCCAAGTACCTCAGCCAGTGGGGAAAGAGAGAGGGAAATGTGGCTGGGAAATTGGGATTAAAAGGAGGCTGTGTCCTCTAAAAAGTGGAGAGACCCCATGAGAAATGCCCCATGGCCTCTCCCTTTATTGGAATAAAGTTCCAGGACTCCTCTGTTTCCTTTTGGACATAAACATCTGGTGTTTGTGGGTTATTTTTCCTGACACCTGCCTGATTCATTTGCCCATCAAAGGAAGCAAATGTTCCGAAATCCCTTCCTACAGATCTGTGCTCAGGTTTTGTGGGAGCCGCCCCATGCCCAGAGCCCTCCTGAGCCTCTCCCCATGGATCACTCCCACACAGGATCGGGTTCTGCCCCTCAAGGAATCAGATGTTTCCATCCAGGGCTGCCTGCCCTGAAGCTGCCTCTGCCTCATGTTTTAAATTCCATCAAATCAGCCCCAACGTGGTTATTTATACAGTGGGTGGATAAATATACCTTGACTTCCATACTAACACTCCGGATCTCCAGAGATTTAAGCCCCCTAAAGAAAATATTATTCCTTGTCAGTGGCACTTAAGCATCAATTTGGGGGATTTTTCATAAACAGAGCCTTCCTGAGGGCAGATTTATTGATTTACTTCTGACCCAGCCCAGCGCCAGCATCATGAGCAGCAAAGGCTCCTCTCGAATTGGGAACTTCTGCTTTTCCTTTAACTTCATTATCAAAACATTCGCCGCTCTGAAGGCTGTAATAAAGCAGCCTACTTCTGCCAGAGATAAATTCTGTTTATGATCTGAGCCGTGGCTCTGATAATTGAGACCTGAATGCCAGAAAGTCATAAAAAAGTTCCCCGTGGTCATGAAGTTCCTTCCAGTTTGCTTTTCTTGCACTAATAATCTTATCTTTCCCACATTTTTCTCCTGTTAACCACAGCACATTGAATTATCCAGTCCTTGCAAGAAGCCTGAGCAGTCCTTGTGTATCTTACAGGTTGTTAGGGCTGCATTTCATTAAATAATAAAGCAGCACACATTGTTTACTGGAATAACAACATATTGTACAGGCTGAGATAAGCTGCTGTCAGGAAGTGTCTATAAAGCACAGACAATTCCAGGGTTTGTTCTTTATGTTTCTGACTGTCCTGGTTTGGAAAGACAGGTGTCTGCCAAGGAAGGCAGGAGCCTCCTTTGGAATGGAGAGTGTAAACCCCCTCCCTCTGAATTATTATAATTTTGAAATGAAGGGACTGTCAGGAAAAGATGTGGGAATAGGAATAACAGTTCTTCACTAGGAAAATTAAAATAAAAATTTAGTAGTAAAAAAACCCCAACGAGTGCACAAAGAAAAGAAACCACTGCCAGAGTCAGAACACAACCTGACCCCCTGTTGGTCAGGGTGTTTGTGTCAGCCCAGTCCAGTCCTCCTGCAGTGACAGATGTGGTTCTGGTGGAGCAATGATCCTGTAGGAGGGTGGAGTTTCCTCTGAAGGTCCAGTGGTGCTGAGATGGGTCCGGTCTCCCTCTGGGAATCCAGTGCACACAGGCTGTGCTGCTGTTCTGAATGCCAGGTTTGATCCAGGCGGGAATGCTGGGCTCCTCCCCCTGGGTGGAGCCTCTCCCCATGGGATGATGGGATTGTATCAGCCCTGCAGTGAGCCTGGATGGCCCATGAACAGCAGATATCCCCTGGAGGGAGGATGGGTCCTGGAAGGGATAAAGAAACACTTCCCTACCTGGTTTAACAGCTGGTAGAAGAGTAGAATTTAGAATAGAATAGAATAGAATAGAATAGAATAGAATAGAATAGAATAGAATAGAATAGAATAGAATAGAATCGAATCGAATCGAATCGAATCGAATAGAATAGAATAGAATAGAATAGAATAGAATAGAATAGAATAGAATAGAATAGAATAGAATAGAATAGAATAGAATAGAATAGAATAGAATAGAATAGAATTTTGGTTACATTTTGCATTGCAGCCTGGGACACTGACATTGCTGGTGGAATTTCAATTCTGCACCCTGCAAGATGAGCTCGTGGTGGTTGTGTGGCCCTGAGACAGCACCTGAGGGCAGCAGCATCCTGCCTGGTGCTCCCTCCTCTGTGCTGCTCAGCCCTGCTGGGCAAGGGGATTCTCCACATAAACCAGCTCAGTTTTTTTTGTTTGTTTGGTTGGTTGGTTGGGTTTTTTTAAGCCCAGAAAGCTGTGAAAGTGGAATAACAAAAACTCAGGGAAAGGTCTGTAAGGGCTAAACTGCTGCTGGTGAATGGTGAACAAGCCAGACCCTGCAGTGAGAATAATTCATCTTTTTCAGCAGAAATTCATCCCATAACCAGCCCAAAACTGGGGTTGAGGTTCAGAAACATGCAGAAAGTTCAACAGCACTGAAATTCAGGGTGCAAGACTCTCAGTGCAGGAGTACTGGAAGTTTTTTGGGCTGAACAGAGCCTGGCACAAGTCACAGGGTGCCCCTGTTTCAGCCCCTGCTGGGTGAAGGGCAGCATAACCCTGCTGGGTTATAACCTGGGATAAATCTCACTTCAGCTGCAGGTTCCCATTGCTCTTTCTGCCGTCTTTATTACTTTTTGCTGTAATATTTAAAAGAAGTTTAGCACTGTGCTGCTGTGCCAGTAACTGGGCAAAAAGAGAACAAGAGCTGTGAGACAGAACTTTTCTGTCACTCCTGTTGTCCTCTCCCAGGACATCCACATCCCCTCATGGGACCATTTTAGATCTTTACATGCTTTTCAAACCTCAGAAAACAACCAAACCTGTTGTTTCAGATAAAACTATCTGTTTTCAGATGAAAATACTGCCCCAGGTTGTGGTTCTGAGTATATCAGTGTCAATTATCTTTGAGATTTGCAGATTTGGGGTAGGGAGGGTAATAAATAATTCCTTTATTTGCTACTGAAACGATTTTCCTCAGAGCCTGGAATGTTTTATGAGGTGCAGGGTTTTTTTCAGGAAATGGCAGGTGATGCCTTTTCCCCTGGTGGTGAGGGACTGAAGTTTTCGAGGTGCTTTTCCTCTCCTGCTGCTCTCAAGTGTCACATGAACAACTGGAGCACTCAGATTGTGTCAGACCAGAACTAACGCATGCTTTGTCTAAGACTCTTCTCTCAAGAGGACAAAAAAATCCAGAATTTCTCTGAGATTTTCCATTCCCCTCCCCTCCTGCCTTTCGCTGGGCACCACTGCCTTCCTCAGCCTTAATGCTCCATTCAGGACAAACTTCAGACCACCTTTTTTTTTTTTTTTTTTTTTTAAATTTTCATATTCCAACCGTGTAATCAGCTGGAGTTCTGCTTCAAAGGAGAGAAGGACAGAAATATCAGCTGGTTTCTCTGCTGCCAGGCTGTTTCTCAGGCTGTTTTCTGCCGGTTGCCTGCGTGCTGCCTGGACACCTGTGGCCTCTGAAGGAGCACAGCCTCCTCCAAAACTCTGCCTCGTGCATCATTTGTAGGATTTTCCTGAGGATTTGCGGTCCCAGAGGGTAGAAAAATGAGGGGCAAAGTGCATCAATCTGCCCCCCAAATGCCCTCCACACCATGGAATTGTGTGGAGCCACACGGATTTTTTTGTGCTAATAAGCAAAAGAGAAAGAGGAGGGGAAAAAAAAAAAAAAAAAAAGGCAGCAATGATTTGTTCCAGCTCTGTTATTAAGCTGATTCCTTTGGAAAATTCCCACCAGGGCGGGTTTGCTGACTGGCACATGGATAATGCATGAGGGGAGCCATCAAAGTTTAATGCACCCTTGGCAGTGCTGTGCTGGCTCTGCCTGTGACACCAGCTCCGTTTTTGGGTGCCCACATTTTGTCACAGCCTGGGTGACACCAGTGCCGCAGAACAAAGCCCAGTCAGCCACACAGAGACCCTTTTCCTCGCGTTCCCTCTCCCACCACGACATGAAATGTCATTTGTGGGAGGTTTTATACAGATTTGTGGAGCCAGAAAACCTCTCTGTGTTTATCCTCAGTCCAGGGTTGTTCTCTTTACAGTAACACACGTGGAGGGCAGTCCTTGCCCCAAGGAGGGGATTTGAACAAGAAATGCAAAAATGAAGTTATTGTACACAACAAAAAGACATTAACAAAACCAAGCCTAAATGTTTTATGGTCAGGGTCTTCTGCCACAAGTAGATCATAACTGATCCAGGTTTTTTCTTTGTATAAAATTAAGAGAGTGTGAATCTGCCTTGGTAAGTGGTAAGAGTTTAACAGGAAAATAGATGAGGGGAAAAAAAAATGGACCCTATAAAGAGAATGTTTTCTTCCAATTTAGATTTCTGACAGGGGCATTTGCAGAAGCTCTTTCTTTCTTTCTTTCTTTCTTTCTTTCTTTCTTTCTTTCTTTCTTTCTTTCTTTCTTTCTTTTATAAATAACAATAAATGGGAATAATTGTTTTAAATAAATGAGAAAAATAATATTTATTCATTATCATTGATTTACTTTTATTAACGGGTTTGCCTTACAATTAGCAGCCAGCGTGGCAGATTGATTCCCAAAGCCACACGTTCCAGTCATTCCTGCATCCACCTCTAGAGAGGGCACAATTCTGCACAGAGAAAGGGAGAGGTGCAGAAAGTTCAGTCCTGAGATTCCAGATCTGGGGAAAACTCTCATGGGGTTTAGGCACAGCCTCAAGGTTTGCAACAAAACTGAGGAATCCAGGGGTTTGCAGCCCTTTGGGACTGGAAGGCAGCAGCTGGTGGTTTTACCTTTGTGTAGCCCTGGTTCCGTGCCCTGAGATGTTTTGGTTTTCTGAAATTCTTTTCCCAGGGAATTTTCTGTAAACAGGAGAAATGTTTTGTAACTGTACCTTTGTTATTCGTTCCTTTCCCTAGGAGGGACTTCTTCTTGCTGTCCCTCTGCTCTGACCAATGTGAGTGAAGAGGTTTTGCCTTTGTGTCACCAATCATATTGGTCTGTTGGAAATAGTATAAAAGGGAGACACATCCCAAAAATAAAGGAGTCATTTCAGCCTCCTGAATCTCGGAGTCTGTGTCGTGGTGTAAAACAGTGTCACCTGTGAGCTGGAGCTCTAAGGGGAGGAGACCAAGGGGAAGAAGGGATGAGGTGGGAATGTGCAGGGACAGGTCTCACAGCCTGCACTGCTGAGCACTCCAGAGGGACATCACAGTTATCTGTGAGCTCTGCTGCTTTCCAAATTCTCACTTCTGGCATCAACTTCAGGGATCACCCCAAGCTGACTGCCTAAGTTTAGCCGCTCACCCTGTTAAATTAAATTCACTGCATTCAGCAGCATCCTGAAACATGATGTATGTGTTAACTCAGCTCAAAAAGAGAGAGAGAAAAAAAATATTGACCCAGCAGTATAACATCTCCAACAGGAACTGCAGGCGCTGGGATAATTATACTGAGATTTTGAGCCATGTATTTTTGAACTAAACTAGTCAATGACTTCATAGGTTTCCTTACTTTCTTCCCTCCTGCAAAGAATTATGTTCTGCTGCAACTCTCTGTAATGCCAAGCTCCTTTACATTTCCAACCCACGGGAGAGTTCACAGCATTACTAATTTTGTTCCTCCGAGCCAGCAGGTTTTGATTTAATAAGGGCTAACAGCTTTTTTCCAGCTTGGATTTATTCCAGGATAATCCAGCAGCTTTTCCAAAGGGGAGCACAGCATTTCCACGGGGCTGGGGTGTTCAGTGCCCTTCTGCTGCCTGGGATCCCACTGTGGGCTCAGGGTTTGCCAGCTCGGAGGGGGTTTGGGGGAGCCAGGAGAGCTGAATTCCCTTCCTGCTGTTGCCATGAGGTCCCAGGTCACCTGCACCTGAGGTGGGATTTCGTGGTGCTCTTCCGAAATCTGTGCCAGCCACTCCACTCTTAGGGGCTCTCTCACCTGTCCTTGCAGGTGGCTCCGATTCTCTTCACTCCATCCTGTTAGGAAAATTAATCCACAAACGCCAGAGGTTTATGTCCAAAATAGAGACAGAGGAGTCCTGGAACTTTATTCCAATAAAGAGAGAGGCCATGGGGCATTTCCCCTGGGGTCTCTCCAATGTTAGAGGACTCAGCCTCCTTTTTATCCCAATTTCCCAGCCACATTTCCCTCTCTCTTTCCCCATTGGCTGAGGTACTTGAGAGGTCCAGACTTCCCGGAGTGCCCAATACCTAAAATTCCCCTTTAATGTAAACCCCCCCTTTTAATTTTTAATTCTTACGGAATTTATGGGTTTTCCCCATTGTTTCTTTCATCTTTCAATATCCAGTTCCATTTCTCAGCAAACCCACAGTTTGTTTGTAAAGGCAAATATCTCCTTTTCCATTCATCAATCCATGGAAACCTTCCCATTGTTTCTTTTACCTGTCAGTGCTGGTTTTATCTCCCAGCTGACCCAGTGCTGGTTTGTAAAGACAAATCTGTCATTCCTCTCCATCCCATCTGCTGGGAACGGGCAGGAATCTTCCCCAGATTTCTAAGGCTGAAGCTGCTCTGGGTTCCTGGGGGCCGGGTTGGCCTGGGGGGGGTTGAGAACTCCTCTGCTGGCAGCAAAGAACAACCCTTGGAGGCAGCAGCAGCACAAAACTGCCCAGCAGGATGAGTCCAGGGAGGAAAACAGGAGGACAAAGTGATTCCCTTTGGGAGCAGACCCACCAGGAGGGCCTGAAGGAGGTTTTGGAGGCCACCACCCCGGGGAAAACAGCTCTGAAGACTCCAAAAATATTCCTGGTGCAAGGAGACAGCAACACCCCCGTGCCGCTGTGTGAGCTGAGGAGAAGGCGAGCAGGAAAAGAAAAAAAAAAGGCTTTTTTCTCCTCTTCCCCACCACCCATTATTCATTTTAAACATTAACCTTTTAGGGAAGTAGAAAACAATCACACATGCTGGAAAGAAAAATTGGTTTGGTCTTTTCTGTAATGGCTTTCTCATCTCCAAGAAAACGTGAAAGTTAATTTTAAAAACAAAGGCAGAGCAGGGAAGGGCTGGGAGTAAGAGGAGGAATGTGAGATGGGTTTTGTTCCTTCCTTCAGCACTCACTGGGCTGCAGGAGGATCAGCTCCAACTCAGCGGCACAAAGCACTTGATTAATGTGAAGAAAACAGGAAACTTTTTCCCCGTGGGGAGAAGAGTAAACTAAATCTGAGGTGACAGAAAACAGTGATTTCATTTTCAGGTTCCTTTTTACTGAGGTAAGGTTTTTATTGGGGTAAATAATGGGCACCCCCTTTGCTCTCAGTGCTGTCAGAGCACCTCTCCAGTCATCTTTTGCATATTTAGCAGCAGGAAGGAGGAGAAAAGGGTGGGATTCATAGAAGATGCCATTAATTACTGCTCACCCTTCTGTTCCGATGGCAGAAAGTGATGTATTTGTAAGAGGTGTGCACCACAGGCACAGTAAACAGGCAACAAGCCTGGAACACTCGCAGTGCTGGAAAGGAAATTGTCAACTAAAAAAAAAAATCCCCCCACAAACCTGTCAGGAGGAGTTTTATCAGAAGTCATATAAATTCAGTTTATGACCTTTGTTTACGTCTTTGTTCACTCGCACTGATACGGTCACAGATTTTTAGCTCAGCCGGGGGAAGCTGTGGCATTCCGGGCTTGGGAGATGCCTGGGAGCGTTAAATGCCATTAGAGGAGTGATCACGGGAGGGGAGAGAAATAGAGGCAGCTGAAATCTGGGCCATGCGTCTTTCAGGAGACAGAAGCTTCATTTAAAATGGGTGGCACGGTTCGAAAGGAAGCGCTGAGCACCTGGCAATGCTGCGGGGGGTTGTGCTGGAGAAAGCCCGGGGCTGGTTTAGAATTTTACTGCGGTGGTTTGGGCTTGGTTTGCAAAGTCCTGGCTTGGAGGTGTGACAGGGGTAGGGGAGAGGATCCTGTGTGAGGGAACAGAGCCAGGCCTGTGCAAATCGATCACAGAATAAGTGCATTTGCCTCAAAACCATCTCGAATTACTCCGGTACCTTTTAGGAGCAATTTAAGAGGCTCAACCTGAAGCTTTTCGGATGCTCTTGGAGCAGGTTACACAGCAAATCAGCAGCCTTAAAACAAGTTCTACTCTTGAATTTTGTGATTTATTTCTCCTCTCTGCTTCCTCTGCCCTAAGGCTGGGCTGACAACACCCGGGTGCTGCTGCAGAGGAAAAGCAGAGCAGGGTCTGGAGGGATCCCAGGGACATCAGGAACTGCTTTGCCCAGTCCTGGGGAGGCAGCCAGGGCAGGGGGCGAGGAGCAGGATGCAGGCTGAAATCCCTGCCCCTCAAAGAGCTGCTCATTCCGGGCAGAGATTCCAGCAGCCACAAGCTCCCCTCGTGAAAGGAATGAGAGGGATTTGTCTTTCCAAACAAACTGTGGGTCTCCTAATAAATAGATGCTGAGGGATGAAAGAGACAATGGGAATTCCCATAAATTCCATGGGAATTCCACTGAGTGGCACAAGGAAAAGGGGGGGTACATGTTAGAAGGGGTCTGTATTTGGTGATTTGGGAAGTCTGGACCTCCCAAGTACCTCAGCCAGTGGGGAAAGAGAGAGGGAAATGCGGCTGGGAAATTGGGATAAAAAGGAGGCTGCGTCCTCTAAAAATCTGAGAGACCCCCATGAGAAATGCCCCATGGCCTCTCCCTTTTTCGGAATAAAGTTCCAGGACTCCTCTGTTTCCTTTTGGACATAAACCTCTGGCGTTTGTTTGTGGGTCAATTTTCCTGACACCTGGCGCTCCTCAGACATTTCATGGCATCCTCCCCAGGTGCTGGGATTTCACTGGGGAGGAACATTCTCCCACACTCCTGTGTCTCCTGGACAGAGTCACCAGTTACTCCTTTCACAGCAGACAGGACAGTGGAAAAGTGAGGGAAGCAGCGTCTGGCACCTCGATAGAAAAAACCTCCTGACACTTACTCATCCCCATCCACTCTGTTATTCATTTCGCTCTTCCTGCCTTAATTATGCTGCTGGCTGGATGTGGGACTTGTAACTCTTTTCCTCCCTTCCCACAGACTAATTCTGGAAGCTGAGGCAGCCTCAGAAGGAAAAGCTGCTCGTCCCTCTCCATGGAAGGCTCTCTCCACTTCTCTCATTGTCACAGAAGAATGCCTGCTGAAAAGTTTAGGGAATGAAAAGGCACGGATCTGGGCTCTGTGCACTCCCTGAAATCCCAGCACCCGTGGAGGATGCCATGAAACGCCTGGGGAGCGCCAGGTGTCAGGAAATAAAAGCAAAATTATTTTACCATTATACACATAGAATTCATCTTAATACTTGGGAAAAGCCAGTCTTATAAAAATGTATTTATTACACCTGGCTTAGCCCATCTATTGTGCGTGTCCCAGCTGTGCAGGGCAGGCAGCAGCTCTCGCCCAGCGCCTCTCCTGCCCAGCCCGGCTGCCCTGGGAGCTGTGGCACAGCGAGATAAGCCGGGCTTTGTGCTCTGCTCCGTCCTGCTGGCACCGACAGCTCCCCCATTGTCTGCAGTAGCACTTCCAGCGCTGCTCGCCCGTGTTTTAGCAGCGTCGTTAAGTATTTAGCAGCGATCCTGCATCCCTCTACACGCGTTCTCTAATTGCTTTTTGCCTCCAGCTCCGCAGCAGGAGGTGCTGCGGGGACACCCGGGGACGTTCACAGCGAGGCTTCTTCTAGATGAGACACCTGATTAGCTCCTGGCTTCACTCTCCTCTCCCAAATTCCGTGAGAAAGCAGGATTTCCCAGAGAGGAATCGATTAAAATTCGTGTTTTACTTCTTTATTCCTCTTCTTCCGCCCTAAGGCTGGGCTGACAACACCCAGGTGCTCCTGGAGGGACCTCAGGGACACCAGCGACTCCCAAAATTCCACCAAGAAGCAGAACTTCCCACGGAGGCAAGGGGAATCAATTAAAATACCTGTTTCGGGGAGCAGAAGATGCTTTTGCCGCGGCAGGGAGCTTTCCCCGCAGCACCTGAGTTCCAGTTTCATTCTCAGCTCATGAAAATCTCCTTGCCCTCTCCCAGCCCTATTAACAAAACCCGGCTGGCTGCACCAGAGGGCTCTGACGGAGCAGGAAAAGGCTCTGAGCATGGAGGGCAGGTGAAATAAACGGCGTTTTGTGTTTCCCTGCAGTTTTTTCTTCCCCTTGCCAATTTGCAGACCTCCACAGCAAGTTCCTGTGTGGAGCTGGCTGGGGCTAACTATGGAAATCTGCTGGAGAACGGGAGCGTGTGTTGCGTTCAGTGCCTCAAACTCCACATTAGCTGAGCTCTGGGATAAGCCCCACTGCCTTTTTTGTGGAATAAAATGTCTCTTTTGCCTCGCAGCTGGCTTTTAGGAGGCTTTATTACCAGAGTTTGCCCCGAAACTCTGGATTTGGGCAGCGTCCCGTGCCAAATCTCTCTGGCAGCTGCTGGCTGTGCTCAGGAAATTCAGAGCAGAATTTCCTCGGCTTTTCCCTGCTTGTCCCATCACTCCTCGCATTCCTGGGTCTGTGCCCTCGGCAGTTTCGCTCCCAGTTTCACCCAGCACAGCCTTGGTGCTCGCTGGGGGCTGTTCCAGCGCTCTAGCATTAATTCCTCTCACCTCGTTAATATTTCCTCCCATTCCTTGGTTCTCTCCGAAGGGGATGCAAAAAATCCAGGAAAAGCCTGGATTCCACTTCGATTCCTTGAAGTGTTCTCATGTGCTGGCTAACTGAAAGGGGAGGAAAAAAAGCACCCGATCCAGGTTACCCTTAATTAATTGGTCAGAGCTGATTTGATAGGATTTCCCCAGGAAAGACGCAATAAAACCATTTTTCCATCACCTTGAATAAGGTACCAGCTGAGAGATTTCAAACCAGGTCACCGAAGCCTCAAGTTTAGGTTTCCCTGATGTTCCCAATGCAAAGTTTGTTGCGGTTTTTTTTTATCCCCACTGCAGTGGAGCTCTGGCTGTGACATTCCTCCCCAGTGTTGCTCCTTCCTGCGTTGCCAAAACCGATTTCCAAGCACTCCAAAACCGGAGTGCCCCTATTTATAAACGCACTGCTCCAAATGGATCTCTGCAGGAAGCTCTGCAGCAAATACCTGTCCTCCCTTGAAAATAAAAATATCATCCTGTATCAGAGGAATTGACAAAGGAACAAGTAACTGCAGGAAATTCCCTTCTCAATAGAGGAAGGGAAGGTAAAAAGCAACATTTTCTAGCAGCACACAGATGATCAAGACTCCCGAATTCTGTGCAAAAAAACCTGTAACTTCTGGAAAATTAACCTGGTATCCACCTTGAGGATGTCACCATGGGAGGATATTTTCACAGCTCTGAACTGGTGTCCGGAATTGTGCAATTTTGGGGAGAAAAAAAGTGGAATTTTTAAAATTTTTCTGTTAAAACCCAGGTTTCCAAAAGTACCCCAGTGCAGGGAAATGTCACAGGCTGACCAGGCAGAGCACTAACCCTGGCACTGTCCCTCTGCAAGTGTGGTTTTATTCCAGATGTCCCTGAATTCAGAGCACAGTCACAGTGGAATAACACAGCACACTTCAGGAAGGTAAAAATCTCCCGAGGTTTTTGTCTCAAAACCCAAAAACTAAAAAAACCCACAAAAACAAACCCCAGAATTTTTAAAAAAGCAAATCTAAGCAAAATTTACAAGTTTAAACAAAGTTCCTTACCTGACCACTGAGGAAATCATAGTTCTGTGATCACTTTTCCTCAGGTGTGTGGGGAATTTTGAAGCTGCACAATGAAAAGCAGGATTCATCCTGAATTTTTAATGAGCTGTAATGGATGGACAAAGTGTTACCAGCCGTGCTCTGGGGACAAGGGTAAAAGGAGAAGTGGGGTGAAAGGAAAGGGAGGAATCAGCTGAGCTGCTCTGAAGGCAGAGAATCCATCTCAGAAATGCAGCCCAACACCTCAGCCCATCCCTTTTCCACACTGAGGAAACCTGACAGATCCTGAGCTGCTTTATTCCCCCAACTTTCAAATTTCTCATGAACTAGAGCTCTCTCCTTCAGGGCCTCCACTGCATCAGGATATGAAACCTGGCTTTAAAAAAAAAAAAACAAAAAAACCCACAAAATATCTCTGCGTTAAAACCAAAACAAACCCTAAACAAATAAACTCAAAGAATCAATATTTGAAACAAACAAACAAACAAACAAAGACCTTCCTGCCTCACAAAGAGACTGAATCGATAAAGGGTGGCACTTCCACACCTCACTGACTTAAGGAAAAACAAAAATAAGTTGGGCTACCTGGAGAAGTGAACATGCCAGTCTTTTGGGGGACGCATTTCTGCTTTTAAAAACTTCCTGTGACTTTTCTTTGAGGAACTTGGGGACTCCACGAGGCAAATGTTATCCTCAGAGGTCATCAGCACCCAAGGAATTCTTTTTTCGCACGAGAAGAGGCAGAGCAGCAGATGGTGCCTCTGAGCACAAGGTGGAAAGCAGCTGCTTCCCTGCTTATTTATTTCTTGGCTGGCACAGCCAACGGCTTGGGATTGAGGTAGAGGTGTAGAAAGGGACGTGATGAAGCTTTTTTTTTTCTTGGTCCTAATTCTGTTCAAGAAGAGCTCCAAGGTGTGCTCTAAGCTTTATAAGATTTATATATAAAAGATTTAAATATAGATCTATAAAATTTATATAAATATACACTTATTTAAGATTTATAAGCTCTAAGATTTTTATGATTTTAGCAGGAACATTGATGCAGTGATCAACAAGATAAAGGCACTTTGCTGTCCCTGGTTACCTCAGGAGAGCTGGGGGTGCACCTACTGATGCCTTTTTGGGGTATCTAAAAGCAGACAGAATGAAGAGAATAAAAAGCAGTTCTGTTTATTGAAGGGCCTTCAGGTACATTTAGGGCAGACAAAGCCCCCCAGGGGCTGCACCCAAAATGGACAATGGGCACGGCTTTGCACACTTTGATCAGTTTGGTCCATTTGCACATTGGGGGTTCATCTTCCAATTCCAGCTCCAGCTAATGAAGTCATTGACCCGAAGTTTGCTGCCCCCAACTGACTTTTGTTTCCATCTCTGGGGCCTGAGGCAGTGAGGTGTCCTTGACTGCCAGGCCTGGAGAGGAATTGTTGTGTCTGCCCAAACTGGGGAAGCAGCAGCAGCTCCCACTGTGGGTGGAGTTTGGAGTTCTACACTAAAGAACTGCAGGATTACAGAGAGATGAAAGATAGAAAAGCTCAAATCCTAAAGCATCACTGTAAAAGGAACATCAAGGGAGAAAGTTAAACTGGGGCCTCTGAGGAGGAAAGAGCTGAAGGAGGACAAGAATGAGGAGTTTCCTACTTACAGTCCTGCTAGGAATGGGAACAAAGATGCCACCAGTGCCCCAGAGCAGCAGCCAGGGCAGGAGCTGCTCAGATACCCCAGGCACAGGGCAGGAGCTGCTCAGGTACCTGGGGCAGGCGCAGGTGGCAGTTCAGGAGCTCAGGCTGCTGCTCATGATCTTCCCTTGGCATCTCTCCCCCTCCCTGCTGCTCCAGGCCAGGCTGGCAGTCCCCAACGAGCTGGGCAGCCCCATCCCAGCCCTGCAGCCCCTCCTTGGCTCTGCCAGCTTTTCTTTTTGCCTCTCCCAGAAGAATTTTTGCCCCAAGCTGGACCCTTTAGCAGAACAAGGCTCAGCATTCTGGGCCGTGCCTAGCTCAGAGACACCTGAGGAGAAAATTAAAGATTTCCCCGAGCTTTTACCCCCCAGTCTGTTCTGGAGCAGCCCCACTGTGGGCCTGACATTTCTTGGTCTGAGAGATTTCAGCCTGCTGGCAACTGCTCACTTCTTCCCATGGAATATTTCTCAAGAAAACTTCTCAAAACAATCCTGGCAAACAACTCTCCTTTCTCCAAACAATCTTTCTCCAGGTGGTGTTTTGCTGTTTCTCTGGTTTAACCAAAGGCATTAGAGAGGTGTCGTTCCTACTCACCAACCATGTTAAGTCTGTATGGGAACACCTTATAAAAGAAGTAAGAATTAGACAATAAAAGCCTTTTTTCTGTGCTCTTTGCCTTCTGAAACATTTGAAGTCTTTCATCTTTCTTTTGTGTCCTACAGCGACAGCCCCAGCACAGCCAGACCACCCCTGTTGGCTCCTTGGCACCACAGGGAGCCCTCCCAGTCCCCAGATGTGTGTGCAGGCAGGGCCAGCCCAGCCCCTCCTTCCCTCCCTTCTCCCAATTCCAACTGCAGCCAAGGCTCCACTGGAGGCAGTGAAAGCGGCTTTTTATTGACTCACAGGTACAAAAACACACGAGGCAAACGCCTCCAGCAGCAAAAGTGGAGGCCCCTGTACACCAGGCCTCCCCCACAGCACCCACCACCACCCCCGTGCCTTTGTAGGCATCTACTGCTTTTATAATCCATTAATTTGTGTTGACAATGTCGATGCTACTCATACTTCTCCTGGACCATTAAGCAGGGCAGGTTATTACAAACAGAGGAAAGGAAATCAAATATTAGAGGAAGCACCAGGGAGATACAAAGCTGCACCTTTGCAGCGTTTCAAAACGGAGTTTTACAGAGCAGCCCCAAACAGTGCTCCCAAGCCAAGGGAACTGAGCCATCCATCTCCCTGCTCCAGCCCTTCCAGAGGGAATCTGTGCTCCACACAGGCTGTAAGACAGCCAGGAATATCCAGCAGACAAGCAGTTTAAAGATGACTAAAACAACGTCCTCTCACTGTATACAAAAAACCCCACTTTCTTTAGCAGTCTTTGTTTTCATTTCTGCAGGTATCACACCGAACACTTGATCCTTTCCCAGCCCACAGGAGCCTCACTCCTGGCTGCTGACTGCACCAGGCTTGGCTTTAGGGTTTCCTTCTGGGGTCTTGAGGTTCTCCAGCCACCTGCAGATCTTGCACTGCCGTGCCCTGTACGCCCTGGTGCTGGCTCTGTGCTGTGACCCCGAGCCGCTCCCCACTGGCCCCTGCTTGGGCTGCTCCTCTGCAGGCTGCAGAGGGGACTCCCTGCTTGTCACCTCTGTGTCCCCTCCAGCTCTTCCCTGAGTGCGACCACGAGTTTTTCCAGCTGGAATTGTGGCAGGGGGGTTGTCCCCAGTGTCCCCAAGCTGCTGCAGCTCTGAGCTTCTCCCCGCTCCCTGGGCCACAGCTGGGGAACACGAGGCCATTTCCTTCTTTTCCCTTTTCCTTCCTTGTTCTTTGCCATGCAGCCCTGCAGCAGCACCCTGGGGTTTCTCCTTCTCAGGGGGGCTCACACTGCCCCAAAATGTCCCACCCTGGGCTGGCTGGGCTGTGGGGACATCGGGGACATCAGTTTTCTCCTCAGCTGGCAGCCTTTCAAACCTCCTGAACTTCCTGCACCAGTACCTCCTGCGGCTGATGTCGTTCCCCATGGTGCAGAGCTGATCCTGCTGACAGCCTTCTCCAGGGAATCCCGAGGGTCTGGGCACCTGCAGAGCCTTTAGGAGCACACACAGATCCTCATTACAGCCTTGCTGAGCTGCCAGAGCACTCCTGTGCCGCCTGCAAGAGAGCGAAAAACTCAACAGAACCCACTCCTCAGCCCTGGGTCAGAGCAGAAAGCGACCCTTCAAAATGAAGGGCAGATCCTATTTAATTTCTTCGCCCTGTGTCAGAGCAGAAAGTGCCCCTCGAAAATCAAAATAACTCCCATCTAATCTCAGAGTTGCAGGCTTCATTATTTTTAAGTCAGTCTCAGCACAAGGAAGAGCCTTTTGATGGCACTGAGAGCATTTAGGAAGTCACTCCCTCCCCGGGACTCTCAGCCCACGCTGCACTTCACAGTTATTAGTTTACATTCCCAAAGTAAATACTATTTAGGTCTCCTCTTGTTGCCTAAACCATTCATTAATTCTACAAAGAAATTCGCATTTAGCCAGGGAAGCCCTTCACAGGCCTGGTAAGATATGGAAGGGAGGAAAAAGGGAAGAAAAAGAAAAATATCTCCTTATTCAGAGGTGAGAAATCCGTGGATTTCAGGCCCTTGGGTCACTACTTTATCACTCATTAACTCACTTTTTAGAAACCACTGCTTCAAACTCCAGCATTAAAAAGGGGCAGAATGCAGAGAAACATTTCCCTGGGGTCATGTTTGTAAAGAGCCTTTTTCCAAGTGCAGCACGGCCAGGAAACATCAGCACAGGGCAAGAGCAGGGGGAAGTCGCGTGGGAAGGGGAAGGAGGGCCCTGCACTCAGCCCCGTTAATTCCCTTTGGAACCTGCCATGCAGATTGCTGGAAAGAGGCAAACACAAGTTAAAACCTCATCATTAAGCAGGATAAAAGTGCCCCGTTTGTGGCAGGGAAGCCACAAAGCAAACACGACTTAAAGCATTTATTTGCAGCGCCTCCACCTTTACTCCCGGGCTCAGGGTGATAAAGTTCCGCTCTTAATTAGGGCAACCAGCAACTGCAACCCATTTCCCCACCAGGGCCACAGCTTCAGCTCCCTCCCAGCCTGTTCCACTCCAAATCCTGGGCCACTTTTTGTCACTAAATATTTAAAGTGGGCCAGAAGTGCCACACGCCATGATCTGATTACAGCTGGGGCTGCTGCAGAGAGCACAACCAGCACAGCCCAGAGCGAGAGGAACAGCAGCAAAAACAGATCCATAATTTAGGAATTACAGTTTTTTAAAGTGGAGCTAATGGATCCAGAGCAGTTTTGCTGCACTGTTTGAGCTGCTTTTATGAGCAGAATCTGTAAAAATGTGTGATTCCATGGTGGTTAGGCACTCACTTATAAGACTACATGAACTTAATCACTTAAAACCACGGAGTAGCAAGAAAGGAAAAGCAAGAAAAATGAACCCATCCACTCCTACTGGGGGAGAAAAACCAGAATAAAAAAAGAGAGAGAGATGCTCTTTGATATCAAAGCTGCAGAGAGGACAGGTAACAAATAAATGAATGTTTTGTAGGCGATTGCTGCATCAGCAGCAAGGATTTTGTGTAAATGAATAGAGCCAGGGAATGTTTCATGGCATTTTGGTAGGGCAGTAAAATGCCAGGAGAGGAAAGGGAAATAATCACTTCTTTTCTGTTACAGTTCTATTTATTTGTCATCACTGCAAAAGCAGCTCAAAATATGATAAAAGACAGATTCTACCACTGCTGTCTCCAGCAGGGTTTGTTTATAAAGATATAGATATTTATTACCTTAATGTACCAGTTATTTTTTATATATAGGAGAATTATTTCCCTTTCCTCACTTGTCCATTTCATGCTGTGAACATTTCATTTCCAGTCCCATCTTGCCACCAGCAGAATTTTGTTCAAAGCCAAAGACACAAGAAAGCATAATTACAGTTTTGCTGAAACCCTAAAGGCAGAGCTCTCCCTCTCTAGAGAAGTCAAACAGAACTCTCAAAAATAAAGTGCAAAAATCCCTTCTTCCCCCCAAAAAAACCCCAATTTTGTGTCATGCGGTGCCCACACTCACTTGCAAAGGAAATGCCTCCAAGGAGCTCCCAGCAGAGCTCAGCAAGGAGCACCTGGACCTTAAATAGGGCAGGGCAGCAACACTGAATTGCTTCCACCCAAACCTAATGATTTCATTAATTACGGGTCCCTTACACAGCTGCCTGAAAGACTGGGAACTGTTCTTGCTCCCTGTTTATGAACCATCATGTGAAGTCTCACATCAGAGGGTTCTGTGTATTCAGATATTATTTTCTTTTCTGTCCCTGAAGCGTTTCCACAGAGCTGAAGGGAAATGTTCTGGGGTCTCCCTTTAGGTATTTACACAAAAATGAAGGGGAATGTTCTGGGGTCTCCCTTTAGGTATTTACACAAAAATGAAGGGGAATGTTCTGGGGTCTCCCTTTAGGTTTTCACACAGAGCTGAAGGGAAGTGTTGTGGGGTTTCTGCAAAGTGATAGGTTGGAGAGACTCCTGACAAGAAGGGGACAAGGGGGGATGGCTCCAAACTGACAGAGGACAGTTTAGAAGGGGAGTTCAGGGAGAAATCCTTCCCTGTGAGGGTGGTGAGGCCCTGGGGCAGAGAAGCTGTGGCTGCTCCATCCCTGGGAGTGTCCAAGGCCAGGTTAGACAGGGCTTGGAGCAGCCTGGGACAGTGGAAGGCGTTCCTTTACAACCCAAACCACCCTGGGGTTCTGTGGCTGCAGAGCAGCAGCCGCACGACAGAATTTAGGAAAATCCCCTCGCAGGTCAGGTGCTGCAGGCACAGAACATCTACAGGAACCGTTCCCATCCACAGGAACAGCTCCCGGGTGCTTTTCATCTCCTGTGAGGCGCTGCAGGCACTTGGCAGCAAAGGAGGCAGAGCTGGGGGAGGTTTGTGATCATGTTTTCCCTCTCTCTCTCTCTCTCAGGAAAGGTGTTTTGAGTGGCTTTTGTTTCAGAACTTTCCTTACCTTCACATCGTGCCAGGGTCTGGTTGTCAGATCACGGCAGATTTTGTGATTTTTCATCTGGGCTCCTTGGATGTTGTGGAGACAGGAGAGTGTGAGGAGGGAAGGGAATTATTGCGCTCCTGAAAGCCAGGCAGGGATCCAACAACCAACGCAATGCAAAATTGTTTCACATTGAATATCTACCAGCAGTTGCTGCTCTGGATAAGGGAAGTGTTTTGGTTTTGACCAGCTCTTTTCAGAACTTTTCATTTAGCTGTGCAAGAGTTCAGGAGAAACAGATTTCCTGTGATGAGGAGGTTGATGATTTATAAAGGTGCTTCAAAAGGAGGAGAAACACTGGAGTTCCTCACAGCTCCAGCAGCTCCTAAGCACTCCTGAGGTTTTAGTTTCTCCAGTGCAACCAATTCTTTTTCTTAAGGTTTCCTGCTGAATGACAGGAAGTTTAATTCTAAAATTTGTTATAAAATTTATAAAATTTAATTACAAAATTCCTGCTGAATGACAGAGAGTTTAATTATAAAAATTCAAAGTGAGGACTCTTAGCAACGGGAGCTAAGATTTCCCAAACGCCCAGAAATCAGATTGCACTCCAGGACAGTTGTGTGACTCGGTGATGCAGCTTTAGGCTCATTTGCAGTGATTCACCGCGGATTTCAGCGAGGACTTTGCTGCTTATCATCTTAAGAGGGCAGCCTGGAGCCTGGGAACAGCGCTGGGTTAGAGCCGCACCTCTGCACTCTTCAGAAACCCTCCCATTAGGACTGGTCTGAACACACCAGGCAGGGCAGGGAAAGGTGGCATTTGCCTTCACTCGTCAGGGACAGGGTTTGGAGGAGTCAGGGGAGTGCTCTGCTGGATGGTGCAAGAGTTGTGCTGCTGCAGGATGGACTTTCCCTGCTCTCAGGGCAGGAATAGGAGATTAAAAGCATTGAGGTGCTTTCTGACCTAAAACCTGCTCTAAATGAGTCCCATTTGGAAGTTTGGTCTTTCATCTTTCATTTTATTAGGGTCTAAGCACAGCAAGCCCAAGAGTCTTGGTGTCCCAAATCTTTGTGTCCCAAGCCTTGCAAGGAAATCACCAGGAGAGGAGCAGCTTTCATTCTGAGGCCACTGGTGTCAATATTCAGCATTTTACCAAACGCTTTCCAAGCTGAAAAGGGCAAAAACATCAGTTCTGGCATTGGGGTCAATGCAAATATCAGAAATGAGTTATCAGAGTCTCCTCTGACAAAGGCATTTAAAGCCATTAAAATTACCAAAGGCAAACCTACCCCACGTGTAATTTTGGGTAGGTCAGACAAGGCCAGTGCAAACCAGGAGAAACTGAGAGTAAAGCTCAGCTTTGCAGAACTTGGGCTTTACAGAACTTGGGCCACATCTGAAGACCTCAGATGAATGTAATAACAAAAGAAGCAGCATAACTGGAATATTGTAACAGGAATTTTAGCTGATTTTTTTTTCCATATTTACCAAGGAACTTTTTACATTGCAATTACACAGATTACACTGCAAAAAACTTCTTTCCCAAAATTCCTGCAGCATTACATGTGGTGGAAGATTATCCCATGATTTTTTTCTGAGAAAAAAAAAAAATCACTCTTTTTCCAGAGCATGAGAGAACGTCCCTGATTCAGACTGCAGCTTTGTTAATTAGATGTAAACAGCAAAATTCCAGCAAAACTGAGGAGCTGCACAGAGCCACTTTTGTTCCTGTAATTTGGTGATCCCCTGATGTTTTGGGATGGTGTTCGTGAGACTCCGGCCTGCCGAATTATTCTGCATTATTCCTCTTGGGGTGGGAACTGATCCCTGTCACCCATTTCAGAGTGGTGTCATGGAATCATGTATTTATTGTCACTCTTGATTAGCCCCACACCTCAGTCACAGGGGGAAGGAGCTGCTGAGTCATTTTAACAGGGTTCCCTGAATTTTGAGATGCTTTTAACTAAATCACAATTTAAAACACAATTACAGGGGTTGATCTGAACATCTGAGAGCGAGGCAGAGCAGGGCACTGAGGGTTGTGTTGCTCTCTGCTGCTTTTCCCGTGATTTCCTCAGGCCTCTGCACTCTCCTGGCAAGGAGGAGCTGCCAACCCACTGATTTGTAAATCTGAATTCTGTGCAACGAGGACACAATCTCCAGCCTAACAGCAGAGCTTTGCCAGAGGCAGCCAAACCCAGCCCCAGCTGATGGAGGGGCCTTGGGGACTGTGAGGAACAGCCGAGGGCAAGGAACATTCTCTGAGTTATTTAAGTCAGGGCAGATGAGACATTCCCGTGGGCAGGCTCTCAATCAGATTGGGGCATAAGGAAAATAAAAACAATAATTAAGCAAGTCTGGCTTAAGTGGAGAGGTTTGGAGTGTGGCAGCCCGGTCCTTGCAGCCCCAGGAAAGCTTTGTAAGGGTGCACCAAACTCCTGATGTGATTAAGCACTGCGAGGCAATAAAAGCAATCAGCCCTTAAATAGAAGTGTTGCTCTCAACATCCTCATCTCCTGCCTCGCCTTTAACCATCATTTCCTGCCTCTGTGAGCGCTGTTAGTGAGGGGTGTGCACACAGGAACACCAGGGCTGGAAATGCTTTCCTTAGGGAGGATCCTGCTCTCCTTCACATTGGAGTTCTCCAGCTCTCTACTACAAATAATTAGTTCCCTTTGAAATCTCTTTCAAAATCCCCATGAGCTCTAGCAGAATAACGTGGTGTAAAAACCTTTTGCTTGGAAGAAATGAGGCTGTATTATTTTCCTGATTCCCTTCAGCACCACAGCATCTCTAAATTCAGTGAGAGCTGTGCCACCAGCCAGGTTTGATGGGAAAACTCCCCTCTCTTTAGCACTGTGTAATTAGACATCAGCATTGGATATGCAGCTGCCAGAAATTTATTGATTATTTGCAGTAAAATGACCACAAGCAGCTTTTTTTGGTTGTTGTTTACAGCTCCTTGACCTCCACCCAACCAGCACAAAGAAAATTTCCAAGTTCTGGAAAGCCAAATTCTCTCAGAATTTCCATCAAAGAAAGCCATCATTCTCTCAGATGAGTCACACTTAGAAGTTTAGCCTTTCATCTTTAATTTCATCAGGGTCTGAGCAGAGGGAGCCCAGGTGGTGTCCCAAGCCTTGCAAGGAAATCACCAGGAGAGGAGCAGCTTTCATTCTGAGGTCACTGGTGTCGATATTCAGCATTTTACCAAACACTTTCCAAGCTGAAAAGTGTAAAAAACATCAGTTCTGGCATGGGGGTCAATGCAAATACCAAAAATGAGTTATCAGAATGTTAATAACCCAACATCTCACAGCAGTCAGCATTAAAATGCACCCATTTATTGATTCCAACGGCAACACACATCACAAAATCTGTTTCCAATAGTGGTGACAGAGGGGTGAGCAGACAAGTGTAATTAATAAATCTGGTTTGTCAGACATCACTCAACCCTGTGCAGCCACACGCAGGGAGATAACCATGGAGAGCACAGCCCTAACCAGGATATAAATACGAAAATATATAAATACACTTTTTGTACCAAGAACCACTCAGCCCATGCCCACAGCACGAGAAGGAAGGAGGGCAGTGCCACTTGCAGAAGAGAAAACACAAACTTTAAGTTCAGCATCTTAGTTTTAAGTTTTCCAAAGCAGGTTCTGCCAGCACCACCATCCTGAATTCTGGGTCCTTGAGGGCACAAGCACATTTTAGCTTCCCTCCCTGGCAGGATGGAGGAGCAGATCCAGCTGTGGCTGCAGGCAAAGCCTCAGTGTGCTCCACGCTTGCTGCTCCAGCTCCCATGTGCTCTTTCAGTGCTCTTCTGGTTTTCCCTCACTGCTGACTTGGATTTCCTCCTCCTGGGTTTGTGGCAGGCAGGCAGGGATCTCCTCTGGTGTCAGCCCATCACCGCAGGCCTCAGCCATCTCTCCAGCTCGCTCCGGTTCACCAGCAGCTCCTTCCACACCTCCAGGAACAGGACCCTCGCCTTGTCCCAGCTGGAGAGCAGGTGGGGCTTTCCTTTCTTCTCCCCCCTGCTCTTGTGCAGCTCCCTGCCCGTTTGTGATGCCTTCTCCTGGCTCTGCAGCCTTCAGGGGCAGCTCTGGCTCCTCCAGGGGACACGAAGCAGCTGTGGTGTCACCTGCCTCCCGCAGGGGCGCTTCCCAAAGAGCCTTCCCAGCACAGGTGTGCTCTGCATCGCTCCCATCCTCATCCTCCTGCTCTGCATCACTCCAAGCCCCATCCTCATCCTCCTGCTCTGTATTGCCCCAAGCCCCATCCTCCTCCTGCTCTGCACCCCACCAAACCCCATCCTCCTGCTCTGCATCGCCCCAAGCCCCATCCTCATCCTCCTGCTCTGCATCACCCCTCCAAACCCCATCCTCCTTCTGCTCCGCATTGCCCCAAGCTCCATCCTCATCCTCCTGCTCTGCACCCCTCCCAGCCTCATCCTCCTGCTCTCCAGCACTCAGCAGCTCGGAGTTTGCAGCAGGCTGACCCTGGCCAGGCTCCCCACAGCCACCTGCAGACACGTGGACATCGACCTCCACCGTGGTCCGAGTGGGAGGTGTCACCCTCAGGTCCCCACGGCGGAGCTCGGGGGACGAGGAGTTGCCAGAGGGGCGCAGAGGAGCTCCAACCTCCCCGCTGTCCTGAGGATTTTGGGGTCCTTGTGCCTCTCCGGCGAGTTCCTGGTGTTTCAGCAGCTCTGGGTGAGGTTCGCCTTCAGGCTCAGCCCCCGGTGTGTGTCCAGCAGCCGCAGGGACTGAGGCCTCGCTGTGCCGTGCCCTTGGAGAGGCGCCTGAGCCTCCTTCCTCCCCTCCAGACTCGCTTCCAGAAGCTTCCAGCACCAGCTTGGCAGCAGGAGGCTCGAAGCCCCTGGGAGTCCTCCCGATCCGTGCCGAGTGGAAATATCTCTCTCCAGTCCAGGTGGCTGCATCGCAGCACACCCGGGCAGCCTTCCTGCTCTTGGCCTTGTAAACCACCCTGGGGAACAGGCAGGGCCTCTTGTTCTTCCCAAAAATACCTCCCATGGCCACAGGGGAACACACAAACCCCAAAGGCTTCTCCTGAGGGGCTGAGGAGGAGCAGGGAGCTCTGGCTCTTGAGGAGAAAAGGGCTTCACACCTGCAAGAAATGGATATTTGTTGATTATTAATGGATATTTATTAGCCCACGCTCATTAGGGTGAGTTAATTAGCCAATTCTCACCCAGCAGTAGCTGAGGGATCACAGGAATGAGCTGAACAGGTGGAATTGCGCCTGGTGGGGTCAGGGGAGACTCTGAGACCTTTTAAGAAATAACAGTCTGAAAAGACTGATAAAATTAAAGATGAAAGGCTGAACTTCCAACGTTTAAGAAACAACAGCCTGAAAAGAAGGAAAAAGAGAGAAAGTTTTTAAGACATAATAGTCTGAAAAGAGGGAAAATGAGAGATACAGAGACCTTTTAAGAAGTAACAGTCTGAAAAGAGGGAAAAAAGAGACAATTTGTCAGTCAAAGCAGAGCACTCCGGAAAACAGTGACAGGCCTCAGGAGCCACCCTTCACTCCAGTCAAGGAAATGTTTAGACTTCCAGTAATGGATGGGGGCAGTAGGGAAGAGAAGAAAGGCAGGCAGGGAAAGAATTACAGATAAATTTAAATTTCACAGGACACAGCAGGGTTTATTCCTGGATAATAATGTCAGGAGAGGACTGCAAGAGACACAAGCAAGCTAAAAGGTAAAATAACATCTCCCAGCGCAAAACTAATTTAAGGACTGAGAAGCAAGGCCAGCCTTAAACGCTGAAATGAGCTACACACAACAAAATCACTCGTGCTCAAAGAGGCCTAGGATGTAAAACTGTGCGTGAATTAAAGCAAGGAACCCATAAATCCCATAAAAACCAAAGAGCAAGAGAGGTGACCACCCCAGGGAGCCCACAGAGCCCCTGCTCACCAGCACAGCTCCACAGCCCCACTGGAGATCCTTCACCTGGGAGGCACAGCCCTCACCTGGCCTTAAATAGGACAGGGGAGGGGTCGCACTCAATCCCTTCCCCCCTTGACTCCCAGCCTTGGTTCCAGCAGGTCCTGAAGTTCCCTCACTCTGTTTTCCATTTTCCCCGGCATTTCCAAGCCGTTGGGAACAGGATTGTGGCTCCTGTGTGCAGCTGATGGGTGATCAGCTCCATTTTGCTAATGAAGTTACCGTGGCATTATGATCAGTTATTCTGGCATATTTTGGTAATTGCCATTGGATGTTTGAAGGGAAGCTCGAGATTTGCGCAGAGCTGCTGCGGACAAGACAAGCTGACCTCGGGTTAGAAGTGGTGGCGATGCCAAGTGGCGGACAAACCAGGCTGCGTTTGTGTGTAACTCACAAATGACAACGGTGGCGTTGTAATCTCCCATTTTATTCGATATTGAGCAGTTAGAGGTGAAAAATTTCCCCCTTTTCCCTCTTGTGTGCTGTCTTCAGCTGGCTGAGTGGTGCAATTAGCAGTTTTACAGTGGCTGCAGATGATTTGAGGATCCCAGGCACAGCTGATCAGCCTCTGCTGGCGCTGCCGTCCCCCCAGCCCTGCTTGGGAGGGAGCTCCAGCGTGGAATTGCTCACACGGGCCAAACACAAAAGGAAATATCCATTAAAAACAAACTAATCCCAGCCAGGAGCGTGAAGGCAGAGCCTAAAGATCCACTGCCAGCAGCGCCAGCGCTGCAGAATGAAAAAAATAAAATCTAAATGGAGGGATTCCAGGCTTGTTTTATTTACATAAAACCCCCTCAAATCTACAAATTTGGACGCCAGATCTGGTTCAGCATCCTAAACTTCGCCGAGCTGCAGTGAGTCCCTGTGAGCAGAGGACAAAGGAGGAGCATTTGGCCAGGGAAATCCGTGTGTGCAGCCAGAGCTGGGACCTGCCCAGGACAGTGTCCCCTCCTGGGCTGTGATGTGCTCCAGCATCTGCTCTGCACCATCACGGGCAGGGCTCGGAGCCTGGGTGGCACTGCAGTGTCACAGTGCCATGGCTGGGAGGGCCTCACTCTGTCTGATGTGCTTTTACAGCCCTTCAAAGGCTTTTTGGGAAAAAAAAAAATGTTTATATTTATAAATATATAAATATAAAAATAAATAAACATACAAATAAATAAATATACAAACGTGCAAATATAAATATATATTTTATAAAAATATATTTATATATAGGTATATAAATATATATTGTAACATATAAAAATATATTACTATAATAAATATAGTGTACATATAAAATAGAAATATATATTAATATATTAAAATTATATAAATATACAAAGTAAACACATGAATATGTTATAATAATATATTTACATATTATTTATTTATATATTACTGTTTATTTATATATTGTGACATATTTTTCTATATTATTAAAATGTATCATTCTATCATAGTTATATTTATTATGATACTTTTTATTATTAAATATATTCTAATATATTTTATATCTTTTTACTTTTTAAAAAAATAAGCTTCTTTTTAGGCTCCAGTGGAACTGAAACTCAGAGGCAGGTCAGGATTTCTTTGACTATTGGCAAGTCCTCTGAACCAATCTGTGCTTTTCACGTGTGACAGCCACAGATGACAGCAGAGGGTCACAGGGCTGGAAACTCCGGTGGCTTTGGGGACATTGATGCTTTGCAGAACAACACAGCTGGAAGGGAATTGCACCCCCAGCTGTTCCTGCGTGGGGGAATGTCAGGCACTGCAGTACAGGGAGCCTGGCTGTGGTTTTCCAAATCCTGCAGGTGTTGCAGGGATTTATTTCAGTGCTCTGTGCAATGGGAAGGTGCTCCAGTCATCAGCTCATCACGAGGCAGTTGGAATATTTCTGAGATTTAAAGAATTTCTTGCCCTTGAGTGATGGTGAAATATGGGAACGTGAGACATATATATGAAATAAATATATGAAATATCCTAGTTGGAAAAGTCCAACTTTGACCCATTTGGAAGAATCCAGAAAATCTCCTGCACGTGAGACACCACAGAAAGTGGCAACGTAACACGGGCAAGTGGAGGGAGGAAAATCCTCCTGTCAGAGCAATCACATCTCCTTCCTTTACCAGCTTCAGCCTTTGTTCCAAAAGCCTTTTCCAATCTCTGCTACTCTGATATATTTAAAAGGGCTGTTCTAAAAAAACCCATACACTTCTTTTTTTGACAAATAAAAGGAAATAATTGCAGCTTCTGCACGGAGCTGGGCTCAGCTGTCAGCCCAGGACTGTGCTGGGTGATGGAATGCTGCACTAGAGCACCATCACTGAGCCTTTCTGTGCCATCACTGCTGACAAGGAGCAGGCTGCAGGCAGCTCAGGGCATCCCTCTTCGTGTTTGGGGCCTTCTATTGCAGGGTTCAAACTGTTTCCTCTTAATAGAGCTGTCTCTGCCTTCCAAATGGTAGGGCCTCGTGGAATGTGTGACGTGGCATCCAACCCAGGGATGATCTGTCCTTGTTCATCACAGAGCTGGCACCACAACAGGAATAAGGGTTTGTTTCTTTTCTTCTGTTTGAGCCGGGATTCAATGCTCGAGAGACGCAGTTCGTGTTCCAGTTCAGATGTTTATTAATTCTTATCTATGTTACAGTCTCACAAGTTGTGAGTTCTGGCTAACAAAGTGAAAAATGGCTCTGTCTCCCTTCACAAGGCCTTTTAAGCACAAACTGTCCAATTATGAAATGACATCTAATCATTTTTACTTTTAACCCAATCACCAACCACTCGTGGCCCACAATGCAGATTTTTCTACCCAATTACAAAACACCACCCAGACCATGAAGGAGAAGGTGAAAAAGAAGGACTCAGCCTCTGCCCTAGATCCTCCATCTTGCTTTATATATATATATTACTGTATTCTAAACACTTAAACTCTAAGTTTTGCACCCTGTGACATCACACACTTCTATCCAAACTCCACACCCACAATCCCAGCGCTGTCACTCCATTTTGGGAGCCTTTTCCTCAGCGTCAGGTCAATGCAGTGTTTGCTTGGGGGGTCAGTGCCTGTGAGCACAGAAAGTCTGGAATTCTCAGTGCCCAGGGCTCCAACACAGGAGGAGACCACAGGGCTGGAAAATCTCCTCCTCAAGGAACAGGATGGGTTTTCTACCACTGGAGCTCTCCAGCTTTGCTTGTCCAACTTGACCTCGGAAATTCTGCCTGGCCCCACAGGCCCAGGACTCTCAATGGATAAAGAACATTTTCTGCAGCACAGCTGCTGCTCAGAATCCTCCTTGGCAGAACTGGATAACCAGCTCATGGTCACAAATGTGATTGAGGCTGATTTCCCTCAGGGTTTCTTATTCAAGCCTTTTCCCTGCCTGAATTTGTGTTTTGGGGGAGGCTGGGACAGAGTGGCAGTGAACACACCTAGATCCTTCCTAGACAGCAGCAGCAGGTAAATTTGGCAGGAAAAAAAAATAAAATTGAACCCCAAAAGAGGAGCCTTCAGCCAGCTTTGGGTGTATTTATTTAATTACTTCCCACCTTTCAGGGTCAGGTAGCCCGTGGTTTAACAGCACTGCAGACACAGCCCACCTGAGCAATAACTGGAGTTTATTAGCTCAGAGAAGCCTCTTGAAGGAATTCAGGCACCTCCTTTTCCCCAGAAAGTGAAAGGAGGTTATTTATTTTGCAAGTCTTACACACAGGAGGCTTTGTCAGGGGCAAAGGACAGAAGGCAAGGTGTTTAAAAAGCCCTTCCTTTTCTCAAAGTGTTAAATTTCATCCCCAACATCACTGGTCACACTCAGCTCTTCCTCCTCAGCCTTCAGCTCTCCAGACAAATGAAGAGGCAGCTGCAGGGTATTTTATCTTGCACTTTTCCCATCAGCATCCCATTCCTCAAGCACTCTATAGTGCCTAAAAAATCTCCAACCCACCACTCTCCCTCCACCCCCATACACACCTGGGCACTCTGTGTGGTCAGACGTGCTCAAAAGGCTCCTTCAAAAAGGAGTCACCCCCTATTTCTCCTTTGAAGGGTAAAGGAGAGCACTCAACAGTTTTAGCCGTGTTCTCTGTCCTCATTTATTCCCAGCAATTAAAACACACTCAGTTTGGGGTTTTGCCATGAGCTTTAAAAGTGAATTTTATTGGGAGCACAAAGTGAGGAGCATTAAAAGTCAGTAGATTTCAGCTGCAATACACCGACTTCTGCATTCTGATCAAGACTACATTTTAACTTCTGCACAAGCTGCACAGGTTACACAAACACTTCCACTACTACAGGAGACACCAAGAACAAGCCAGAATTAGGATTTCAACATATTCCCGTGAAAATATTTTGTTCAACACTGACAAGAAAGCAGGAACATCAGTTGTACAGAGAATTATTCAGGGAGGTCGCTCAAATATTTCATTGTTCTGAGGTAGAAGGGGTTGTGGCCCCACAGAAAACATCTGAGTGCACACGATTAGAGGAGCAGTCTTCTGCTCTGTTTCCAGACTCTTCAGAGCAAGGGATGAAGCCTCCCATCACCAAACCTCACTGGGGGAACGCAGCAACAACATCAGCTCAGTGAAATCCTGCTCGGAGTGAATCAGCCCCCTGGTCTGAAAAACCGCTACTGGGAAAAGCAAGAAACAGATCTGTGACTGAACAATAATTCAGGAGAACATCTGGAAAGATCCATGAAAACTTCACAGATCTGTCTGGCGAGAGTTTCTGAAGTCCAGGACACACCCTGTGAAATCCTGAGTCCAGCAGCTGGGGCTGATCCCTTCCTGAGGGCAGGACCTCACCCTCGGCACGGGACAGAGGTGACCCCAAACATCTCAAGCTTCAGCATTTTCAGCCTCTACTTCCCCAGTGCTCCCAAGCCCTTCAGGCAGTGAGGGGGGCACAGGTGGGAACTCAGCCTCTTGCTTTCCAGGCACAAAAACTGCTGATTCTTCTAGAAGCTCCAGTGCTGGCTGCGTGATCCCGTGCTGTGGCTCCGCCTCGGGTCCTGGGGTGCATTCCCTGCCCCCCAGCTCACACAGGCCTCCCTCCTGGGGCTGCTGGAAGAGCTCACTGAGTCCTGCAGGTGACAAACTTCCATCCATGCCCTGGGTAGGGGACACACGGCCCTGCTTCAAGAGCTCCAGCAGGTGGTTTGGTGGCTCCAGAGATCCCCACTGAGGGCACAGGGGCTCCCAGGACACAGGAGAAGTGGAGCAGAGCTCGGCCACCCCTCTTGCTCTGACCTTGGCAGGGCTCTGCAGGGTCAGGAGACACGTGGCTTCGAGCAGGCAGGTGAGCTCGGCCCTTTGGGCAGGTCGAGGACTTGTCTCAGCCCCCTGCAGGGGCTCAGGCTGCCCTGCCACCTCCATAGCACACAGCACCAAGTCACTGCCCAGGAGAATCCCTGTGGGCTCTGCAGGAGGTTCTGTCTCACAGCCTTGGCCACGCTCAGCTTCGCTCAGGAGCTCTGCGGGGCTGAGATTTCCCTCCCGGAGGGTGATCCCAGCACACGGAGCTCCCCCAGGGCCAGGCTGCTCCTCCTCTGCCACCAGCTCAGCTCCCAGAGCTGTATCCCCCACAGGAACATCAGGAACAGGTTTAATTTCCTCTTTTGTCTTGTCCACTTTCTCCTGCTGGGTTGAGCCTTCAACTTCTCCTTCAACCTCCTCATCAGCAGGGGCCACAAAGAAGTCCATGGGGTTCCAGGCTGCCTCCCAGCCTTCCGCAGCAGAGCAGGGCTCTCCGTTCTCCTCCAGAGCATCAGCTGAGGGCTGGCGGTCCTGGCTCAGCCCCTTGGAGCCCTGTGTGGGGACTTTGAGGGCTGGGGTGGGAGACTGTGTGTCCAGGAACGTCCGTGTGTCCCCGGGGCTCTGCAGGATGGGTTTGGTCTCGCTGGGCTCTGCGTCTGCTGCCTCCTGCTCCCTGCACCTCTCACACACCACACAGCACAGCTGCTGGCTGAGGCTGCTGCCCATGCTGCCACCCCACTGCACCTGCAGGGAAAACGGAGTTTTTATCGCTTTGGAACATAAATATTCCCTCTGGTTTGCTGGTTTGGCTCCCACAGACACCTGTGAGCTTCAGGCAGGGTCCTGCAGCAAAGCACAGCCAAGGTCTGGCCTTTGCTTCTTCCACCAGAACCAAACTGGGAATTTTTTTTCCTCCCCCCCACACACCTGGGAGTATTTTTTCCCTCCCCGACACCCACCTTGGGCAAGTGTGACGAAAAAAACCCACTTGCCCAACCAAAACCAAGAGAGTGTCAGAGCCCAAAGCCCAGCACTCAATCCAGGACTCCCATCAGTCACCCAGGCAGGTTTATTAATTAGCAGAGCGGGTTTATTAATCAGCACCCAGCAGTAGGTGGGTTAATTCTGTCCAGTACCAGTTCAGGTGCAGCATTTTACAAGGGCAGCTCCTTCAGTTTGAAGGGAAAGCTGAGTTTAGACTTGCAACCCCACAAAATACCAACAAACCCATCCATGCAAATGTTCCTCATTAATTCGAATAAAAGCCTGAAACTGCCCACAGAGAAAATTATTTTCTTCTGATTGAAGCCACCAAGGCTTGTTTCCTTTTCAGGGCTGGGACAGAAAAAGCCAGTTTCAGTCTGTGGGTTAATCAACACCAGCTCACAGCACAATCCATTAATTGTGCTGTAGACCCAGGCCTAAATGTTTTAGGGGAGCCCATTTTCCAGCTCCAGAACAGCCCCCCAGCCTCTCCCCCAGCACTGTAATGATGAGAGCTGATAGAGACATTCTAATCTGAAGGCATTAATTCAAGAGATGACCCTTAAACACCAAGATATTGTGGAAGCCCCAAGGTTATTTTCCACCTTCCTTTTGCATCACAACAGAGCACTTGGCTTAAGAACCAGAATTCCCAACAGTCAGACGATTTCTCATTTTACATTTGTATTTCCTTTAAGAAAATGACAAAAAGCCTCCAAGAGAAAGCATTTTATGTTGTCCTCTGAACTTTCAAATACACCTGAACACTTCATGGAAAATTAAACAACGAACATTCTTCCATTTTGAAGTATGAACTGAAGCTCAGCTTTGAGGAACAGTTTCATCATTTGAATGAAAACTAAAAAGTAAACCTACATACTGTCATTTAAGGGCCCAAAGTGAGCTAAAACCCACACAGGATCTTCTAATTTATATATTTTCCCAACACCATAATTAATCAAATGAAAAACTAGAGAGCTGGGATAAAAATCATGGAAAAAAAAGCAGTTACTCACCAGCTTAGAACAAAAGAAACCAGCAGAACAGAAGAAAAAACCTCCCAAGTACCTTTTGGACCTCAAGCTCAACCTAAATACCACCAAGGGGTCACACAAAACCACTTCCCCCCAGCTCCTGGAGCATCAATCCCCTGAAGCTTTAGTTCCTTCCCACTCTCCTTCCCTTTGGGACCAGCTGTTGTGGCCCCATCCTTTATTTTGCAGCTGAGAGTGTTTTACTACTGCTCCTTCTGTGCTGCTTTTTGTCAGGAGGCAAGGGAAAACTAAAAAAGGGCAGCTTCTGTTTCTGGCCACCAGAGATACCCTGGAATATCACAGTGGCACGAGGCAGAGGAACATTCCAGGAGCAGGATGTGGGTTTGCGATTTCCCCTGGGCAATTTGGGATTTCCCTCGGCTGTGTTTGCCATCTCCAGAGGGAGGGAATTCCCAGGTGTTGCTGGATTTTCTGGGCTTGTTGGACGCCCACCCCACTCTGCCATCTTTGGGATATCAGTACAAGGGTGATGCTTTCATGGAATGGAAGAGCCTTCAGTAATTAATTCAGACACAATAACAGCAGCCCTCAATATGCTCAACACCTCGAGGCTGATGCAAGAAAAATAAATTAATTTTTCCGCTTGATTTTTTTTTTTTCTCCTAAATAGGTCCCTGTGTTTCGTCACTCCCCCAGTTGTGGCTGCAGGGAATCCTCCCAAGGCTCCAGAACATTGGAAATCAGGGTTAGGGCTGCATTTTCTGGAACTTTCACTCTGTTGTCTGCAACATTTGTTACATGACAAGAAAAAAAAAGAGCAAATCGGTGTCTTCAGTGTTAGTCCTCAACACCCCAGAGTGAACCTGGGGGTTCCAGGAGAATTCTTCCTTTTCTCTCCATGTTCCTCAGCGCAGCCTCTGGCTCTGGAAGTTTTCTGCCATGGATTCCTTTGGGTGGGCAGGAATTCTGCCCCTCCTCAGGAGCTGCTGTTTTCCCCCTTTTCTTTCTTCTGAAGGATCAGATGTGATCCAGGCCAAATCCAGCACTGGGAATGAACCAGTGCATTGATATTTTAAGACTAAAATTGCACAAATAAATTCCATTAGCACTAAGTAACTGTTAAAATAAGAGACTTAAAAGGTGCCCTGTTATTTATGGTTCGCCCTCAGTCTCTACTGACAGGGGAGGGGTATGATCTCTTCTAAGGAGAAATAAATATGAGGTAGGAGAAAGTATTTTTTGTAAGAATTCTTTTTCTTTTTTTTTTTTTTTTTTTTTTTTTTTGCTTTTGACAGCTTGTGGCTGTTTCCACAGTTCTCACAGCCAGACTCTCGCACTCACAGACTGACTGTGAGTCAGCCCTTAGTCTACTTCCATTAATTTCTTCATGACTTTATCACCTGTAAAAATGATTATTTTTAGGCCAAATTGGGTGAAAATGCCTCTTCAGGCTCAATCAGTAAAAAAGGCTTTCAGTCAGAGTTGGACAAATAGAAAACAAAATTATTAAATCCAAAGAGCTGCCGGCTTGAAGCCTGTTCTCCCTGTTCTCTGCCTTCCCTTTATCCTTCCATATTTATAAATATAAATATATATTAAACACCTTCCATATTCTATACTTATAAATATAGATATTAAATAACTTCTGTATTTTTAGTAGAATAAATCACCCTCTTTGCCAGTAAAACTCTGGATCACAACATGCATCCTGTCCCTCCAGCCACCCCCTCCAGCTGCCTGCTGGAGACAGCTTGGTGCATTTTGGGAAACAGAAAATGGAAGCAAAACACTTTTACAAATTATTGCTTTAATATCAGCACTGCAGTTAAAATTGAACAGCCACGCAATTATACTGGATAATTAAAAAACCCAGCATGATAAAGCATTTCCATGGGAGGATTGGAATAAAAAAAAAAACAAAACAAAAAAAAAAAAAAAAAAAAAAAAAAAAAAAAAAAAAAAAAAAAACCCCAAAATGTCATTTGGGAAAGGGACATGGTGTTGATGCACGATGGAATTCCTTGACTTAGAGGAGAAAGAGCAGCTTCAAGCTCCTGTTTTCTCAGCAAACTTTGAGGGATTTGCAGAAAAATTGGTGGCCAGCTTTCCCACGGGGTATTCAGAGCATCCAGGGAGTGATTCCTACCCAGGGAATTACAACCACTGCTCCCAGAATCTGCAGTTTGATGGCCAGGATAATTTATTTTCTATAAAAGTTAATGTTCTGTTGCACAAGCCTGGATGTTGGCAGTGTTTTGGAATGGAGCAAGGGCTTTCCCTTTGTGGGGTGAGGAGCAGAGTGATGCCTTTTGGGGCTACCTGAAAACAGAGAACAGACAAAAATAAGGGAATAAAAAGTGGTTATAGAAGGATCCCCAGCCTGCACATGAGGCATTCCCTTCACCTCTTTGTGGGAAGTGATGCCTTTTGGGGCTACCTAAAAACAGAGGGCAGACAGAATGAAGAGAATAAAAAGCAGTTCTGTTTATTGAAGGGCCTCCAGGTACATTTAGGGCAGACAAAGCCCCCCAGGGGCTGCACCCAGAATGGACAATGGGCACGGCTTTGCACACTTTGATCAGTTTGGTCCATTTGCACACTGGGGGTTCATCTTCCAATTCCAGCTCCAGCTAATGAAGTCATTGACCCCAAGTTTGCTGCCCCCAACTGACTTTTGTTTCCATCTCTGGGGCCTGAGGCAGTGGGGTGTCCTTGACTGCCAGGCCTGGAGAGGAATTGTTGTGTCTGCCCAAAGTGGGGAAGCAGCAGCAGCTCCCACTGTGTGTGGGGTTTGGAGTTCTACACTAAAGAACTGCAGGATTACAGAGAGATGGAAAACAGAAAAGCTCAAATCCTGAGGCATCACTAGGAACTCCAACACACCAAAACTGTGTTTTGACAGGTGCTTAATGACACCAGGATTTCACCAGGCAGTTCATTTCCCTTTATCGTGTCCCTCGCAGGTGGCAGAGGAATGTTCATCATGTCTATCAAACACAACTGCACATCATCATCTGCTGTTAAACACCCAGCAAATTCATTAGGAATTACACACCTCCCTTATTTTAGCATCTGGCCATGTGACAAACAAAGCTCAGCCCACTAATTTTATTTTCCTGAGCATTATTTCCATCCAGTTTCTCCTCAGACTTCAGCACACGCAAGATGACACTGATGCCATTTTAAAAATACGTGCTTGTGACTTGAATTTAAATATTGTAGCTTTGGTTTTTTGACCTGTTAATATAATAAAGTGTGTTAACATATCAAACAAGAGAAATCTCATTTTACATGTTTTAGTGTTTGCATTTACAGCACTGGAGGGACAAGGAGCAGAGAACGGCAGACATCAGAATCTCTTCAGAGCAATGGAAATTAAGGGTTAAAAAGATATTTTTCTCCTCAAACCTTGAAGCACATCCCCCACCCAACTGGACTGAGCACAAACAGGGTTAACAAAGAACTGAAACAGAAAAAATAAAAAAAAAGGGAAAGAGACAATTTAGGAGCACAGCAAGTGCAACACAGCATTTTTAACGATGAGACTGCTTTGACCAGAAATGGACCTTGAGAGCCCGAGGTTCAAACCAGCTTTGAAGGATCCACGTGGCAAACACCTTTCCAAGGCAGAATGTCAAAGTCTCCCGGTGGCATTCCCAATTAGAGACCAGGACCCCTTCACCTCATCACAGCCAGCACCAGGGGCTTGGTTGGTCAGCCCTGCACAGAGGCAATTGCAGGAGAGCTGCAGTAGCCCAGCTTTTAGGCTGGGCTTTTAGGCTGGGCTTTTCTCTCCCTTCTCTTACCCGGTTTTTAGGTCCAGTTACAGCATCCCAGGAAACAGAAAAACCACCCCAGCTTTGTTGTAACTGGTGGCTGAGACAGGTGGAAAACACTCAAACCACAATTCCAGCTGCAGTTTTCCTCAGGTCCTGTGTGGGAACTGACAGTGGTCAGAACATGGATTTTTGGCTCCAGGTAGAATCCTGAAGCCTGTGGGAAAGCCAAGGACAAAATTCTCTCAGTTTGGCCTGGGAAATCATAAAGAGGAGGAACCCAGAATAATCCCTGTAGACATCCTCCTCCTGACACTTGGTGTTTTTCCAACTTGTTTACTGGTAGAGAAGTTTACAAAAAGGTGGTGCCCTAAAGGATCAATCCTATCCATTGTACCCAAACACTGGATAAAAGAATCTGCCTTTCAATAAACTTCGCTCTAAGCCCTCTGAAGAAATCAGAGTCCTACGTGTTGTTACATGAGCCTTCCTGAACTGTAACGATATTCCTGCCCTGGTTTTCAGGCCCCGAACCCACCCATGGCCTTCAGAAAACTGCATTTGCACCAAAACTCTAAAATCTGTGGGGTATCCTCATGCCTGCAGCCAAGTCTCAGTAGCACGAGGCTTGATGCATTAAGGAGCTTCACTAATGGTGTGGAAAAACATTTTAAACTCTGTGTTCAGCTGCTCAGAGCTCTGCCATTTAGTCTCCCAGAAGGCAGATCCTCGTTTAATAACACAGAACGGAATCAGTTCAGATGTGCATCTGGCAGGAGCAGGCAGCTCCAGTCACTCAGGACACATCCAAAGGACACTGGGAGTGTCACTTTGGATCTGTCCCTGCCACATCCATCAGGTCCCACATCGTTCCCTGCACGGTGACACACCGCACTGCCGAGAGGAACACCCAGCCTGCAGCAAGGACACACAGAGTTCCTCTGAAACTCCCAGAAACTGGGAATTCTGTTGAGCAGGTGTGGAAATTCAGACACAGAGAGGCTGATTGGTGACACCCGTCATCTTCTGAACGCTGGGAGCGGATGGAGAGAAAGCACCAGTCCTCCCCACTGGAAACACAGCACAGAGGGGGCTTCAGACTGAGAGAAGGGAAATTTAGGATAGATATTAGGAAGGAATTCCTCTCTGTGAGGGTGGTGAGGCACAGGGTGCCCAGAGAAGCTGTGGCTGCTCCTGGAAGTGTCCAAGGCCAGGCTGGATGGAGCTTGGAGCAGCCTGGGACAGTGGGAGGTGTCCCTGCACTTGGAACAAGATGATTTTTAAGGTCCTTCCAACCCAACCCATCCTCTGTTTCTATTCTATGAGCGCAGCCTGCCAGCAGAGTGTTACAGAAAGTTAAATCTGCCTCTTTTACTCCCAAACTTTCCTACCAAAGCTCAGTGCAGGGACAGCCTCCCCTGTGCCCAGGGCTGCTCAGGGGTCAGCACTGCTGCAGGGGACTCTCACACTTTAACAGGTGTTCCCATATGAGGAAAAGAGTTGAAGTTTCACCCCTGATCTTCTAAGGAAGAAGAACCAGAAACTTCCAGGTTTCTCTGACTGTAATTGTCCCAGTGCCAGGACAAAGGCACCTGTTGGATCCTGGAGCTGTTCCTCAGGAAATGTGGCTGTTTTCTATTGGGCAGCAAGGCAAAACCCCTCCCTGACCATTAAATAGTTCAGAGAGAGCACAGAGGTTCTCGGGGCATTTTGGGGTGTTTTAGCGGGTGCAAGGACCCTCCCTGCACTGTCCACGGCTTTTATTCTTTCGTTCTCTATAGTTTGTTATTTCCTCCTTAATTAAACCGTTTTGCTTTTTCAAAACACCTCTGATCATCCATATGACTAATTTTTATAAGCCATTTCTGGGAGGCTGCTGGCAGCCCTCAGAGTGTGCTGCACCTTCGTGGGGCTAAAACCATTCTGGCCCCACACAGCAATTCATCAGAGCACCGCGAGAGCCCTTTTGGCCACCAAATCTCCATCAGGTTCAGAAGCCGTGCGCTGGACACGACACAAACGGGAAAACGTGCACAACAACGTGGGCATTTCATCCAGCGGACGAGTTCAAATGGGATTTCTGATATCTGGCACCAGAGCAATAATTACACTGCTCATAACAGAGTCACTGAACCCGACGGGGCCGGGCCCATAATTGCACAGAAATGTCTCTGGAGGACAGTTGCAAACACCCATTACAATCATCCCCACACAAGTGAGTGGTGCTGGCAGCAGCACAAGCCACCTCCTGCCAGTGCAGCTTGCAGAGCTGTTAGGGGAGCACACATCCTGCTGCTGACAGTAAAAGAGCTGCTCGCCGCACTTAGGCTTTTTTTTTTATTATTATTTGTTTCTCCCTAATTACACTAATTTCCAGACAACACTGATGGCAGCCCAGCAGCGTTTGTTCGCTCAGCAAAGCATCTCTTGATGCCAGGTCAGGCTTAAAAATAGACTCCTATGTGTTGTGGGGCTCAGTTTGGAGATGATTTCTTGTCTGGAGCGTGAGTGATTACATGGATGAATTTATCTTACAGCTCTCCAGCTTGCTTTTCCCTTCCCAACCCACTAAAACCTCATCTGTAATCACATAGTAGGTTGCAGCAGGCCATTAGTTTGGAAAATAATCTGTTCGTGCTGTTGAGCATCCAACTTCCGTGTGCATCGGGATGTTATAAATGTTATATCCCGACCAAAATTTCTGCTGAGCTCCTTCACATCCACCAGCACAGTTTGGGTTCTGGCCCTGACGCTCCTGGAAGGGCAAAACCTCAAGTTTTCAGCAAGGTGCATTCTCACAGTCAGGAATAAGACGAAATTTAAGATGATAAAGCCATTCGGGGAGCCGAGAAGAGGTGAAAGCGCCTACACAGCCACAGCTAAACAGCCTGTGAGGTCACTGTGCTGTGACTTAAATTTAATTAAGAGGTGCTTCCACGGGGACAAAAAGGCTTCTGAGGTAAATGCAGCGTTCAAAGGGCAGGGAGCCAGGAGCTGGCAGCAGTGGTGTTCCAGATAAAAGCCTCACCCCAAACTTCCGCCTCTCCTCCTCCAAGCAGCTGTCAAGTGTCTCTTGTACACCCAGCGCAGCCAGGAGGGCTCTGAAGGAGCGCTCTGCGAAAGGAGTTTACAGCAAACAGGTCGGTGCTGCCAGCCTCACACGGCACAGCCAGCACACAACATATGCAGCAGCGCTCACAGGGCGATTGAACACCGAGCCCAGGCCTGGAGAAAGGTGTTGAACATCTTCTAGGGAGCCCCTGCAGCAGGGATGGCTGCTCAGCCTCAGAGATCGTGCCTCTCGCTCTCCAGGCCAAGGTTAAAATTCGCCCCTGGAATGAATAGTGCTGTGAAAATTCAACAGCTGCTCAGGCACAGGCAAAATAATCCCAGCCTGATGCTTTTCCTGGGCCTGATTGGTGCCACCTTCACCTTTGTGTGCCTCCTAAAGGCCAAAAAATTCCCAGCCTCTTGCTTTTCTTGTGCCTGATTTCCTGCCACCCTCCACCTTTTTTTGTGTGTTTCCCAAAGGACAAAATATCCCAGCCTGCTGCTTTTCCTGTGCCTGGTTCCTGCCACCCTCCTCTACACTTTTGTGCTTCCTAAAGGAGGAAAATATCCCAGCCTGTTGCTCTTCCTGTCCCTGATTTCATGCCACCTCCACCTTTTTGTGCTTCCTAGAGGCAGAAAAATCCCAGCCTCTTGCTGTTCCTGACTCGTGCCGCTCTCCACCTTTTTTTGTGTTTCCTAAAGGCCAAAAATCCCAGCCTGTTGCTGTTCCTGTGCCTGATTTCGTGCCGCCCTCCACCTTTTTTGTGTGTTTCCTAGAACAGCTCTGCTGTGACCAAGCATTTGAAAATTGAAACGTTACCCGTGGATCAGCACCATCTTTATGGCTCGTTGTGAAATTGTCTTTCACTCAACCATTCTATTCCAATTTCAGAGGGCAATAAAAATAAGGAAGAATCCTAACAAAAAAAACCTCCTGGATAAAGATGTGTGTGCTCTGGGCTCCAGTAGCACATCCAGCATCACACCCTGGTATTAGATTTTAAAATCTAACTGAGTCGAGGACTAAATTCAGTGTGAGCTTTGCCATTGATGCTGAGTCAGAGCCTGCCAGCATTCCCTCACTTCTGCCCAAGTGTCAAGACGTGTACAGGAGATTATACAGATAATTTACACCAAAATCAGGGCAGCACTTGCTTCATAAAAACTGCAGCGAGCTCTGGAGAGCAAAGCCTGCTTTTATCTGGGCAAACAGCACTTGCAGCAGCACAAACATCTTCTCAGGTAGTCCCTAATCTGACAGGGGATTACAGGAGCTGCTGATTTGCTTTGCTTTGCTTTGTTTTTTGCCTCTCTGCAGTTCTTACCTCTGAGTTACTCCACAAAATGCACAGCAGTTCATAAATGATTGATGGCCGCGCTAAGCTCCGCAGAGCAAAACACCAAACTGAATTATGCTGCCGGTTTTAAAAGAGCAAAGAAAGCTCCCACAAATATCCTGATCCCTCTGAATCATTTTTCATGTCGGAGACTTTATTCTCAGCAGCCTGAAAAAGCTCAGATGTTGATGAAAGGCAGGGATTTTTAAATACCTACACATCTCTAAGTGGCTCTATGCTGCAGGATTTCCCCGGAGTCGTGTCTTGAGATGAAAGTTCTTGTTCGTAAGGAGCACGTAACCAAACAGGCTGTGTGTTAACAGGTCCTGGCGATGAGGAGCAGCAGGGAACACACGGAAATAGGAATTAAATCAGAAGTACAAATTGAACAGCACCATGGATATGCCCCATAATGTGCACCCAGCCTCGGATTCACACACCTGGAAGGTTCAGGGAAGGGGTGTGAGGAAGGGGCAGCTCCTGTCAGTGCTGCCACAGTCAGGGAGGAATTTTATTCCAGTTTTTTCAAGTAAAAAAAACCAAACAAACAAAAACACCAAACAAAACCAAACAAAAACCACCCCACAAAAGCAAACAAACAAAACAAACAAAAAAACCCCACTGCAGCATGGGTAAAAACATGAGTGGCAACAAAGTTGTTGCTACCAGGTGGGTAGAACACTTTTTATTTTAAAAAATGATTCTTTTTATTAAAAAAAAGAACATCTTTTATTTAAAAATGAACATTTTTTATTTAAAAAACCCCATTTTTTATTAAAAAAGTGGTTGGGCTCGCTGCTTCCACAGAACAAAAACCCCAAAGTTAACAAAGGAAGCTGAGCTGGCAGTTTTAAGTCAAGACTAAGTTGACTAAAACTAGGCTGGAATTCCACCCCTGGAGTTGTGTGCTGATGGAATGAAATCATCACTCAGGAATTCATCCACCAGCAGTTCAGATGCTGGGTTTCAAAGGGAAAGAAGAGAATTTTTTGTGGGTAAAGGAAAGGTTCCGGACAGAGAAGGGCAAAAAGGAGACTCCAGGGAAGATTTGCTGACAGAACAACACCCAGAGTTATGGGATTGGAGGGATACTGTAGGAAAAGGGTAAAAAGCTGGCCTGTCATTTCTTTCCAGTGCAGCTAACAAGCAATTTGTGAGTTCCCATATGAAACCATTTCGAAAATGAGAAGTTCCTCTAACACAACAGTCTATTCTGAGGGTGAAAAACAATTACACCTGTAATAACAAGGGATTTATCCCACAAGAATCAGCAAAGAAAATACGTAAACAATCCCGGAACAGGTAGATATAATAGACAAGTAAGATACCTTTTACTAACCAATAAAGTAATTAACAAGAAAGCTGTGAACCAATTCAAGTTACCCACAAGGTTTGTAAAAACTGGAGAAGAGAGAGCATGGGGCCATAATAAAGAGAGATTTCCAAAGACTTTTACTGTGTCACTCTGTGTGCTGTGACCATCTCAACAGCAACAAGACACAACCCTGGTGATGAGGGAGGAGGACGAACAGGGATCTCCATCTGCTCCAGGGGATTTTAAGGCACAGGAGGCACACACAGAGGTAGAGTGACGCTGTTTTACACCACAACGACACAGACCCTGAGATTCAGAAGGCTGAACATGACTTCTTTATTCTTGGGATGTGTCTCCCTTTTATACTATTTCCCACAGACCAATTGGATTGGTGACACAAAGGCAAAACCTCTTCACTCACATTGGTCGGACCAGAGGGACATCAAGAAGTCCCTCCTAGGGAAAGGAATGAATAACAAAGGTACAGTTACAAAACATTTCTCCTGTTTACAGAAAATTCCCTGGGAAAAGAATTTCAAAAAACCAAAACATCTCGGGCACGAACCAGGGCTACAGTAGAACACTGAGTGAGCAGACATAAAGAAGTCATTCCTGCTCCTGAGGGCAGCACAGCTCTCCTGTGCTCCCTGTTGTCAAATCTCACCTTTTCCTGAGGCTTCACCTCATCTGCAGCTGCTCCCATTATTGAAATTGAGCCTGAAAATAAAGAGATTAAAGCTCTGATGGGGAATGGATGGGTGACATTTCCTGAGGCTGCCAGGGATGCTCTACAGAAAGCATCACAAGAGGAGCCCGGGCACACAAAACCTCCCAATTAACGGAGCACAGGAGTAATTGCAAGAACAAAGCCATGCAGGAGTCTGGGCCATGACTTTCCCCTTTCATTAGCAAGCCAAATGAAAGCTGCCTCAGAAGAAATAGGGACATAACTGTCGAGCAATTTTGAAAAGAAGAGTTGGTAGAAATGAATAGAACTTCAAAAGATTTTTTTTTTTTTTAAAGGCCCTCATTACTGTAGCATGATTGTAAAGAAGAAAGTGTTGGGTGGGTGGGAGTGCCCAGGATTGTGTGGAAGCAAAGGGAAAATAAAGGCACAGAGCTAATAAAGGCAACTGATCAGAAATTGTAACTGTCCTTGTTGGGGACAAAGCTTTTCCCCGCTTAGCTGCAAGCACAGCAGCATCAATCACATCCATGGATCCACCACAAACCCCAGGCTTGGCCCCTCACAGGCTCCAGCTGAGGAGCCAAATTCAGCCCCCACAGGGATCACAATTATCCCCTCAGAGCTCTGCTCCAGTCCTGCAGTGACACCTCCCAGTCAGGGATTTCACCTCCTGCCACGTGGGCAGCACCATTGGACACACAGCCGGACACGTCCTTGATATTATTGAAGGAATTCCTCTTCCCTTTACTTCTTTTTGGCTAAATTCTAGTGAAAGCATCCCAGACTCTCCCCTTCAAGACATCAGAAATACCTGTGGTTTTCAATCCCATCATTCCTCACCCCCAGCTGTCCTTTAAAACTCCAAATAATGTAGCCAGAATAAAATCCATATATTCAATTCAAATGTTGATTTTCTGGTCTGAACCCTTTTCGTTAGTGTGTGTCTTTGTCTTAAGGTTTATTTTTAAAGCTTTCTGGTTTTTGTTTGAGGGGGTTTGGGTAGAATGTTCAAATGTTCATTTTCTGTTTTGAATTCAAATGTTGATTTTCTGGTCTGAACCCTTTTTGTTAGTGTATATTTTTGCCTTAAGGGTTTGTTTTTTTTTTATGTTAAAGGTTTCTGGTTTTTGTTTGAGGGGCTTTGGGTGGTGCAAATGTTGTGGCTAAAATGTTGTGGTTGAAAACACCTGGCTTTGTGGTGTGGCCTCCTATTGTCCAGGCAAAAAAAAAAAAAAAAAAGGTGCTCTAATGCACTTTTAGTTGTATCAGATAAAAATTCAGGATGTGTTTCCTGAGGTGAAATTCAGGATGTGTTTCTTGTTGGTGATTTTTATCTATTTCAGTGCAGCTGAGGAAAATAAAATAAATTCTTTACTCATTATAAAGAAAGAGCATAACCACCAAGGAGAAAAGAATAAATAATTCTCCTATTCCCTCACTTGGAGAGCTGCTGGAGGTAAAATTTAATACAGGAAGCCAGAAAGGAGAAAGTGAAAGTTCAGCAAGATGAAATTTCATCAGGCTGAGGTGAGTTAGTCTCTCGTCTGGGAGATAATCCGTTTGGGGGCAGGCTGGGCAGTGAAATGTGGCTGGGTCTGTCTGGGGCTGAAATGGGCAAATACCAGGATATGAGTGATGGAAAAATGTGTTCCAAGTGGTTTTAGGGACAGCAGCTGTTCAAAACTTGATTCAAAACTTGATTCAAAACTTGATTCTTGCCATTCTGTGACCTTACCCCACCTGGTAAAGCCTGGCTTTAGCTCTCACTGGTGTTTAGAAGGAACGTTTGTAAGATAACCTGGCTTATTTTGGCACTTCAAGTCACAGGGTCAAAGAGTTTCTTCGTGCAGGAGCTTCTGAAGTGTTTTTTTCTGAGACATAAAATCAGACAGATAGTCCTGAAACTGAGATCAAAGGTTTTGCCCTGACAGAAACTCTCCCTGTTCTCTATCTAGGCCATAATTGAGGCTTATTTAGTCCAAGCTGAAAACCCTTTTCTGCTCTGATTTTAAAACATGAACTAAAATAACATGTGCCTGTCAGAAACTTGACAATTCCATAAGCCCCAGATATTTGTGCTAATCAAGGGCAGACCAACAAGAGCTCTGTGAGCTATTTCTCCATGGGGAAAGAGGCTTCCCAAAAATGGATTTTGCACTGAATCAACATGTGCTGGTCAGGCCACACGTCAAGCTGCAAAATCAGTCCAGCTCATAAAACAAAACAAAACAAAACAAACAAACAAACAAAAAAACAAACCAAAAAACAACAAAACAACTTGGACAATGATGAAGTTTTAGCCACCAAGGAAAAGAAATGTTCATCTTTAGAGTGCTCATAAGTAGGCAAATACGGATAAACCTGCAGAATGTTGCTGGCATTTATTAGGTAGGAGCTGCTTTGAGTGGAAGGTGCATTTTCAGCTGTGTGGAACTGAAAGGCTCATTAAAAGAAGAGGTTTGAAGAGATGAGGCTTTTGTGTAGCTGAGAGGTGGCTTTTCACCAATAAATGAGTTCTCTGCTGGTTTTTCCCCCCTGTCTGGGAGCTGTCACTGCAGCCTGAGAGGTTCCTTTGGAAAAAATAACACCCTGCAGCTCCTGCATGAGAAGCTGTGAGAGGAGAGAGGGTCAGAGATGAGTTTGGTCTCCAGAGCCCTCCCTTGTGGACAATGGATTTGTAGAGGATTCTCCAAGCCTGACAGAAGGCTCACACAGTCTTGTGCATCTGTGTGCAAACTCTGAGATAAAATATACTTAGAAAGGCCGTGGGATAGGATAGATATTGTTGAGAGAGAAATGGAACTGGAAACAAGTTTCAAATTATGACCTTGCAAGCAGACCAGATATTTTGGAGAAATAGAACTGTGAAAGATGTGTTGTAGCAAGACCATTTTTAGATGATTGGCTTAGAAGCATTAGCAGCATTGCGTGGCAAAAGCTGATGGGCCAAAAAACTCCTTTAATGGATTGTAATTAGGAAATAATTTGGTTTCTGATTGTGATGGTGTGAATTGTAACGTCTGCACCGTCTCACCCTTCTCATGAGAGTGTAAATGGAATAAAAGTCTTTAAAACACCTCTCAGGAGCCCCATCTCTGGGTCAGAAAAAGGGGTTTGCTGACACTCCCTATGGAGTGGGGTGAGAGAAACCCTGAGGAAGGGCAGGGATTTGTGTCTGCCCAGGTGAGAAAAGGGGCAGGAGGTGCTTTATTGCAGCTCCTTCTGCCTCCTTCCACCTGCCGTGGGTTCCTGTGAACCAGCAGAACGCACAGGGCATGCTGAAATCTATTCCAGTAAATCCAGCAACGCTTCCAGTCCCCTCAGAGCTTTATCCTGTGCCTCACATGGAGGTGAAAGAAGCACAAAGGGAAGTCCTGGTTCTGGTGGAGCACATCCCCCTCCAAAGATTTCTCTCCTGGTGGCTGGCTCGTGGAGAAGGGTTTTTTATTAAGTAGTTAATTAGTCCTTGCTCAGAGAAAGCAGGCAGAGCGCTGCCTCTTCAGGAAGGTGGTGGCTGAAGAGCTCAGGTAATAAAATAACTGTATTTTCAACCAAGAAACACTGATTAAATTGCACCGAGGGTCACAGTCAGATAAGTGCTGTGCTATTGATAGAAAAATTAAACCAGATGTAAACTGACTGTTCTGACCCCCAGAAATAAGCTGAAGTTGCCTGGGTTTCTGTCTGAAATGGATTAATTTGGAGTGATATTAGAACGTAGCAGGACTTGTGGCAATTGAGAGCTGAAGGGGTTTGCGTTTGGCATATTCCTTGTTGGAATTTGGCCTTTTTTTGTTACTTAAAAACACCGTGCCAGTTGCTGTGGCCTTGGGCTGCTCCAGAGCAGACAACGAGACTGAGAGAGCATCACTGTTTTACACCACAACAACATAAACCCCGAGATTCAGAAGGCTGAAAATGACTCCTTTATTCTTGGGATGTGTCTCCCTTTTATACTATTTCACACAGACCAATTGGATTGGTGACACAAAGGCAAAACCTCTTCACTCACATTGGTCAGAGCAGAGGGACAGCAAGAAGAAGTCCCTCCTAGGGAAAGGAATGAATAACAAAGGTACAGTTACAAAAACATTTCTCCTGTTTACAGAAAATTCCCTGGGAAAAGAATTTCAGAAAACCAAAACACTTCAGGCATGGAAACAGGGCTACAAGAGAACTCCATCTCAAAAATCAGGAATCTGTGGTGGAGCTGCTCTTCCCTCTCCATCCATCCTCCCCTGTAAATCCTGAGCTGAGTGTTCCGTGTGAAGCCAGCCAGGAATCCTGAGCTGTTCCCTCAGACTCCCCAGGCTGTCTGCATTGTTTTTACAAGTTATAAATTGGGAGGCTTCCAAAGGCTCGGCATAACAATGCATACCTGGGTGCGAGATATGCTCGAGCCCTCCATTTTCAGTTTAGAGCTGGAATACAGATCAGCCAGAGCTTTTAATGGAGTTTTAATGAAGTCCTGAGCCTTTGGAGAACTTGAGAGACAGGCTGAATGTAATGTTTGGCTCCCTTTGTGGCTGGAAATGTAACAAATATATAAAGGTCTTTACAGACTGGGATTAAGGTTTAAGAGGGGAGGATACAGATGTTGGATCACAGGCAAACACCTGGTACCCCAGAATCACCCGTCACACAGGAATATTCAATATTTGGGACTCACACAGCTGTGGAAGCTCCTTCTGGGAAGGGAAATACACGGAGGACACTTTCAGAAGGCTCAGAACAAAATTTCACAGGAACCTTTTAATTATTTCTTTTGTCTTGACCTTTCAATTACCCCTTAAGTCTCAGAGCTCAGGCACTTGATTTCAGAAACCAGATTTTGGTTGGAGCCCTCGAAGCAAGAATAATCTGTTTATTTATTTAATAAATAATAAATATTAATTAAATAAGTATTATTATTAATAATAAATATTAATATTTCAGGGCAGCAGCTGTAACTGGAACTACCTGGCTGAGACGGATGCTGCCCACGAGTGTGGTGTTTATGGACACATTTACTGACACTTTTAATTGGCTTGTGAAGGGCAGGATTAGAGGTGCAGACCCACTTTTTTCTCCTTCAGGGGCAGCCGATAAATAAATGCACAGAATTGTGGAGGCTCCTTACCTAAAGCAGCCACGATTTGAGTAAACGCAGAGTGAATTTTGTTCATCTGTGGATAGAAATCGAGTGCCGGGCTGCATTTACAGCGCTGGGAGTATCAGAACCCCCGCGATGGATAACAAGGACTCTGCAGAGCTCCGGGGAGGCTCATTTACATCAGAGCGAGGGGGAACGGCCTTGCCAGGAATGAGAATTAAGAGGCCGGTATTGTGAGAGTTACAAAGTGCTTTTCAGGTGGGAAAATCCCAGCCAACTGAAGTTATGGGAAAAGGGGTGTAAAAAAGGCGTTTAAAGCGATTGTCGGCTTTTATTTCTCCTTTGACTTAGAATGAGGGGAAGCCTCTTTGTTTGTAGATACTTGGAAGAGGCTTTGCTTATCCTTTAGAGAGCTGGGGGTTTGTTCTGCCTGTAAAGATCCGGACCACAGCCAGTTCTCCTGAAGAGAAGCCCAGGTATTTACCTCCAGCGGGAAATCCAGGCTGTTCCCGAGACTTCTGAATTCTGTAGCCGGCTGGGAGTGAGGGATTTTGCCTGATAAATCCATATTGTACAGGCACAATTTGGATTTGTACACGTTCCTCAGTTGGGTGTCTGATTTCTTTTGCACTGCTTTGATAATATGGAAGAGTTTGAGCCTTGCCTTGGTTTGGTGATACAGAATTTGGTGTCCCCACGGGCTCTGATAATCTGCAGGGCTTTTGATCGAGGTGCCTTGAGTGTGTCAGATGGGTTATGGAAGATGGGAGGAATATAATTCACAGGATTTCAGTGTTTGACATTAAGTACAGTAGGAAATGCACTGAGTGTCCTTTTGCTGCAGAAGGAAATCACAGCCTGAATAAACTCATCTGTTTTTTTCCCTGAGAAAAAGGAGAAACTTGGAGAGTTGATCTGGCAGTGAAAGCACCCCAAGGGAGGAATGATCTCTTGTAGAATAAGAGGCAGAGAGTGAAGATGGATCCATCAGCTTCTCTTGAAACGGAGGAGTTTGCTGCTTGTTATTTGATGGGGACATAAAAAAATGAACCAGACCGATATTCCCCACGCTGCCATTGAGACCTTGTGAATTTATCACCACTTGTCACCTAAAACGGTGAATTAAGTGCAGAGGTGAGAGGTGTTTTTTTTTTTTTTTTCCCGAGTGCTCCCGAGCTTCATTTAAATGGGGAATGCGAGGGTGGCTATTTACAAATGCCAATTTTCCCTGCCTGGTGAGAGAAACAAGCTCCTTTAGGGACTGATTTGCATCAGCCCTGACTTAGCTCCAGCCTCTGCTGCACTTTGCAGCAATTGGCTTCCTCAGCTGAAATTAGCCCTAAGTGCTCCCACAGGGGCCAGGTCCATCTCATTCCTGAGGAACACCAAGATCCTGGGCAGGATCCTGCTGGAAAATGAGTATTCCTCTGTCCTGGAGTTGCTGGTGCAGCTGTGACTGAGGGGAAAGCACTGGGGGAGCATAAAGTGGGTTCTCCACGCTGGAAAGAATTGCAGCTCTCCCTGTTTATAAAATACATCGATCCTGTTTATAAAATTAATTGATGCTGTTTATAAGCTATATCAGTTGTTGATAATCCTGAGCTGTGCCTTGTCTCAACTGGAAGCTGCTGGAGCAATCCAGGGAATTAATGGGAGCTCAGGCAGAGGCAGGATCATCTTGATGATGAGCTTTGCCCAAGTGACTCCAATTCAAATCCTGCAATCAGAGAAAAAGTGTAAATAAAGAGACAGGAGAGGGATGTGAAGGAATGAAATTTAAAAAAAAAAAAAAAAAGAGAGAACTTTTGAAACCCATTGAAAACCATAAAAGTGGAAGTGCAATGGACCAAAGCTTGCCCAAAGAATCCTCATTGAAAGCGCAAGATTTCATGGAAGGTTTGTTATCTAAAAGAGCCATTAAAGCAGGAAGGTTTCTGGGCTGAATTATCGATTTTTGGCCCTTAAAAAACAACAACAACAACAAAAAACCCCCAAAACCCCCAAACAAACAAACAAACGAACAAACAAAAAACCCAACCAAAAACAACCCCCAAAAAAGCAACTGGAAAAGGAGTTGTTATAGCACGAGCTGTCCGCGGTGCTGAAATCAGAGATCAGGAGCTGAGGGGATCGCGGAGCGTGTTCCTGCAGATTTTATCCACAGAACAGCGCCGGGGGCTGCTGGCTAGGAATGCTGCAGGAATTCCTGCCCTCGGACGTGCTGGGACATCAGGGGGATGTGATGCCTTGGAGTGGCCGCCTGGAACAGAGGGCAGACAAGATTAAGAGAATAAAAATGGTTATTTATTAAAGGCCTTTAACAGATCCTCCTCGGGCAGTCAGAGCCTCCCAGAGGCTGCACCCAGGATGGATAATGGTCACGAGTTTTTTACACAATTATAAGTTTGATCTATTTGCATATCAGGGGTTAATCCTCCGATTTACAGCTTCAGGTAATGAAGTCATTTACCCCCAGTTTGCTCCACCCCAATCCACTTTTGTTTATACTTTTGGGGCCTGAGGCTGTCTGTGGGTTCCAGGCCCAAAGGGATTGTTTCATGCGACCAAAATATGAAGAGTTAACTACACTTTATCTGGAGTTTTGAGTTATGCACTAATGCAGAACAGGATCTGAAATATATAAAAACTAAAACCCTAAGGCATCAATGCTCTGAGGGCAGCCAGCAGAGCATCCTTGGGAAAAGTGGGAATGGGGAAGGTCTGCCAGGCACTGCTGGTAACTCTGAGCTGCTGCTGAGGGGAATAAAATGGCCCAGGTAATGCCATGCAGGTATATTTTTATTTATATTGTTGAGGGAATATGAGGGATGAGATGGGGCTGCTCCCACTGCTCTGAACTTGGTGTAAATTTAATCCTGGAGGTGCTGGTGCATCACAGATTAACAAACCTGAACTATTGCATCCTGGACATCCTCACTGCCAGCCTGCCGGCCTGCAGCAGCATTCCCAGGATTTATGGGTGTTGGGAAGTGGATGGGAACCCAGCACTGCTGTGGCTGTTCTTGTTGCATCCAGTTTTTCCATACAACTGCCAGGAGACGTTCCTCGAGCTTTTATTGCAACATCAACCTCATTACAGGGTGAGACAACGGAAAGGTGGCAACAGCTCACGTCCTGCCAACAGCAGTCAGAGTTCTCTATTCTACAAGGCCTTTTAAAACTTTTCTAGCCAATAGCAAATTGTTAGGAGCTTACAGACATCTGCACAAACCAATCATTTAAACTATACCTGTACCTTACATCTAACAGTGGGTGCTTGTTTGCTTTTTCTTGCTATTCAGAAACTTGTTATCCTCTTCTATAAACAAAGCACAGAGCCTCATTAAACTTTTCTGTTATCTTGCTTGACATATTTTTTTTTTTGCTTGCTAAGGCCTAAAGCACAGAAACACAGTTTTATCATTGCATGTCCTTGTGTGGACTTGACATTTTCTGAGCTTGAGAAGAGCTAGCTCTTCTCAAGGGAAACTTTTCAACAGTTTTCTTTTTCTCAATATGACCTTGTGTAAACAATATGCCTTTCCCATGACAACAGGTGTTGGCTATTTCTGTTACTGAGCCAAGGGGAGAGGTGTCAGCCCTATGGACCAATAATGTGACTTTTAGCACAGCGTGTTATAAAAGGGCTGGATGAATTGTAAATAAACCTTCTGATTTCTACTGCCTCCTGACCCGAGTCAAACATCTTTATTTCGTGTCCTACTGCAACACCCTTGTTCCTGTATATTTCTATCTCTAGGCTTGCATCTACACAGCTCTCAGAGTTTTCTGCATTTTCTATTTCCCACTAATTCTAGTCGTGAACAGGCTCTGCTGTCAGGCTGGCAAAGGCTATGTGCCTGAGGTGGGTGGAGGGGCTAAAAGGGAACATCTCCTTGAGCTGGAATAAAACAATCACTTTAAAAGTGAGCAGGAGTCATCAGCACTGCCTTCCTGCTGCACTTTAATTGGATTGTACAAACAGCCCATAATTTGCAATGTCTGTTTTCCTCCTTGGCTTCTTTGTCTTTCAGCTCCCTTTTTTTGTCTGGTTTTATGGAGCTGTAATGTGCTGTGATAGTTCACATCCCTTCTCCTGACCTCAGCTCATGACAGATAAATTCTTACAAGGATTTGCACGAGATGAAACCAGACAGAAATTACATTCCTCTGTGTTAACATGGCCCTTCCGTAATTGAAATTAATTTGTGGTTAAGGCTACAAGAGAATTAAAATTTTCTGGAAGTAACATGAAGGGATAGACAGCTTTGTATGAGCAGAGCCTGCAATAATTATGTATGAATGTCACAGAAGGGTTGGAGAACTTTTCTCTGAGTGGCTTCAGATTTGTGCAGTGATTTTCACATGGCCCCTGCTGGAGGATCTTAACATCAAAAGGGAGGGGAAAAAAAAAGTGAGGAATTCACAGTTTTTGAGGGAAAGTCCATTTTCTGCCGTGCTGGAGCACTTAAAATTTCTATTTGGGGCCTTGAATATATTACTTTTAGATCTGAAAGAATTAATTGCTGGATAATTACTGGGCTAGGGAATGAAACACCTGAACACACTGAAACACCTTCTCCCAGAATGTTTCCAAGAACAAACCCTGGCAGTCAGTCTCCTTGTTAGCTCGGTCAAGTGGCCACGAGGAGTTTCCAGACACGAACAAAAACCCTGCAGATGCTCCACCTTCATTATTATTCACACAAACCTGCCTTTCCTTCTGCTCAGCATTTCATGGTCCAATAAGCAGGACAGCACATCCTGGAAGGGAGCAGAGCCAGCCCAGCCCTCCATCCTTTCCACTCGGCTGGAATTCCTATAAATAGACGGAGCAAGGGCTCTGGCTGCCTCGTTAGCATTTGGGGTTTTTCACCAGAGCTGCCTGATGTGCTCCTTGGACCTTGAAGGGTTTCTCTCACGCTGGCTGCAGGACGTGGGTGTAAGCACAGGATGTGCCTAAAACTCACGGAATTATCCCAGGAAAAAATCAGCCAGAGGTCTACAGGTGTCCCTGCCCTGCACAGCAGGGCAATTGAGAGTGAAAAAGTGCCCTAAATTAAAAAAAAAAAAAAACAACCCAAAGAAGAAGCATGAATATGGGTTTTACCCATACCTCTGAGGGTCCAGCCTGGCAGAGAAGTGGCAAAAATCAATTAGCGAGACGGCATGATCGCGTGTGTCTTGAAAAATCAGAAAGGTTTTAATAAAGAAGGAAAATAATGGAAAAAAACAAAAACAATCTTCTCCAGTAGAAGAATGATTTGGTCTCAAGTTTCTGCTGTTGGACAAAAATACTTGGAAAAAAGTAAAATAAAACGATGCCTTAGATGAGGGCTGGCTGGAGGTGTCCAGTTGTAAGGTTTGGCTCAGGAGCTGAGGGCCTGGTGAAAAGGCAAATCCCTTCTTTTCCCTCCTCAAATGATGCACAAACTCCCGCAGTGATCTCTGTGCCAATCCACGCCATAAATCACTGTGTTCTAAGGCCATTTACTGGAGATGACAGGTGACCTGTGTGCTCCAAACTTCCCCCTTGGATTGGGAAACACTCAAACCTCCCAGCTTTTAGCCAGGAAAGGATTCATTCACTTTCAAGTGCCTCTGACAGGCTGACAAGTGCTCAGTACTTTTATATCAGCTTATGGACAAATATTCTGTGCAATTCAGCTGCTGGAAGGACTCAGAGCTCTCTGGAATTGCATTTTTCTCGAGCTGATAAAGCAATAACATCTTTAAGTGGAATAGCTGCCCACAAACAAGCAGAGAGCAGCAAACCAGGTTGTTGCAGGAGCAGGACTCTGCTGCCTTCCCCCAGGATGAGCCCCTGGCAGTGTGAAAATGCTTTCCCACCCCTCTGGCCTCGCTGTCCAGCTGCTGCACTTGCAAAAAGAGGAAAAAATGCGGCTGTTTTTCTCACCTGGCCTATTATCCTCCAGTGGGCCTGATATTTCTGGGTCTGAGAGATTTCAGCCTGCTGGCAGCTGCTGACTTTTTCCCAAGGAAAAATTTCTCAAGAAAGCTTCTTCTCAAAACAATCTTGGCAAACAACTCTCCTTTCTCCAAACAATCTTTCTCCAGGTGGTGTTTTGCTGTTTCTCCAGTTTAACCCATGGGATCAGAGAGGTGTCGTTCCTATTCACCAACCGTGTTTAGTCTGTATGGGAACACCTTATAAAGGGAGTAAGAATTAGACAATAAAAGCCTTTTTTTCTGTGCTCTTTGCCTTCAGACATACTAGGAGTCTTTCTTTCGTGTCCTACAACGACAGCCTTCCCCCGGGATGAACCCCTGGCAGTGTGATGATTCTGCTTCACACCACAACAACACAGACTCCGAGATTCAGAAGGCTGAAAATGACTCCTTTGTTTTTGGGATGTGTCTCTCTTATAAACTCTTTTACACAGACCAATTTGATTGGTGACACAAAGACAAATCTCTTCCTTCACATTGGTCAGAGCACAGGGACATCAAGAAGAAGTCCCGCCTAGGAAAAGGAATGATTAACAAAGGTACAGTTACAAAAACATTTCTCCTATTTACAGAAAATTCCCTGGGAAAAGAATTTCAGAAAACCAAAACACGTCAGGCACAGAACCAGTGTGAAAATCTTCTCCCACCCCTCTGGCCTCTCTTTCCAGATGCTGCACTTTGGAAAAGAGGAGAAAATCCAGCTAGTTTTGTCACGGGGCCTTTTTGTCCTCCCTCAGAAGTGAAACAGCCGGGAGGAAACTCCCTGGGAGCTGTTCCACAGCGTTCCCATGGAAACCCCCGGCTCTCCAAAGGGCACAAGCTGTGGGTGCCTCGGGGTAATTGTGTTCACATGTTCCTGAGCATCATCATCCTCGGGCACCAGCGGCTCCCTGGCACTGGTTGCCTTGGCGATGGCGTTTTCCACCTCGTGGGCAGCCACGGGCAGCTTTGCAAAGCCAAGCAGAGATTTCTGCACCCCTTGGAGCATCTGCTGAAATCCTGGGGCCACGGGTTCCTCTCTGAGCTGTCTCCTGCCTGATGAAAGTGCCCACAGAAGTCCTGGATTGAAACCGAAATTGAAAAATTCTGTGTTTGAAATTGAATCTGAAAAATTCTCTTTCTGAAGGATTATGCCATTTAAGGGGTTACTCTGTGCCCTGAAAAAATTACACACTCGATGGGAAATTTGGTGTGGGTTGATTTAATAGTTTCTCTGCTGTCTCAAAAGGGTTAAGCCCTTGTTTGAGTGCCTGAAACCTTATTTTGTTATTCCATATCAAAAAATATTGACAGATACCCAATTTCCCTTGATATGCAACAAATCTCTTTTGGTTCAATAAATTGCTTTTAATCTGTTGGTTTTCCTCTGCTGGAGCTGTTGTGACTTTATGGGGCACCATAACAACAAAAAAGCACCAGCAAAGACTTTTGCAGCTCACAGGGAGTCTGACATAAACTCTGCTGTATTTGCAGGCTTTCTATAAAAAGTGTAACATCCAGTAAAATAAAAATAAATGGATGCTTGCTCTGAGTGCACCGGAGTGGAGGAGGAGAAGGGAAAAGGACATTTCTTTGCAGTGAAACTGCAGCAATAATTTAGGGAGGCAGGGAGCATTGCTCAAGGTTTTCTGAGCTGGCGTCTTCATTTTAATGGCCAAGGGCAGTCTGGTGTTTCTGATTCCATTCTTTTCACATATTTGAGGGTGATGCCTCTTCCTCACTAGACCATCCTCTCATTTCATGCTGAGCTCTCTGGAGAAGGAAAAGTGGGAGAGAGGGAGAGCACAAAATCCTGAACCCCAGGTGGCCTGCAGAGCTTTTTTGGCTGTTTTATCTGTAGGCATCTCCAGGTGACAGAGCTCCCTGGGGCTGCTGTAGGACAGCACTGAGCATTTTGAGGCGGGAGTGACAGGAGTGAAAGTTTGTCTTTCCAAACAAACTGTGGGTCTGCTGGGAGATAAAACCAGCGCTGAGAGAGAAAGGAAACAATGGGAAGGATGCCACTGATTGATGGAAGGAATGAGAGGGATTTGTCTTTACAGACAAACTGTGGGGCTGCTGATAAATAAAACTGAGAGATATTGAGAGATGAAACAATGGGAAGAACCATAAATTCCATGAGAATTCCACTGAGTGACACAAGGAAAAGATAAAGGGGGTACACATTAGAAGGGGTCTGTATTCGGTGATTTGGGAAGTCTGGACCTCTCAAGTACCTCAGCCAGTGGGGAAAGAGAGAGGGAAATGTGGCTGGAAATTGGGATTAAAAGGAGGCTGTGTCTTCTAAAAAGTGGAGAGACCCCACGGGAAAGCCCCATGGCCTCTCCCTTTATTGGAATAAAGTTCCAGGACTCCTCTGTTTCCTTTTGGACATAAACATCTGGTGTTTGTGCATTAATTCTCCTGACACCTGGCACCCTGTGTAGAGCTGAAATAGTTTCGTGGGTTGGACTGGAGGTGGGGTTCAATTTCTGTGAATTAGAAGCTCCCTCAGTGCCCAATAACCTTTTTTTTCCCTTCCTTACATGAAGAGAGAATCTTTTATCAGTGGGAGCTGAGAGGCAGCTTCTGTATCTTATGCACAGACTGGGAATTGCTTTATCAAACTCCTCTGTGCTGAAACCTCCCTCCTGTTCTCCCCTGCTGATGGCCAGGAGGAGGGATCTGTTTGGGTCCTGGCTGGGAATATCCTGTCCCCAAATCTCAGTGGAGCCTCTTGCTCGTGCTCCCCTTTGGCAGGAGAAGAAACCAAACTCTTACAGGAGTACTCATATTTCTAAATCCAAAGATTATTTTTGAATGCTCTTCCACCCTGAACCAATAACGCCTGAAACAACACAGTCCGAGGAGAATGCTTGTGTTCAATGTGGGTCTTTCCAGAAAACCTCACTGGAGCCACCTCCGAAAAATGGGATTTGAAGTTATCTGGCTTTTTGATGCTCATGAAGACCCCGAGGAAGTTTTGAGGGGTTCCTATTCCTCATTAAAGGGATACATAAGGTGTCATCTCTCACCTCAAAGCTCCCCAATAGCTGCTGTGAAACGCTTCTGTACCAGACACTTCCCATTAAATGCAGCTGTTAATGATGATCTTTGCTGACAGATGTGGAAAATCAGACCCCGACTCTTGAGTTCCTGCAGAGCCTGATGCCTTCAGTTTTCATTTTCATGTTTTCCAGATTCTGCACTGCATTACTGTATAACTCTGAACTTCATATCAAGTGTGAGCCAGCTCTCCTCACAGCTCAGTCAGACAAAACAATCTTTTTCCAGCCCCAGAACCAAGGCCACCGCTGCGGCTTCGGGCCCAAAAAGTGCAAACAGGGAATTGAGGGGAGCAAACCGGGAGGGTGGGACTGCATCACCTGGAGCTGTAATGGGACAATTAACCCCAATACGGAAATGGACGAAAACTTATAAAAGTGTGAAAACTTCTGATCCCTGATCCATCTTGGGTTCCTAAATGAGGGAATCTTGGGCTCTTGTACTGCCCAAGGTGTTTCCTATGAATGTCTTTTTAATAAATCCCCACTTCATTCCTTTAACTCTGCCCAGCCTCTGCTCCAGGCAGCCTCTCCAGGCATCAATCCAACAAGACCTGTGTCAATCCAGCCCCAACTTCTCTGTGCAGTAGATATTCCACCTTTCCATGGGTAAATAACCATGGCAGGGGGTGTAAAATCCAGGCCAGGGAAGGGCAGGTTTGTCGGTTTTTTTACAGGACTCTCACACGGAGGGAGGGCTTTCTCCTTCTGCCTTTTCCTGGCTCTGAGAAAGCTCAGCACTGGCAGGCCCCATTAATTTTTAATTTAGTCCTCTCTATGCTGCACTGCTGTTGTGGTTTATGAGGATATTATGCTGGAACAGAGGCCTGTAAAACAGGATTTTAAAGTTTGGGAAAGGAATGGTTGTCATACATAATATGCATGCCGTAGTAGAAATGAGTGGGTATTTATAGCACAGCTAATATTAATTATTTTTATTGTGATGTCGGCCCTGCAGGTCAACTGAAGAGTAAGTTGCTGTGGAAGCCAGAAATCTCCAGGCATTAAATTATCTTAATATGAGATGCTGAAAAGTGGTTAATTTGTACTGCTGGTTTTGTTTAAAGTGTTTTCCTGTATAAAGCCATATCTCCAGTGTGATAGATTATTGTTAGGAGGGATATAATTCAGTCCCATTACAGGGGAAGCCCATGTGCTTTATGAAACCCAGAGATGCGAGTCCAGCTCTGCCTAAAATAAACAACTACAGCAAAATAACTCTTTTTGAATGGCAAATTGCTGGGTTTTTTAACTGCTAACCACATCTCTCTGTCGCTTGTGCTTTGTCAAGGCTGTCGGCAGTATGAAAATCTTCCTGTTGCCTCCAAAGTTTCACAAATTGCTCCGAGGGATGTTTGATTTCCCCCTGCTTCGTGAAAAAACTCCCTGTGAGGGGAAGCTGACGGCAAAACACTGGCTGTGATTTGTGTGGAGCTTCGGGAGGAAAGCTTGGGAGGATCAGGAAAAGCCCTGCAGTGCTTGGAGAAGCTGTTTTGTGCCCATCGTGTGCTGGATCCCCGCAGGCTGTGTGGGATTTTTTTGAAGGTGTCTGTTGTGTTTCAGAGGGAGAAATTGCTTCCCCTCAAATCTCCTCCTGAGCTGATAATTTCCTAAAAGCTCAAATTGTGGCGTTCCCCTGCAATGGACCCCTCAGCTGCTCTGCCCTGGGTGTCTCACCAGAGCTGCGCCTCAGCTGATTGCACGGAAATAGAGACTCGATCGATCTTTAAATAATCAGGGAATGATTCAGCTTTGATCTGCTGAAGAGGAGAGTTAATGGATGAAGGTTTTTAAAAATACCTGTGCTCTGTGTGCCTCGAAACTCACCAGGTGGGAGTCTCAGGGCTTTGGAGCTGGGGGCTTTTCCAGCCTCCTGTGCAGAAGGTGCAAGGTGAGGAGCAGCTCCTGTAGAGCTGTGACCTGGTCTGGAGCTCCTCAGCTTGGATCAGACTGAGGACAAGGCCGGGGTTGTTTTCTCTGCCTCAGCACGAGAAAACACTCAATTGTGGAAATAAGGAGCGCCAGGAAGACTTTAGACCTGGCTTGTTTGTTTGTGGGCACAATGAAGAACGAAGAACTTGGGGCAAGGCTTGGTCTGTGCTGTGCGTTGCCTGAAGAGCCTCAGGACCAGCTGATTGCTGTTGCTCTTGAAAAGGTTGCTGCCAGAGAGGGTGACTGATTTGAGAGGCTCATGCAGCCTGAAAATTGCAGCATCTTAAACCCCTGAAGCCTCCCTCCCTGCAAAAACACAGAAAGATAATGAAAACTTGATGAAGCGCAGGAGGAAGTTCCTCGTCAGCACACTGCAGCGGCGGGGAATCGGATTTTCACAGCTCACTAACCCCTTAAGTGTTTAATAAATCCAAGAGATCTGCTCCAAGGATAAGGTGGCCCCGGTATCTGAGCAGACAGACTCTACCTGCTGTCATCTTTCTTAGAGCTGACCCTGCTCAGCAGGACCAATTACCCGGCTAACAAAGTGGAGACAAGTGTCCCCTCCCGTGCCGCCCTGTCCCCGAGCCGGAGGCGTTGTGGTTGCCATGGCAATATTGCTCAGATTCCCAGAACAGCCGTGGCTGAGATAAGAGCAGGGGATGGAGCCTTTCCTCCTGCTTTTTTTGTATGGATTTTCCTAGTTATCCATGTGCTCCTGTGTCGCAACAGGACACGAAATAAAGATGTTTGACTCGGGTCAGGAGGCAGTAGAAATCAGAAGGTTTATTTACAATTCATTCAGCCCTTTTATAACACGCTGGGCTAAAAGTTCCGTTGTTGGTCCATAGGGCTGACACCTCTCCATTGGCTCAGTAACAGAAATAGCCAACAACACCTGTTGTCATGGGAAAGGAACATTGTTCGCACAGAGTTGTTTTGGGAAAAAGAAAAACTGCTGAAAAGTTTCCCTTGGGAAGAGCTCAGCAATTCTCAGGCTCAGAAAATATCGAGTCTACACTCCTGCACTGGCAGGCTGAGGGATGGGCTGCTCTGAGCAGCCGTGGCCACTCGCTGGAGTAAATTGGCAAGCTGGGAGTGTGGTGGGTTGTAGCAATGTATTTGCAAGGCTTAGGCCACTCTGTTGGCAGCCAAATCGTTTGTGAGAAAACTTATGAAAGCACCTGCAGTTTTTGTTAGCAGAACTCTCAGGAATTCATCAAGGTTACTGAGAAAAACAAGGCTAAGACAAGAAGCAAAACGGCAAAATTTGAGACAAGTGGAACCAGCTTTGATGCAGGAGGTCCAGGACTGGCACTCAGCCTGATTTATTGATATTATTGTTTAGGGATCTTAGAAAAAAGTGTGTCTGATCTTCTTGCCTTGGTTTTCTTAGTCAATATTAAAAGTACTGACTGACCTTGACTCATTTAAATCTGGCTAACGTGCCTCAACCTAGGGAGGATGAAAAATTCCGTGTCCTGATGTTGCATGTCACCAGATTGTCCCAATCCAAGATGACTTTCTCATCATGTTTTGTGCAGTTTTACTCTTTTTTTGCCCTGTCAGAGCAGTGATTGATGACCATCCCCGTTCAAGCCTGGCTTTCCTTGGGCTCAGCTCTTAAAGCTGCACTTGTGGGTCAGAGCAATTCAACCTGCCCCAAATAATTGCTGATTAAACTGGCTCAATCCTAAAAACAGGCTCTGTTTTTGGTTTGTTTTTATTTTTTTTTTCTAGGTAGAAAATGGGAGAACTGGGTTCCAATTGCTGGGGGTTTTTTTTAACAAAATCTGTAAGAAATAAAGCATTTGTGCTCTTTGGGAATGTGAGACGCTGCCGTGTGAGGGCACAGGCCTGGAATGGCAGCAGCAAGGCATTGATTTGCATACAGCAGGCAAATCCTTTACACGGTGCAGATAATGCACATTGTAAAACAGTTACAATAACATTCACCGCAGCCATGAAAACAATTTTACAGCAGATTAAACACACTTAGAAAAAGGGGGAAGATGAGTGAGAAGGCAATGTTGACACTAAATTAGACTTGAGTCAGCAGCAGCGAGAGAACAGAGGAGAAAATGAGAAAATGTTCCAACTCTCCTGCTGTGGTGGTTTTTTTTTTTCTTTCCCCAGGCCAACTCCATTCTGTGCTCACCTATTTTGTTGAATGGGGAAGCTTTGGTGCCCTCTGAGGTCGTGATAATTACAGGAAAATACTGGAATTGAGGTGAGCATTGCCTGGAATGGTGCTCAGAGAGCAAATCAGTGGCACAGTTGTGGACAAAGAGTGGTTCAGTGGGTTTGCTCTTCCCTCTCTGTCCTGTCAAACAACCTGTGAGTGCTTGGGAGCACTGGAGTCGTGCTCCAGTGCATCACTGAGCCAGTGGCCAGCCCTGTGTGATGCATTTAAGGTGCATTATCAAGGGCGTGTTTCCCCTGCAGGTGAATTCTTTGTGTGAGGCACAGAAGCTCAGGCAAACGCCGAATTTTGGTCCACACCAGGTCTTGAAAAAACGAGTTTTGTGCCATTGTAAACCCATTGTGGGGTTGTAAATCACAAATTTAGATTTCTAGATGACCCTTTAAATGCTGGTTTTTTTTTTTCCTCCAGGCTCTGGATCACACAGGCAGAGGGGTCCTGTGGTGCAGAAGATCCGGGAGGTGCTGGAGGCCTGGCCCTGCTGAAGGTTCGGATTAAATTTGGGAGGTCAAACACATTTGCTGCAGCTGCTTGGCTGTGTCTATAGAATTTTCATTAATGAGCCGCTGCTTCTTGACTTTACATGTGTGTGTGATGGTTGATTATGCAGGATTATCTCCACGCAGCACACAGGCACCTGCTAAAGAGGGAGTAATCTCGTTAGGAGCCAAATCTCATCTGATCGTTAAACACGGTGCGCTTACAACCCACTTGTCAGCTCTGCTTAATTCAGCGTGCAGGGCTCTGTCACAGCGGCTATTGATTCACCGGGATTGCTCGGCATCTTCGCTGATAATGATCTCGGCGTCTGACAAGCTGCTGGGCCCTTTCAGGAGAGGAGCTGGTCACCAGTGCCATGGGTTCTGGTGGCTTTGTGAGGTCTCCTGGCTCCTCTGAGCCTTCCTGGGCTGCTCCTCCTGCTCAGGGGGTTTAGGACGGTCCTGCTGGGATTCAGGCTTGGGGTGGGTGGCAGCGAACAGGGGGTTCTGTGGGCCTGACAGATTTTCAACCTGCTTAGCAGCTGCTGACTTTTTCCCAAAGGAAAGTTTCTCGGGAAAGTTACTTCTCAAAACACTCCTGGCAAACAACTCTCCTTTCTCAGAACAATCTTTCTCCAGGTGGTGTTTTGCTGTTTCTCCGGTTTAACCAACGGCATTAGAGAGGTGTCATGGTGTCATTTCTATTCACAAATTGTGTTAAGTCTGTATGGGAACACCTGATAAAAGATAGTAAGAATTAGACAATAAAAACCTTCTTTTTCTACCCTTTTGCCTTCTGAATTATTTGATGCCTTTCACGTCCAATGGCGACAGGGCTCCTTGCTGGTTTGTGTCCCACAAACCTTTGGAGGACATCGATGGCTTTTGTCCCACAAGAACTCTGTGGGATGAGGGTCCGGGTGTCGTGACAGCAGATTTGTGTCTGCTGGTTGTGAAACATCCACCTCTAATGATGTGCTTTGTTTGGAGCTGTGCTGAAGTGGTGAGGGTGATGCCTGGAGAGGCCACGTGGAGCAGAGGCTAGGCAGTGCTAAAGGAATAAAGTAGACATTTATTAAAAGGCTTTTAAAGGACACACCTTGGGCAGTACAAGAGCCTGGCCAAGGCTACGCCCAGGATGGATCAGGGGTCAGGAGTTTTCACCCTTTTATAAGTTTTGGTCCATTTCCATATTGGGTTTAATTGTCCAATTACGGCTCCAGGTGATGCAGTCCCACCCTCCCGGTTTGCTCCCCTCAATTCCCTGTTGTTTGCACTGAAAAGCCTCCCTTGGGGACGTGGAAGGATGGATTCCCTGTTGTCCCCAGGCTTGTACCTGCCCAGGGTAGAACTTGTCACTGCCCTTGTGTGACGAGGCTCCCTGTCTTTATACTGGCATGAGTTTATTCTGATGGAAGTTTGCAAAAGTTCTGCCTCGTGCAGGATGAGAGCAGGTTAAATGAAAGTCAAGGAGTTGATTCTATCAAGATCATCTGGGATTTTCCATCCTGGCAGATTCATTACTTCCAGAAATGATAACTGATTGTATCTGAAGAGGTGAGGGGGAGAGCGATTTAAATCGTGTCCATTACCTGTCAGCAAATAATGCTGTGTGCAGCTGTGAGGAGTGAAAGGAGTGCATCTGACACTGATGTAGCCTCTCCTGTTTGACTTTTCAAGGAGAGACACTATTTGTGCTATTTTTTTTTCCTTTTTACACGTCTATGCCCCATGGAGATTTCAATTATCACAACTGGAGGGAGAGGTACCTGTGGAATGTGTACAGCGAGTGCTCCCGGATAAGGGAGACAAGTGGAACAATTTGTCACACATTAAATCTTGCAGTCACTGAAAAATCTGGCCTGATGCAATATTCTGATCTGTTAATCACATTCCTACATGGCAAACAGCTTTCTGGAGTGTTGTTTGCTCTCCATCTCAAAGCAAATATGTATTTTTGATTTGAGAACAAGTCCAGGTTTAAGTAACTTCTGCTTCCCTGTTAACCAAGGTCGTTGCTGTTAATTAGTCATGGGCAGAGATGAAATATTTATTTGAGGGGATGTTTGCTCTAATTTCGCTTCTTACTCTGTCCTTCCATCTGTGTTTAGGGCTGAGGCTGAAGGAGAGGTGTACAGTCCTTGTGGTGTGTAATCAAAGCAGACAGAACCTGGCTGAAAGAGCCACCAAACCACCTTGAATTCCCAGGGGAATTCCAGCGTTTTCCAGGATGTCCAGCAGTCCTGGAATGCTCTGGGTTGGTAACAGGAAATTCAGCCCTCTGATGAGTTGTTCAGCTGGGGAGTGTCCGTGGTGTTACAGCAGAGGCCACTTGACTTCTCTGCAGTTTGTTTTTTTTAATGTGCTCTCCTAGTCCCTGTCCAGCCTCGTTGATCCTCCAGGTTTTAGGAATTTAATTGGATTGGGATTAGACTGTTAATTTTCACCTGTTACACGTGCACACAGCTCCATGTAGGACACGGTGAAAGCCTTTCCTGCCCTGAGTGGAGCTTCCAGGAGCTCAGATTCCATCCTGAAACCTGCCTGTTATCCTGAAAATTCCATCCTGAGACCTGCCTGCCATCCTGAAAATTCCATCCTGAAACCTGCCTATTATCGTGAAAATTCCATCCTGAGACCTGACTGCCATCCTGAAAATTCCATTCTGAGACCTGCCTATCATCCTGAAAATTCCATCCTAAAAATTCCATCCTGAACCCTGCCTGCCATCCTGAAAATTTCATCCTGAAAATTCCGTCCTGATCCTACCTGCCATCCCAAAAATTCCATCCTGAACCCTCTCTGCCATCCTGCAGGACTGCTGGGACCTGCCCTGCAGCTGATAATTCCCATTGATCCATCTGTTCCAGCTCCTGTGTGTGAAACCTGCCTCCCTGCTCTCTCCCAAGTTAAATTCCTGTGGTGGTGCTGTGAGGCTCATTAAGAAGTAGGGCTTGGAATATGTTCCAAGACTTTTATGGGAACGGCTCTCAGCAGTGTGGAGAGGTCGTATTTTGGTTGATTTCCTTGTGAAATAAAATGCAGAGTGGCTTGTGCTCGGTGTTTTGGGGGTGTAAAACTTGTTTACAACGTGTGAAGTTTATATGCAGTTTACTTTTAGGGTTTTTTGGGCTGAATATTAATAGAGAAATAGCTTTAAATTCTAGGTAGCAGAGTAAAAAAATTGTCAAATTTTTGGAAGGGGACAGGTTTTTTTGCAGAGGGTTCTATTTTCTGCCAGCCTAAAATGCCTAGAATTTGGGGTAGAGACTCTCTCAGTGCAGTTGAGCAGAGTTTTTGACTTCAATCACAACAGTCTCCTATAAAATGAACCCCCTGGCCAACCAGAAATTCCACTGGATTTAAATACCTGGCAGCTGTTTAATTAAATGGGATTTCTAGGAACAGAGGTGCACGTGAAATTGGAGATCCATATGAAGGGTGATGGATTTGTAAAACCTACGAAGCAGAAATACTGGCAGACATGGCAGCAGCAGGCAGGACAAACTTCTGCTGGTGAGGTTTTTAGGAGAATTTAGCTCATTTCTTGTGGGTTGGAAGTTTCTTGGCAGGAGGGAATGGGGAATTCTAAAGCAAAGGCTCCTCTGTAGCTGCTTCCCTGGGAGCAGAGTCGCCGTCTCTGCTGCTGTTTTGCTCCATCTATGAAAATTCCCCTGGCAGGTGTGGCAGGTGTGTGGGTAGCTCTGCCCTGGGCTGAGCGCTGGGAAGTGTTTCCTGAGGAGGAAGGGGCTCCATCTGTTCAGGAGAGCCGTGCTGAGCTCTGCCATCCTCATCACGGAGGAGGCTCCCTCCCCTTCCCTGCACGGAATGCAAAACTCTCCTCACTCCATGATTTATTAACAGAGCTGGGGAGGGATGGGGACAAGGAGGAGCATTTTCCAAGGAGGGGATAAGAGTGGGATTGTCTGCTCCGCACGGCTCAGACCCTCAAGGGGACACCCTGACCTCCTGGGGAAAGCTCCATTAGCATTTTTAACTTGAGATGCTGAAAATTCAGTCTCTGAAAAACTGAAGGATATTCCACGGGTTTGCAAAGCAGAGAATCCTGCAAGAGAAGGAGAGGGTGCTGCCAGGAGCTTGTTCCTCTGGACTCCTCACACTGGTTTTGATGTTCACTGGCCACATTCACCAGCTTCATCCGGAGCAAACTGACACACAGAGGGTGATTTAATATTTAATATTTAATCCCACTGCTGCTTTGGATGCCATTAACACAACGTGGGATAAGGAGTCAGTGGTGGCACAGGAGGAATAGATAAAAGCAGATCTTCTCATGCCCTTGGGGGGGCTTTTCCAACCACAGCTGTTGAGCCCCGAGAAGTTTTCTGACAGCTGCTTTGCACTTGTTCTCTTGTAGCCTGTGTTTACAGTTCAGCAGTAACACAGGAACTCTCTGTCTTGTGTGGAAATCTAAAAAAGTATTTGAAAGCATCACCTGACTTCACCCGTGAAGCAGGATTCCAGAGTGGGATTTCCTAGTCCAGAGGTAAAAATGGCACTGTAGGCATGAGCTGGCTGGTGAGAAGGTGGTGGCTGAGCTGGGGAAGGTGTTTCCCTGCTCTTTGGCCCCTCATCTGGCTGCTGCCGTGCTGTGCTGGAGGACGATGCTGTGGCTGGGGACCAAACGTGTCTCCTGTGCACACCCCCGCAGCAGGGGGTGCTCGGACTTGTAGGGAACACAAGTTTTTAGTTATGTCTGGTGTGTATTCCTGGCCATAGCTGATGTTGTGACAGTTGTGAGAGTGTTTTTTGTGTCAATGTTGGGTTACAGCCAGGAATAAAAAAAAGTTTCTGCAGAATGCAAGAGCTGGAACCTCCAGAGCAGAAAGCAGAGGAGGCAGCAGGGGCTGCAGCTCCTGAGGCTCTGCTGAAATGCAGATTATTGTCCTCTGTGGCCAGTAGAACTTCCTGGAGGAACAGGAGCTTTTGGAATCCCTCACTCAAGGCAGTGATCGGGGGTAAGGCTGAGCTCAGGAGATCTGGGGCACTGCTGGGGCATGAAAAAGGCAATTTGGCAGCTCTGCTGTGCAGTGTTGGTGGTGCTGCCTTTCAAACCCCACCTGCAATGGAAACAGTGGCTTGGAGAGAAGGTTGGTCGTGAGATATTAATTAGCGCTGGATATTGATGGGAAATCACCAGGGTGGGTGTGTGCACCTGCTCTGGGGAGTAAGGAAAGGGAAAGAAGGGAATAATTGGGGACGAGGAGTGGGAAACCAACAGACTTCTTCTGGTTTGGTAACTCTGGAGTTCAGTTCTCTGCCTGAGACTTTCCCAGTGAAGTTTTGATGTTCTCTGCAGTGTTCAGCCCCAGCTTTTGCAAAGAAGTGATGAGAAATAAGAATGTTTGAGGCGGTGTGTGTGTTTATATCTAGACAAATAGCAATTTAAAAAAACCCCAAAAGACGCCTGTCTTCATCCTTTCTGATGTCTTGAAGGATAATGAAGTGCAAAGGTACCAAGGTGCCAAATATCACAAAACTGGGGCTGGAATTTTGGATTAAGGGGCACAGAAAAGACAATTTATGCATGGAAAAGGAAAATTCATCATCCTCTGGCCACAGATGGCCGGAAAACATCTTTCCTCTGAACGTAGCACACCTTTGTGGGAATTAGTGAACCTGAGATGTTTGGCAGGGCTGAGGAGGATTTATTTAAGTGCAATTTTATTTTCAGTCTCCTTTTGGCTGTTTTGACACTTCCTGGCAGTTTTCCTAAGTGCTTAAACTGCACATTACAGTGAGGAATGTTTTTAAGCAGCCCCACGTTGAAATTGGGTGAGGCTTATTTACCGTTTGACTCCTGCCTCTGACAGCATTTATTCCTCCCAACGATTTCTGCTAAATGAGTTATTTTTCAGTCGGGTTGAGCAGGTTCCCACACTCGCATCTCCTTTTTCCATTTGCATTTCCTTTCTTTCCTGGCGGTGCCAATCACGGAGCTCCCCGGGTAAACGATGATTTCGGGAGCCAAATGTTGCCTGATGCGGTTTGTGCAGCAAGAAAGCAAAAGGGGGCTGAGGAGAACCTTGAAGCTTTTAGCTCTTGACTGACACAGGCAGCTGGATGGGAACAACAGCTTTATTTCATTTTGATCCTTGTTTTCTAACAAGAATGTATTGATGAAGCAGAGGAGAGAGACACAAACCCAAATAATGGTGTTTGTACAAAGAGGTTTGGTGTTGCCTGGATTAAGAGCTCTGAAGGGCTTTGGGATCTTTATTTTCCATGAGAAAAATGGAGTGGACAGAGATGCTCAGGCTTCATCTGAGGGGCAGGATTTAATGGCCAAGGAGAGAGGGAAGTTATTTCAGAATGGTTCTCCTCTGGGACTTTAAAAAAACACTCGATTTGAGCTTGTTTTGCCCTAGATGTGAAATGACCAGAGGGAGCTGGGTGTGTTTATATCCTTGATTTAGATTTTTGCTGCTTTGGGAGCTCAGAGCTTAATTCTTTAGCAAGCATTTCAAATAGGAGGGAGATAACGACACAGATAATCCACAGTTTCCTTCCTTTTGCCTGCCAGCACTCAGGTGTCACTTTTGTGAGGAAGAGAAGGAAGACACTGCTGCTGAAATGAGGAATCTTCAATTCTTGGGCAGTATTTTTGGTGTCTTTCTCCCTTGGCTTTGGCTGTTGGACAAGAAATCACTTTGGTTCTTTAGGTTTTGTGTCTGTCTCTTGTTTACCTGATGAGCTTGTGTTTCTGCCGCAGGATTGCTGTAATTCAGATCCCACTCTGTTGATGAATCTACACTGGTAGAATTTGTTTACCTCTGCCAAAAAGAATCTGTCTTTATTTATATTTGTACCTGTCAGTTGAAATTTTTTCCTCTGAAAAAACAGAGGAATTTGGGGCTGTTTCATCATTTGTGCCACAGCTGTGACTCTTAAAAGAGCTTCTGGCTCTTTAAGCCTGTAGAAGAATATTCCAAGTCTTGACGGAGGAAAATTCCATTGGTAATTGGAAGTTTGCTCCCAAACAATCAATAACAAATGTCACAAAGCACCAATCTATTCAGGAAATTAATTGGAGATACTTAGGAGAAATTAATAATGAATGTTCTAGTGATCGTTCCTTTTTAACCTTGCAACATTATCAAGACAAAGTAAACATCAGAGGAGTTATAGTAAAGCAGACAAACTGTGGGGGAAATTAAGTATGCAAACCAGAGAACTGCATAAATCTCCATGTTATTAATTGGGGGAGAGTTCCTGAAATTATCATCTGGGCTGAATATTAAGTGCCATAAATAAAAATGAAATGCAGAGGTGCTCTGTGGGGGGAAATGGGAGGAAGCGTTGCAGGCATCCCTCAAAGGATTGCAGCTTTTCCTGCTGGTGGATAACGAACATGATGGGTGTGATGCTTTAAATGGATCCTGTTTCCTGTGTATGCAAAAAAAAAAAAAAAAAAAAAAAAGAAAAAAAAGAGGAATGATCAAAGCCTGGAATAACCACAGCGAGGAACTTTTCATTAGAAACCTCTCTAATTGCACAGCCATTGTGTTTTACCTCCTACAGCCCCGGGCTTTTCTTGAGGAATTTTAGCTGAGAAGAAAGCAGGTAATTCACATTCTGCCTGCCTTCAGAAAATGGCTTCAGGACGTGCTCGAAATGTTCTTCATGCTGAAATTTCAGAAGTGTTTCAGGTACCTAAAGCACTTCGACAAAATTCTTTGAATAAGAAAACACTCATTCAACCACCTCCCTATTTGAGCTCATGTGAAGTGCACATTTTACCGAGGATTTCCACTTAGAAATCACACTAAATAAAGGTCTGGGGAGTGTTTTAACTGATCCTGGTAAAGCACTTTAGAGCTGTTATTTATATTATTCGCAGCTTCATCTCCTCTGGCAGAATTCAGATGCCTTAAACACAAGCCATGTTCTATAACCTCCATATCCGCAACTGTTATCTTCCCTGATGCCATCAGGTACCCTGGAAATGTGTGAGAACACAGTCTGATAGCCGGTAAAACTCCCGAGATTGAGAGTTTAGCTGAACGGCTCCAAAACGAGTCGTAAAATTGCTGCCAGTTGTTACTGCGGTGAAGTTTTGGGGATCTGATCTTCATCAGCACAGCTGAGGAGTTGGCTAAAAAGCCACCAGTGGCAGCACAGGAGCTGTTTCTGAATCTCCCCTTCATCTATCTCTTCCCTTTCTCCCTCTTTAAGGCACAAAAAACGTTGGCTGAAAAGCCCATTAATTTCATTTGGTGCTGAAGCTGCATTATTCATGAGGCAGCACATCCCAGTTTATCACCTCCAAACCACGTCCTGCAGATGCTCATTGTGAGGAGTCCAGTGATGCCCCTCCCGTGGTCACAGTTATTCCCAGCTGGTAAAAGTCTGAAATTGGTCCTACCTTAACTCATGAGTGCTGTAGATAGGTGCAGGGTTTAGTCTTAGCTCTGAAAATTCAACAGGAGGGATCTGAGCTCATAAATCAGAGTGAGGAGGTGAGTGGAGATTTTCAGGACTGCACTGAACATGTATTTGCCTTGAAATAAGTTGTTTTCAGCTTGAATACCACCCTGCAAATGCCTGATGTCTGTGATGCCTCACAACTGCTATTAAATCTCCACACAATGTGCATTTTTTTGTTTCTATTTTCCAATTAAGACTGAGGCATCACTTCCATTCTTCCCAAGCAGTTATTGAAGAACTGAACTTGCCAAATGTACGGCTCAAAGTGTTTGGGGACATCTTTCTGGCTTTATGCATCTCCTTGGGAGGAAAAAAAAAATTGCTTTTGTGAGGAGCATTATAATTGATTAAACAGGAAATTAATGTGGGGAAATGCCATCGTAAGTGTGAAGAGATTAAATTTCTGCTGTCTCACTATTCATTGTGAGATTGAAAAATCAGGGTGTGGAGATCTTGAGGGAAATGACGGCAGGGTGCGGATGGAGATGGGAGGGAATCCAGGAGGAGCCCTGTGCTCAACATCACTAAGATATAAACCTGTTCCCATCCTGTGGGTCTGAGAGATTTCAGCCTGCTGGCAGCTGCTAGCTTTTTCCCAAGGAAAAATTTCTCAAGAAAGCTTCTTCTCAAAACAATCGTGGCAAACAACTCTCCCTTCTCAAAACAATCTTTCCCCAGGTGGTGTTCTGCTGTTTCTGTGGTTTAACTAATGGCATCAGAGAGGTGTCGTTCCTATTCACCAACCACGTTAAATCTGTATGGGAACACCTTATAAAAGGTAGTAAGAATTAGACAATAAACGCCTTTTTTCTGTGCTCTTTGCCTTCTGAAATATTTGAAGTCTTTCGTGTCCTACAGTGACACCATCCTTCTTCAGTGATGTCACACTTCCCTTGGACACAGCCCCTCGTTTTCTCCCACTGCAATGAGAAAAAAGGGAAATAACTCAGCGGGTTATTGGCTAAACCTCACCCGTTGTTTAGCAGTTAAAAATTGTGTCACAATATTGGTTTGTTTCTGCTTTGATATGAGTGGATATTCTGTTTATTTCTTCATCTGCTCAGGGAGGCCAAACAGATTTGGGGGGGCATTAAAATTCAGGTTAAAAAGGGTCAAGTTCCTAACTGAGCTCCTTGCTGGACAATGACTCCTCTGCAAGGAGAACACCAGGCACTGCCAGTGGAAAGAAGTTGGAATAACCTTAAAAACATCCCAAAAACTTCCCCCCAAGGCTTCAGGATGATCTATAAAATGTGGACTCCGTGGAATCTTCATTTTGCTCCCAATTCCAGGCATTAAAAATGATGCAGCAGGAATTGAGCTCTGATGGTGCTCTCAACACCTTGGAGAAGACACCTCTTAATTTTCCTTTACGTCCATGGACCTGGAGCCTTCCTGAGGGGGTGGAAGAGTGGATATTCCTCCAGAACAAAAGCTTTTGGAGTTGTAAATGTACGAGGTGAAATGTTAATTTTACCCTGGATTTATGAATTGAGCACTGGAAGCTCAGGTGCTCTCTCTTCCCTAATTTTTGCCCAGTGTCAGGAAAAGCAGTTGAGTGGTTTTTGGTTTGTTTTCTTAATTCAACAGTGATCATTTTCTACAGCTCAGAGGACTGGGTAATTAACAGGTTCAGGATTGTGCCTGAACACCTGACACTTCTCTGCTGCACAGCCAGAACTGTACGGCTGCAACCCTTAACGGTTCCTCTGGTTTCCCCCAGGAAAATCTGTTTCCATCGAGGGAAATTATTTCCTCACTTGTTTTTGTAAGGAATGAGATCCCCTGCTACCATTTTTTGGGATAATTGGCTTCTCCTGTGACTCCTTTGACACAGAGTGGTGATGGCAAGGCTGAACCTTTCTGTCTCAGCTCCAAAAGTGCTGTTTCCTGCATGGTTTATTTGCCTAATATCCTTTTTTTCACTCTTGAATTTACCAGAGACGTTGAATGTCAGCTGATCCCTTCAGAGTCCAGCTCGTTGGAGATCTGGCCTCGGGTTTATGATGGGTCTGAAGGAAGTTCTTAATGTAAAGTTGAATGGGTTTGGGGGTTTTTCCCTACTAAAAATTGAAACAGCATCCAAAGAAGCACCAAAAACACCTCAGGGACACACGACTGAGAGATGGGAGACCTGGGGCTTTGAAATGGTTGAATTTCCTTTAATTTCTGCTGGATTTGTAGCCTGGTGTGGGGTTTCCATCAGGGACTCACATTACAGATAAAGCTGCCCTGAAAAGCGGCATCATTTCTGGTCAGTTCTTGCAGCTTCAGGCCGTGGCACACCTTCAGAAAGGGGCCAAAACCCCCTGGAGAGGGGCTGAGGCAGAGATGTCAGCCTGACCCCACCCTGAATTCCTGCCACAAGTGGCTGTGGGACCTGGGAGTGAGGCTCAGACCTCCAAAACCCTCAGCGAACTCCTTCACTCCAAACTGAGAGTGACCATGTGCTCCACTCCAGACTCTGCTCCATCCTCACAGATTTGTGTAAAACTGTGTCCCGTGAAAGGACCCCCATGGCACAGCAAAAGAGACTCCTCTTCCTAAATGAATTAAAGAAAGATTTGAAGAAGTGACGAACTGACAAAAAATCCCATACTTTGTCTCCCTGCGCTGTTGGTGGGAAGGAAGGAAGGGCTGGGGTGGGGGAAAGGTGTTCTAAAGGTTTATTTTAGTTCTCATTACCCTCTTTTAATTCTCTTAATCCATTTTTTTTTCTTTATACCTTTTAAAGTTTTGAGCCCATTTTGCCCTTAAAGTGTTTTTCTCCTGATCCTTATCTCACCCCACGAGTTTTCTTTCCCTCTCCTCTGCTTAACTATAGCAGAGGAAAATGGGAAAATGAGTAAATGATTTTTGTGGGTGCAGTGGCATTTGGCCAGCGTCAACTTGATGCCTTGGGAAGGCTGAGCAGGAACAGGGACTGGACAGAGCTGGAGAATAAAGCAGCGATTTATTGAAAGGCCTTTAAGGTACACCCTGGACAGGACAAGAGCCTGGCCAGGGCTACACCAAAGGTGGACACAAAATGGGCACAAAATGGACACAAGGTCTCACACTTTTATAAGTTTTGGTCCATTTGCATATTGGGGTTTAATTGTCCAATTCCAGCTCCAGGCTGTGAGGTCCCATCCTTGTTCCTCCCTCCAGCCCACCCTTGTTTGTGCTTTTGGGCCTGAACATTGTCCTTGGTGTGCAGCAGGGAAAGGATTTGTTTTGTGTCCCTGCTGTGTGCAGAGCTGAGTGACACTGACTGTGAGCTCAGAGCTGCACCCCTGGGCACCACAGAACCTGAAATACTAAAAATACCGAAATCAAAGCTAAAATTTAAGGTGTCCACCCATGACAAACTGCTCAGGACTCGAATTCTGCAGTGGAGAGATGCAACCTAAAGCAGATTACTCTCGAGTGCTCCCTTCCTGCTGCACTGGAACAGAAAACAAAAATCCTTCAATTTCCAGAGCCTTTTCCCTGAGCTCTTCTCCCAGTCCCTTTGCTGGAGGTGTCGGCCTGTGTAATCCATCCCTGAACTGCCCTGCCAGAGGTGAAAGAAAAGAACAAAAAGCATTTTAATTGCTCCACGCTCATCCTGTGCTCCCCTGTGACCCAGCAGCAGCACCTTCATGTGCCTGCACAGACAGAGGTGAGCCAGGGGCTGTCATTAATGTCCCCGCTTGATCCCAGCCCCTGGCAGGTCGGATAGGCTGGAAAATCAGGCACTAAGTGCTGCCTGTCTAATGAACTCTTTCAAATGAGCTCCAATTAAAGCATTAAGCTCTTCCCCTCGAAGGTTTTTTCTTGGGTTTTTTTTTTTTGGTTGTTGTTTTTTGTTTGTTTTGTTGGTTTTTTTTTTGGTGGTGGTTGTTAAATTGAAGGTTGCACAAAAAGCAGAGCCATTAGCAGGGCTTTGGCATCGCTCCTGGAAAGGATGAGGGGGACGGATGGAGTTGGAGGAGCGGAGAGAGATGTCACGATTTCACACTTCACTGGGATGCTCAGTGTTAGCTGGAATTGCCTCACAATCCTTTAAAAACAACAACAGCAATAAAAAAAGCTCAGTCACGGGTAGCTTTTGCTTGATTTTTGAGGGGGGGGGGTGTGGAAAACATGCTTAAAAATAAAAAACGTGACAGCGTTTTAAAGCCTCGGGAACTCTGAATTGTTGAACCCCCCCAGAAAAGAGCCGACAAAAACCAGCGGGGACAGAACAACCAAGAGCCCGACAGTGATGGAAGTTCCCCCGAGGAGCCTTTGTGCTGCTTGGTTGACCTTGCAGGTGCCTGCAGCCCTCACCTGCAGCGGGGAGGGAAGGAGAGCTCTGTGTCCTTGGTCCCCAGCTGAGGTGACATCTCTGGATGAGCCGTTTCCCTGGCAAGGCTCAGCCCCTGCTGCCCTTGCAGCCAACCTGTGATGAATGCAGAAACCTGTGCCAAAAACCCCACAAACCTGTGCCAAAAACCCACTGATGCTCGTCTGCTGTCACTTGGTTTAGACGCTGGTTTATTCCGATTTTTTCAGTTTGAGAGGGATGGCAGATTTGTCTTTACAAACTCTGGGTCTGCTGGGAGATAAAACCAGCACTGAGAGACAAAAGAAACAATGGGAAGGTTTCCACGGATTGATGAATGGAAAAGGAGATATTTGCCTTTACAAACAAACTGTGGGTTGGCTGATAGATGAAACTGGATATTGAAAGATGAAAGAAACAATGGGGAAAACCCATAAATTCCACAAGAATTAAAAATTAAAAGAGGGAGGAGTATATATTAAAGGGGAAATTTAGGTATTAGGTACTCTGGGAAGTGTGGATCTCTCAAGTACCTCAGCCAATGGAGAAAGAGAGAGGGAAATGGGGCTGGAAATTGAGATAAAAAGGAGGCTGCATCCTCCAAAAATTGGAGAGATCCCAGGGGAAGCACCCCATGGCCTCTCCCTTTATTGGAGTCAAGTTCCAGGACTCCTCTGTCTCCTTTTAGGATATAAACCCCTGACGTTTGTGGATTAATTTTCCTAACAAGTTGGATTAATTTTCAGAGGGGATGCTGGACAGCGAGGAGGGAAAGAGAAGCCGCTTGATGCCTTTCAAGTTTTGTTGCAATCAGAATTCCTTGCCACGTAAAATAGAATGAAAACCACAGAGATTTTCCAGGCACTGCCTAAATCCTGGTGCGTGGTGTGTGTGTGTGTGGTTTCTCCCTGTGCCTCTGCGGGGGTGTAAATAAGTCCACAAATCCCTTCAATATCGCCGTGCTCATGTGTTCACTTCCAAAAATGTGGAATTTTTAGGGCTATTTCACACAATCTTGGAATATCAGGCGGCTGAGGCAACACACATTGCTGACTGGAAACACTGGGAAAATCTGCTTGTGGTCAGAAGTTCACTAGTGAGAGTGTGCAGTTGTTCTCACGTGTGGCAATTGAGCAGGAACACCTAATTCCAAAAAAAAATCTTCGTTTTTGAATGCTTGGAAAGGCTTGGCAGGGGCGGGAGTTGTTGTAATACAGGTTTTATTTCTCTTCCATCCATTTCTTGTATGAGACTGATTTATTTATTTTTTTTATTTTTTTTTTTTTTTGGTCCTGCAGCTGCCTCTACCACGGTGTTTATTTGGAAAAAAAGACCCCAACAATTTACAAATATGCATTTGCACGGAGGAAAAGTATCTGTGGATAAATACCAGGCCCCAGCTTTCTTTTCCTCTGCTGACACAATATCTCAGCAATAATGGCCTGAATGAACGCTCTCAGAGCAGAGTGCTTAGCTCAGGCCTTTGCTGCTGAAGGAATTGATTATTGTAATGGTTTGTTTTGGGGATTATATTGTGTTCCACCTCCTTTAGTCTCTCTTGGCTGGTTACTGCTTCATTTCTAGATGGTTTTGGAAGCTGTTTAAATTTCAGCTTTGCTCTGGGTGCTTGTATTTTCTCACTTATGTTTCTGTGTTGCTGTACAAAAGCCATTTTCATTCATCAGAAAATGACTTTGCTGGGGTTTTTTCCAGCAGTGGTGAGAGGAGCTTTCTTCCCAGCAGATATTTATTTACTGTTTCCCTTGGCTTCTGAGGGCTCTGGAAATTCCTATCTGGAGTCTGATCTAGAGCCATCCTGAGCAAGGATTTATTCTGAAATAACGGTGCTGAAAGCCCGGCAGGAGGGTCTGCACTCCAGGCTGCCACAGGGAGAAGTTTAAGGGACTGGGAGGGAAATTCTGATTGATTAATTCTGAAGAATTATTCCCCCTCCCCAGCCAGGTATTGTCCCCTCTTCCTGTCCTGTAAATCAGATTGCTGAGCCCGTGGACAAGTTCCTCAGCTCTGGATCTGCATGAGGGAATATAGTTTTAGGGATAATCTCATTCTTTCTCCCTGAGCCTCCAGGATCATCCTTGGCGTGAGCTCAGCACTGGAGTGCAAATGTGCAGGTGTTGAAGTGTTGGCACTTGGAGTTGATGTGGGATTTTTCCTGTGCTTTCAACCCAGGGAGGGCAAGAATTCATCAGTACCTTTATTTCTCCCCTTAAAGAAGGACTGCAAGGTTAAATTTCCCTCAGTTTCGCTGCTGTACGATGATCTCATGTGTTTCATTCTGTATCAGCTAAAACGCAGAGCACTCCCCAAAAGCAGAATTTGAAATTCCCTTGCTGCTGTTCTTTCCCCAGCCACTGTGTTCTTTTGATGATTAATATTGGTTCTCATTGTCTTAAAGCCAGATGGGTTCCCACACCTGCTGTGCCATCCCGAAAATAAAGCACCTTTCTCCTGAGCTTGCATTGCTCCCAGTTTGGTGGGAGCTGGAGCTGTAATTTCCCTGTTCTGAGGTTACTTGGAGCTGAAATGGCTTTGGAGCTGGTGGCACACGTCTTGGTGCTCAAAAGAAGAGATTGAAGGAGGAAATGAAAGCCCAGAATGGAGAAGAAAATGAAACCCCCTGCTTGGAAAATGATTCTCTCGTACTCCTCACGAATACAGCTCGTTCTCTCCGGGTCCTTTCCCTGCCAAGATTTCCCAGCCCCAGCTCTCAAACCAGTGTTTTTCTGCCTTTGTCTCTCTGAGCTGACAATTAAGCTGCAGTTCAATTTCCTGAAGGGTCTCCAGCCCTGACCTTGCCATGATTGCAGTGTCTAAAGGGAGGCAGAAGGTGAAAATGGGCGCCGGGATTGCTGTGGCAGCTCGGCCAAGGACCAGGACACCTCTGCAAACTGGCACTGGGGAAACACTTCCCACCCATTCAAGCATCTGACATTCCACCCACTTTGGATTTTACAGGTGTCTGTGGCACTGCTAATGGCAGGGCTAATAGAGCTTTTGAGAAAATAACCTGTGTCGGGGAATTACTGCAAAAACCTCCTGATTTTCTGTTTATTTTAACCCACTTTCACTTTTCTGGTGTGTTTTCCTCCAAGTATCAACTGCTGATGCCGTGCCCTGATGGTTCTGGTGGCAGACCTGTGGCTCCTGGGTGTGTTTTCCTTGTTCCAGCTGGCAGAGCCCCTCAGGGGCTGATGGGGCTGTCAAGTGCCACTGTAATCCAAGGATCACACCAGGAAAACCTGGGGTCAGAGCCAGGCTGGTTCCCACAACAAAAGCCACAGCAGCTGCTGGTGGGGCAAAGCATTTTGGTCCTGGTCTCATGGTGTGAAATCTCAGCTGAGTTATTTCAGAAGGTGTCTTACCTTGCAGTGCAGGATGTAACCAGCAGTTTGTGTTCCATCAGCAGCTGTTAAACCAGCTGGGGCCGTGTTCTCTACCCCTTCCAGGACCCATCCTCCCTCCAGGGGATATCTGCTGTTCATGGGCCGTCCAGGCTCACTGCAGGGCTGATACAATCCCATCATCCCATGGGGAGAGGCTCCACCCAGGGGGAGGAGCCAGGCATTCCCACCTGGATCAAACCTGGCATTCAGAACACCAGCACAGCCTGTGTGCACTGGATTCCCAGAGGGAGACCGGACCCATCTCAGCACCACTGGACCTTCAGAGGAAACTCCACCCTCCTACAGGATCATTGCTCCACCAGAACCACATCTGTCACTGCAGGAGGACTGGATTGGGCTGACACCAGCACCCTGACCAACAGGGGGTCAGGTTGCGTTCTGACTCTGTCAGGGTTTTCTTTTTTTGTTTGTTTGCTTTTTCTGTACTACTACATTTTTATTTTAATTTTTCTAGTAAAGAACTGTTATTCCTATTCCCCCATCTTTACCCGATTGCTCCTTAATTTCAAAATTACAATAATTCAGAGGGAGGGTATTTACATTCTCCATTCCAAGGGAGGCTTCTGCATTCCTTAGCAGACACCTGTCTTTCGAAACCAGGACAGAAGGTTTGTGCAATGGGAAGGCTCTAAGACAGGGATGGTGCCTGATCTGCTTCATGAAGTGTGGGCAAGTTTCTGCTCTCCTAAATGAGGATGGAACCTGAAACCAGGGGTTGAGGAGGCAAATCTTTGCTGCCCCAGCAGAATGACAAAAAACACTGCAAAAATCTCCAGCTGCCGCTGAAGGACCCCCTGTGTGTCATCCAGTCCAGCTGAGCCTTGGTTTTTATCTGCGCAATCCCATCCTTCCCTGTTAAATTTGAGTTTGGATCCCCCGTGGTGCAGGATGGACACATCCACTCCATCCCAGGGGCAGCAGGATCAGTTCCAGACCTGATCTCAGGAGTGTTGGGTGGGAATTACTGTGGAATGAGCTGAGGAGAGAACCCCTGGCCCTTCTCCCCAAGGCAGCTGCTCAGCTGGTGATGGCAGCTGTCCCCTACGAGGGCTGCTGTCCCAAATTTCATATACAAACAATAATTAAAGCAATAAATGCTCTAAATGTAAATTCTGTTTAGAGCTGGCTTTGAAATTATGTCTTTTTTTTCTGCTGCAACAGGGACAGGAGAACAATGGAAGTGAAAACCATCATTTTCACAGAAAATTCTTTGTGAATATCTTTGTGGCTTTAAAGCAAAACAGAGTGCAAAAAACATAAATACAAAATGCTTTGATTTTGAAGTGGAATTGACATTCATTTTTTCAGATGTAAACAAAAAGGGTAAGTAGCAAGAGAAAACACGTTTCAGTCCTTTTTCTCCCTACCAAAAGCTTTTCACTTGGTGACATTTCACCAAGCAATCTTTTTTTTTTTTTTTTCCTTCCTTGAATTTCCAGTAAGAGAATCTAATGTGTGATTGGTATTCCTGGAAATTGGTCAAATGGTCTTTCCAGGCAAGTTGGATGATTTGAAGTGAGCTCAGCTATTAGAGACTGACATTTCTTCCTCTAAGAGCTCTGTGCAGAACTGTAACCCTTGTGAGTCTTCCAGGGCTTAGATTTCCAGAGAAGTTAAGGTCAAGGGAGAAGTGGTGAGGGAGAAGTCACATCTGTAACTTCGGGGTTATTTTGATGAAAAATAGCTTGATGTGGAGGACTTTTAGTGCTCAATCCTGCCATTCTTGCTCATGATGAAGAATAAGTAAAATTGGATGCCTGGCTCAGAATGGAGTTGCTAAGTGTTGAAGAAAATTTCCATTTTCTCTTCTGGGTAAGAACTGCTCCAAGTGACCCTGAAGCGTAGGAAATAAATTCATTGCTGCCTTTGTCCAGCAGAAATCACGATCAAGAAATTAAAAGACAGCTGTGTGATCTCCTAGGAGGGAGATGGGATTCCTGTAAAGTCCTTCTACAGTCAGAAGAAAACCTCCTTAAATTTTTCCAGTTGTGGCAGCTCGGTGGAAAATGAGAGCAAAGAGATGGTGGCTGGAAGGAGCAAGGATCAGGGGAGAAGGGGAAAGACAGGGATGGCAGTGCTGTAAAGAAGAAGGAGCTGAATGAAGATGAATGAAGATAAATGAGGAGTGGAGACAAAGAGAAAACAAGTGTGGGGGAAACTTATAAATTGGAATTGCAGTAGTACAAGGGAACTAATCTTAGCTGAGGGTTAAACACTGCCCCAGCACTGAGAGGTACAAAATTAAACACAGATCCTTCACTTTATAAAAATCCCCACGTTTAGTTCACCTGGTAAGAGAGATGAATTGTTCTAAAAGGTGCCTGGTCCTGTTTTTCTAAGGAAAAGCACAGTTTAAAGTGGAAAGAAGGCAGGTTAGTGAGAAGCAGCTCCTCGGTTCGCACTGTCCAGCAAACCTGAAATGATGAACAGTGAAACCAAAAAGCCTTTTTGCAGCAAAACCTTTTGTCACGAGCAGTCAGGGAGCTGCCAACCATCCCCGGGCGCAAGGAGCTGTCTGTTTTGTTTAGGAGAAGTGAAAGCAGTGACCAAAATCCCCGGAGCAGGGGATGTGCAGTGACAGGGGATGCCAAAGGGCTGGTGTGACACAGCTGCTGTGACGCTGCTGACAAGGGGACGCCCTGGTGCAGCACGGGCCTCTCCAGCTCAGCAAATTACCCAACAAGGGGAGAAGCTGCTGCAGAATTAATCTGTACCTGGGAAACAATTTCATGCTAGGCTAAACAGGGATTAAAAAAGGAAACCTCCCTGGGCTGCTTCACAAGGCCAAGGCTCGGGTTGGGAAAGGAATAAAAGAGTTATCTCCAGGTGTGAGTGCAAATCTGGCTGGTAAACAGGACCTGGGTTGGGGTGGCCTGGCCCAGGTGAAGATCTACAGGATACTTGGTTACTGATTATAAATTTATTAAGCGGTATTTTTGGGGGAACATTTGCAATTTGAGTGTGTGGGGAAGTGTCGTTGTAGGACACGAAAGATGAGAGACTCCAAATATTTCAGAAGGCAAAGAGCATAGAAAAAAAGGCTTTTATTGTCTAATTCTCACTGCTTTTTATAAGGTGTTCCCATTCAGACTTAACACGGTTGGTGAATAGGAACGACACCTCTCTAATGCCTTTGGTTAAACTGGAGAAACAGCAAAACACCACCTGGAGAAAGATTGTTTGGAGAAAGGAGAGTTGTTTGCCAAGATTGTTTTGAGAAGAAGCTTTCTTGAGAAATTTTTCCTTGGGAAAAAGTGAGCAGCTGCCAGCAGGCTGAAATCTCTCAGACCCAGAAATATCAGGCACACAGGGAAGGAGGGATAATGGGAGAGCATCCAGAGGGTGTGAGTGGGAGGATTTATCAGTCAGGGTGGAATCCAGAATCCAGATGTTCAAACCCAAGTTCACTTATCCTGCAGAGTGTTTGAACCTGGGGCTGGGGGGTTTTCTCTGTAATTTGCACTGACCTGAAGGAGCACACGGACAAGGACCTGAAATGCAGCATTTGTGTGGATTAAATGTCCACTGGGAGTGGCCGCCTTGGGTCAATTCTCAGGTTGGCTGGTTGGGAATAACCAACAATCCATCCAAACTTACTGGATGGGAATAATTAACAATCCATCCAAACTTACTGGATGGGGATGACCAACAATCCATCCAAATTTACTGGATGGGAATAATCAAAATCCATCCAAATTTACTGGCTGGATGGAAATAACCAACGACCAATCCAAACGTACTCGCTGGATGGGAATATCTTTTCCTGAAGGAATTTATGGGGAAATGTCTGCTTGAATCTCAGGTTCTGCGGTGAAACAGCAGCTTGAACCGCGTGTTTACAGAAAACGTTTTTCTCAGGTGGAGCAGGAGACTCTTAAATTTGGGAATTCTGGGGCTCTGGTCCCTGCTGTGCTTTAATTTCTTTTTTGGCCTTAGGCAAGGCACTAAAAGGAGGGTTTGGAAAAGCTTTTAACGCTGCATCCTGAGGCACTGCCGCTTCTGGAAGGTGACTGGGCATCCAGTGGAGCAGAAACCACTCAATTCCAGGTTGCTTCTCTCTGTTTAAGCCAAATCCAGTCAAACCAGTAGGAAACTTGTCTAATTTCACAGGATATTGCAGGTGCCTGGAGGGTTGGGTGTTGAACCACCCCAAAAGCTTTTCCTTCATTTATTTGTATCAAATATGCCTCAGTGTCCCAGGCGTAAAACACATTGGTGCCCTGAGTCACGAGGATTTTCCTGTGGGGAAGACACTGCGTGACAGGAGAGAGTTTGTAAATAAATGTAACAGCTCTGAGAATCTGCTGAAATGCTGTGCCCTGCCCTCTGATCTTGATTTTGCCTTCTGTTAAAAAAAAAAGAAAAGAAAGAAAGAAAGAAAAAAAAAAAGCAAGAAATGTTTAGTGAGAAGCACCAGAGTTTAGAAACTGAGATTTATTTTTTGCCATGTGTCACCTGGCAGAATTTTCCAGAGCCACTTTCTCCTTTAGAAGTGCTGCCACTCAAGAGATCTGTCCCCTGTTTAAATTTCTTCCTTTTTTTTTCAAGCCTGTAAAGTAGATCTTTGAGGAAAAAAAAAAAAAAACAAACAAAAACTTAAATGAACTTTCAGGCAAAGCTTAAATGAACTTTTTAGTGCTGCTTGCTGAGTGACAGTGACTCACCAGCACAGGGAAAAAAAAAAAAAAAACCATTATATGAAGCATGGCCTTTGTTCCAAGGAATAGAGGATTTTAACAATAGCTTTTAGAGATTTTCTCTACAGTGAGGGGAGAAGTTTCATCTCTTCAGTTCCCTGGATGCAGCCCTGGTGCCTGCGCTAAAATTCCCCCTGGAAATAGGGGTGAGTTCCAGAAACTCAGCTGACACAGGATATTGCAGTGGAAAAAGGGATCTGAAAGATTCTTGGAAGAATGGAGACAGCACGACGGGGCCAGTCTTTGGGTTTTCAAGTGCTTTTTTCATAATTGCTAAAGCTCCCTGACACTCCTGGAGCAGGTAAAAGTGAGATAAAGAGGCTGTTCAAGTGTTTAAGCTTGGAAGTGAGAAATAATGATTTTTGGGCATGCTGTGGAGAATAAATCAGGAATGTGGATTTAACACTTTTTTTTCCCCCCCTGCTCTTATCATTTCTAGTGGATGCAAGGCACCTGTAATTCAAATTGTACTTGTACAGTGCTGGCTCTACAAAACTTCCAGGGATAAATAAACCCCCAAGCAGCTTTGTTCAGGGCTGCAAAATGAGCCCAAGCCGCAAATCCATGAAATCAGGATGATATTGGCTTACAAAGACAGTGTTTCCTGGGAGGAGTTCAGTTTTAATGAGTGCGCTTTAGTTGCAGTTAGACGCTGCGAGGATATTTAATATTTTCAGCTTGCAGGTGAATTCCTGGTGGGATCCAGCCGGCCTGAAGTTGTTCCTCCCGGATGGACACGTTGGTTTCATCTCTGCTGTCCTGTCAGGGCCACTCACTGCTTTCATGCGGATCTGAGCATTCCGCTGCAAACATCTCCCTTGTCAGGACTTTTGGGATGGAGAGGGAGAACGATCATTAAGTGCCTCTGATAGGTTTTGTGAGCTCCCTCAATATAACACTTGCACCTTTTGATAAATTACCAGCCTGATGTTTTGAAAGCCTTTTTTTTTTTCTTTTTTTCCCTCTTGTCCAGAAGTCCTTTCAATCATTTCATCTTGTATTTCTGGCACTCACTTGAGGCTTTTCCTCTTTCTGGACTCCGGCTCTTAACCTGCCAGCTTGGCCTTGGAGACTTCTGCCACAGACCAATTTCCCTGCTAAAAATCTTCTGCAGGGTCTTGGCACGGCTTAAAAAGAGTTACTTCTGCCTCTGCTGGCTGACAGAATTGATCCTGGCTTTGAGAGGATGTACGAGGCTTTAAACTTTTCTGTCCCCTGCAAGAAGAGGCTTTTTTTTTTTTTTTTTTTTTTTTTTTTTTTTTTTTGAAAGCACAGTTGCCACACTCAAAGCAAAGTTTAAACCCCTGGTGGTTATGCTGATGTCTTTGTTTTGTTACCTACTCCTGTGATTTTATTAATTAAGAGAGGAGGCAAATAAATAATGTCAGTGGCGGGGGGGCGCTTTGAAATGGAAGTGCAGTTTTGTCAGAGTCAGCAGCTACCTCTGCTTTTCTGCTGTGGCAGCAGTTTGGCTTGCCAATGAAATGCAGAGCAAGGCCTCTCCAAAGCAGCTCTGGAGCCTTTAAACTTGTGATATTTCTGCACTCTGTGCTAATTTATCAGTGTGTGGAAAGGGCTGGGTCGCCTGGACTCCAGTTCTTGGGCGTTGTGAGGTTTATTTTGTGCTTTAAGGCTGGACTCGATGCTCTGTGAGGTGTTTTCTAACATGAAGGAATCTGTGATTAAATCAAAGGTACAGCATCAAAGCTCCGTGTTCCTATTGATATTTACAGACTTCAAACCCTCCTGGGGTTGTGGCCAACCGTCAGCTGGGAGGAGAAAAAACACCCTGTTGCTTTATTTGCTGTCATATTGTTACCCTGGTGTTCCTGCTCCATCCCTACTCCATTCTTGGATATTCCCCATTTTCCTGGATTATCTTCTCCTGTGCCTGTTCCTAGTCCTGTGCAGAAGAGAAGAATTTACAGACATAATCCAGGTCTATTTTTCAGGGTGGTGATTCCAGATCTATTTCCATTATTTCTGTTTAAAATGCAGCCCACTGGAGCCAAGCTGTGAGAATCCACACCCAGGTAAAATTCCTTCCCTACAACTGAAAAATTCCTTCACCAGAGCATAAACCCTCTGTGTTTACAGATGCCTGAGGGACTTGGATAAAATGCATCCATGCTCTTTTACACCCCTGCTGTTTATTTTGCCCATTTTTCCTTCCCCATGGGTTGAACCCATCTGGGCACTGGAGTATGCAAAGATCTCCTGTGGTGGAAGTAGAATAACTGTGTAGGTTTAATTCCTTTCATTTTTCCTGTAATTCAGACTGAAGAAGTTCTCAAGGGTCAGTGTTGAGGCTGTTCCACTTATTTTTCTGCTCCAGTTTTCCATATGAAGAATTTTTTTAATTGTTTGGAAATAAAAGCCAAGCCGAAATAATTCCCTCATTCCATGCTACAGTTCTGCAACAAATTTTAACTTTTTTTTGGTTTGTTTTCACAAGGTTTGGGAATGTTCCTTTACTTGAAGCTGGGGACGGGGGTTCCCATTTGGTTTATTGCTGACAGCAACAAGGGATGTAAATATGAAATGGGGAAGGTCAGCTGGAGTAAATGAGCAGGAAACCCTCCAGTGACACAATGTGGTTTATTATCCCAGCCTGACAGGAGCTGAGATGGGATTAATCCTTGTGCCCAGGACTCACAGCTGTTGATATAGATATAGATATAGATATAGATATAGATATAGATATAGATATAGATATAGATATATTATTTATATTTTTATATATTTTTATATATTCTTCTCTATTTTTTATATTTTTATGTATTCATATTTAGTCCGTTTGGTCAGTTCAGCCTTTCCCTGACCCTGAGCTGAGCCAGGTTTGGAGGTGCCCTCCAGCCCTGCTCCTTTTGCTGTGCTCTGTGTCAGAGCTGGGCACTGCTGCCTGCCAGGATTCCAGTGCTCATCCCAGGGAATTCCCAAGCCTGTCTGCCTTAGCTTGGACAGGAGAAACAAAGGATTGGGGCCTCTGGAGAGAGGGAGAAGCCAAACTCAGGGAGAAGCCAAACAACTCCATGTGGCCACAGGGTCTGAGCACGGATTGAGAGTTTTATCATGCAGCTGCAGAAATTCCTGGATCGTATGTCCAAAATGCTGGAACTGTGCTGCCGCTCTCCTTCCAGCCTGGACTGTCCTGGCAGACAGCAGAGCTGGAGCCAGCCCTGCTTATCTCTCTCCATGCCCAAAAAATGCTTCCCTCGCTCCCTCTGGCAAACCCTCTGCACATTTCTCTGCCTTCCTCCAGCTGTTTCAGCACCAGCTCAGTTTGGGAGAGAAGCACTGGCCCTGTTTCTATTTTCTGGGGATTTTATGATCCAATCCTGCAGTGGAGGATTCAACATCAGCAGTGTGGATCCAACATCAACGATCCCATTTTTGCCTGTTTATCTACCTCCCAGTGATGCACAAACCACGTTTATGAAGCCACTTCCCCCTGAGCCTTCCAGCAGTGGGAGCTGAGGGCAGCTGAGGGGATTTCAGATCTGCTTTTTGAGCAAATCAGGGGTTGTCAAGCAGACTCAGGAGATGGGAGACACCAAGAATTATAATTGCTGCTGGCCACAGCTGGATGTGAAGGGTTACGGGCAGCAGGGATCTAAAGGAACTTAATTTTCTTGAATTTTCCTGCCCTCCTTATGACGGAAACATGAAGAAAGATGAGGTTTTCAGCAGTGTCTCTGTAGTTTTCGTTAATTGCACTGTAATTACATGATCAGTTTAATAAATGTTGCTTGAATCTTCTCAGGGTGCAGGCAGCACCAACAGAAATACATCCTGTGTTGAAGGGGGATTTGTGAAATTTTGGAAGCATTGCCTGCCCTGTGACAACGCCAGGGACAGCCCTGGGCTGTGTTTTTGTTTTAGGAGAGGAAAATCCAAAGTTCTGGGAGGCTGCTCCAAGGAAGGGTCGGTCTGGTCCTGCCCAGCTCGTACAAGAAGAATTTTCTGCTCCCCCTGCTCAGAGACAAGCAGGATAAATGCTCTGCTCTCACCGACAGCACTTGGAGGGTTTAACCAAGTTCTGTTTGCAGTGCGGCAGGAGACAGACCTGATCCATCAGCAGGTGTGAAGGAAACCAAGGGAGTCCTGCGTGTTTTACAGGGATTGATGAGTGTTTCAGCAACGTTTGTTACTGGAGCTGGGAGCACCTGGGGCTCCCAGAGCTCTCCCCAGCCCCTCCCTGGCCCTGAGTGCCTCTGTCTGGCCCTGCTGCCTCTGCCACGCTGCATTTCGGGGCTGGGAGGGCTTGGTGGTGCAGCAAATTTCATTTTTCGTGTGTTCCACCACTCTCTGTCTAAGCTGAGTTTAATGTAAATACATCTCATACAGGTTACATCAGTGGTGTGTCAAATCTTAGCCCCATGGAAAATGTTTTGCTGTTGGATTCTCTGGACCTACAATTCCCCCTCTTGGGTTTTTTTGCCTCTCCTCCTGCTGCCTTTCACTCCCCATTTCCATCAGCTTTCCATGCTGTGCTGCCGGAGATGTCTGGGAAAGCTCTGCTTCATCTTCATCTTCATCTTCCTCTTGATTATCTTCCTCTTCCTTTTCCTGAAGCTCTGATTTTCTGTGCCGCACCATTTAATTTTTTCCCCCACATCATTTATTGCCTCTGTAAGTTCAGTATTTAACCGTGCAAGCTTGGTAAGGATGGAGTTTAACAGGAGGAACAAAGCCATGCTGTGATTTCACACCGCTCCAGTTGACTCCAGAAGGGGAAAAAACCTTCCAGTCACGTCTTGGGTGCGTGTTGGCATCCTGCTCATGCCGCCCTCAGGTCAAGGGCTTGAAACCAAATGATCTTTTCCAATATAAAACATCCCTGATTTTATTTATTTTTCCTTTTTTTCATGTTAAATCCGCTATTTTTTAGTTCTTTTTTCCCAACTTGCTCTAGGACGGCCCAACAGGAAAGTGGCCTCTGTGTCACTGCAGCACCTCTCAGTAAATCTGTAAACCTGGAGGGTTTTGCATTGGTAAGTGCTGTTAGTTTGTGATATTTCCTCATTTTTTTTTCTCTTTCCAGATCATTGGGATGAACATATGGGAAGCACTGGAGCTGCCCGAAATCCCACAGTGAATTATCAGTGTGTTTTATAGGTGTCATTAGCTTGCAGAGTTATTTTTTTTTTATGAGGAGGGCATGTATTTATACAAATGCCTGCAGGAAAGATGTAGCCCTGACTCTGCAGCCTCAAAAGGGGAATTTTAATGTATTAACCCACAGAATTCTGTCTGTGTAAAAAAAAAAAGAGAAAAAAAGAAAATTAAAAAAAGGAGGAAAAGGGAGAGGGAAGCACAGGAGAGGAGGCTCCACCCTCACCCATCACTGTCATTCCTGTCATTTCATCAAAGGAGTGGCTTGAAGCTGAAATGTCCTTCCTGTACAAGAAGTTTGGATTCAAAATCACAGATTTATTTTTCCTTTTGTTTTGAAACCTCTGTGAGCTGTTGGTGCTGCTGAAATGTCTGTCTGTACAAATAAGTGACAAAATAATTCCCAATGTGATTTCCAGCTCCTGCTTTTCCCCTTTTCAGCTTCGAGGTGTCTCTGTCCTCTCCCCACTTCCCCTTTTCACCTCTTCACTCGCTGTGGGTGAGATGAGATGTGCAATTTGGGGCATTTGCATATTTTTCATTTAGGAAAGGGATATTTTATCAGGCTTGATGGCTGAGGAAAATTGCCTGTGTGGAAATGGAAACCAGTTTCAGGATGAGTGATTGGAGCTCCCCGCGAGGTTCCAGGTCATTCCTGTCCCTCCCGGTGTGTTCACACCCAAAATTCTTGCTCTGAGGAGTTCCTGCCCTTGCAGTGCTGCTGATTCCACACCTGGGACGTGCAACTGAGCAGAACAAAATGAGTTTTGGGGAGTCAAATCAAGAAAAACGGTGAAGGACTCCAAATCTTTCAGGGCTGACAGTTTTCTTTAGGATTGACCGAAGAGTTCAGGAGACGCCAGAACTTTCCAGCCACAGTCAGGGCAGCAGGAGCAATACCAAGAGGAGAGATGAGTGTGTCAGGGCTGGAAGCTGAGCTGTTTGTATCCCAGAGGGACGAACATGCTGATTCTTGGTCATCCTCCAGCACCTGCATGGAGAAGAAGACATTCCTATTTATTTTCCTCGCCGGAGCCACGCTCCCATTCCTGCGGATTGATTTATAATTCAGTCCGTGTCCATTTGTTTGCTGACAAGAAGAGGATGAAATCAGAGCAGCTTTTCTTTAGAGCCAGGAAGAGAGAGCTCAGTGTGAAGTGCGGGGGTTCGGGGATGTTGGGGATGAGTGATGCTGCTGCTGCTGCTGCTGTGTGGAAGCAAATCCCGAAATCCCGGAGTGAGTCCCAGGTCGCTGCTGCCTCACAGGACTTGGATTCTGGGCTTGAGGAGAAGCAATCAGGGCAGATTTTCCTTGGTGCTGACTGCAGTGGAAGTGGGATGGTTCAAAATGGGTGTGGATGAAGCGGATCAGGACCTGCTTTGGGAGGTTTTTGTGCTGGGAATTGGGAATTCTCAGGGGTGTGACATCCAGCAAGCCGGGGCCCCTCAGAGCTCCAGTGGCTGATCAGAGGAAGGACAAATCAGCATTTCATCCCTCAAATGAGACCACAATTAAACAGCTGACCCTTCCCCATGTTCCAGTACGTGCCACAGGAGGGAATTTGACCTGTGAATTATCTCTGCATAAATCTGAGAATTCCACAGTGCAACAGGAGGGGATTTGACCCCTGAGCTATCTCTGCAGAAATCTGAGTATTCCGCAGTTAATTGGGGAACTGGAAACCAAAAAATTGAATCAAACCCTCCCTCTTATTCCTTCTGCCTCCAATTTCATCTTCCACCTTTTCTGAACTTTCTGAAGTACAAGGGACAGGCGGGTTGAAAATGAGAAGCAAATGAGAAGCACTTGGCCTGGTGCCTGCCTTTACACTGTGTTGATTAGGTTTTAATTGGCAATTCCTGCCTGTAATATAAGATAATTGGAGAGATTTTCAGGAGTAGTTGTACAATAGGAAGAAAAGACTCATCTGAGTTCTGCTGGAGGAGCTTAATTGAAGACTTTTAAAAGTGGGACAGATGGTGCTTTGCTGGGTGGGAGGGGAGGTGTGAGGGCTCTCTGTGGACACGATGTGATGGTCAGAGCTTCTCCTCCCTCCTGCCTGGAAATGTTCTCCCTCACCTGCATGAGGGGACTTGGACGGTTCAAGGATAACACACAATTCACGTTTTGGTCCAAATTCTAAAGGTCTTTGTTCAGGAAGTGGAGTCAGGCGGCCCTGGAGTGAAATTCCTCCTGTGTGTGTGTGGCAGGGCTGCCCCTCCCGGCTTTTTGCTGTCACTGAAGTTGTCCTCAGCTCCCTTCCAGGAGTCACCAGACAAGGAGGAATGCCTTCAAACTGGAAGGGAGAGGGTTTAGATGGGATAGAGGGAACAAATTCCTCCCTGTGAGTGTGGGGATGGGCTGGGGTGGAATTCCATTCCCCAGAGAAGCTGTGGCTGTTCCTGAATCCCAAGGCCAGGTCGGACAAGGCTTGGAGCTCCCTGGGACAGTGGGATGTGTCCCTGCCCATGGCACGAGTGGGACTGATCCTTAATTTCCCTTCCAACCCAAACCATTCTGGGATTCTACGAAACTTGGAAGAGCTCCTTCCTCCCCAATGCCCAGCATCATCAAAGGGTTACTCGGAAAAGGAAAAACGAGGGTGCAGTGAACATTCCAAGGGAGAATCCTGCTTTGATAAGAGTTCACCCAGGCCTTCAGCTTCCAGCAAAACCCTCAAACCGCAGAACAAACTGCTGGCAGACAGGGAATGCTTCCCTTTGGAATGTTTCACCTGGGTGCTGAAGGAAAAGAAGACATTTGTGACCCTGCAGGGCCCTTTCCTCAGGGTGATTTTGGGCAGCCAGGCAGATTTGTTAAATGGTGACAAGTTCTAGGTTTAATTTCATAACCAGGCTGCTTTTGTGAGAGTTGAGACCCACAAGAGAACTGTTCTAGATTGTCAGTGGGGGAAAACTCCATGGTAAACTGAGAGAGACTCCTCTCCTGATGAAAGATTATTTTTAAGTGGTGAGATTGACTGAAAGTCACAGGTTTTGTTTCTTTATGTTGTTCGTGGGAAAGTGAACAGTTGGGGGGGGAGGAGGGGAAGGAAGAGCATTTTAAAAGTCTCATTTTGATTTTCTTCTCCTTTTAGTGGGTGTGTTAATAAATCTGTGTTTATATCTTTAAGTTTGAGCCTGCTTTGCTTCTCCTGATCCTATCTCGCAGAGGGGAAAAAAGAGAGTAAACACTCAAACCACGACACTAAATTTGAATTTAGCGCAAAGAGAATTTTGAATTTGAATTTGGCAAACAGAATTCGGCGAAAGTAAAACCACTACACAAGTAGTGCACTTCCAATTTTCCTCGTGGATGCTCCAAGGACGTTCATTATCTCCCGTTTAAAGGAGTTTTCTCACATTTCAGCCTCTGCAGGGAGTTCCCCTGGGATGAACTCTTTGTCCATCTCCCCCTTCTGCAGCTCGGGTTTCCATTTCATTGAGGCTGGGATGGAAAGTGATTACCTGGGAGGGGTTGGGTTACCCCGAGCCCCAACAAAGGCAGCGCCAGGTGCTCAGGAAACATTTTAACGAGAAGCTCTGGGCTTTTCTTCTCTTGAGGAACCGCTCACAAGCTCCCATGGCTCAGGCCTTGAGTTGGCTGGTTTTGTTCTGGAGCCTGAGGAGCTTCCTCAGGGGTGAGTGGGGGATTTTTGTACAAGGAAACTTCATTTTTGATTTGTTCTGCTGATTTTTTTTCTTGTGTTTTTGGTTTATTTCCATTTTTTGGGTTGTTTGTTTTGTGTGTGTTTGTGTTTTGTTTGTTTGTTTGTTTGGGGGTTTTTTGTTGGTTTGGTTTTGTTCTTTTTCTTTTGGTTTTGGGGCTTTTTGTTTGTTTTGGTTGGGGTTGTTTTGTTTTGTTTTGTCTTTGTTTTCAATTGTTGCTGATTTAATTGTTGTGTCCTTCTCAAGGATAGACAGCATTAAAGACGGCAGTTTTTAGCTCATTTTGGTCACAAAGTGTGGCTGCACAATCTTTTTGGAATTCGTTCAGGAGAGAAGACAGTGCTGTGGGGGATGCATTCACCAAGGAGATTTAATTTTCTAAATAGAGAAAAAAACTATGGAAATGTCAGTGTGTGCTGGATTAACAACAATCCCAAGGTGCTTATTTGAGTATGGAACAAAAGGGAAAAATTCCTGGAACTTTCCTCCCCACCCTGCACACTCAGGTTTGGTTCCTTGAGGGGGACTTCCCCTGAAATCCTCATGGCGAAAATCACTTTTAAAAAACCAAAATAATTCATTGGGACAGAGGCACGACAGGATCTAAATCCGATAGAAATGCAGAAAGGGAGATAATCAAGTGTTTGTTCAAATTTTGAAGTACAGCTTTCAGGTGTCTTCCTCTTTGTGAAGAATTTGTCATTTTCACAGAATGTGATGTCAGGAGGTTTCTTGAAGAGAAATTGATAAATTTGCCTTTACCGTGTGGACTGAAGAGCTGAAACAGAGAAGAAAAAGCAGCATTTGGTTGAAATTATGAAATTCTGGAATTACAAAACACGCAGCACCTCCTTTATCCCTTGGCTCTTTCCATCTGTGCTGTTTGCACTCCCCTGAAAATTGAGCTTTTCAACTCCCTGGCAAACAGAACAAAACCAGACCTTTGCTAAAGCTGAGGAAGGCATGGGAAAGGCTCCCTGCTGCCTTTTCCACAGGTGAATGGTTTAGTTGGATAAAACATCTGAAATCGGGGCTCCCCCCAGGGTTTTAGGCTTAGAAAATTTACTTAGAAATCTTAAGGGAGGAGATTTGAAACTTTTCTTAATTTTAGCTGTCAGCACATCAGGCTGAGCGTGATAACAGGCAGTGATATTGTATTGTAGTGTCATAATAAGTGGCTGTTTAGCTTGGAATCTTGAATATTTGTTAATTGTACCTTAAATTTATTTGATTTTGTTTTCACTTTCAGGGGTCTCTTCCCTCTCAGCTGACTGCAGCCTGGACTGCCAGAGGCACTGCCTCATAGACTGCAGGCCGGGGCATTATTACACCGCTGGCAACTGCCTGGAGTGCCCAGCAGGCTTCTAGTAAGTCCCCTGAAATAAGAGAGTCAAACACTCAGGGCATCTGATATTCTGAATATTCTGAGGGTTAGAATGCAGGGCTGGAGGTGAGGCATTAAAAAAAAAAAAAAAAAAAAAAAAAAAAAAAACCAACAAACCACAAAAAACCCACATAATGTCTTTTTTTTTTAATATGTGAATAATCAGCTGAGCAGGAAAACCACTATATTTGGGTTAAAATCTATGGCCAAAACTTTTTTTTTTGCTATATTTGCAAGGGGATGTTCCTGTATTTACACAACCCCCAGGCTGGCTGATTGGGGATGGAATTCAAAAAGGAATTAAAGAATTTAATTTTATAACTTCATGATTTCTGATCCAGCCGCCCTGGTTAGAATGCAGGGCTGGAGGTGAGGCACAAGAAACCTCACATAATGTCTTTTTTTTTTTTTTCTATGTGAATAACCAGCTGAGCAGGAAAACCACTCTATTTGGGTTAAATCCATGGTTTTGTGACCAAACCCATTGTCTTTTGAGCAGTGGCTGAAGTGGGATGTTCCTGTACTTACACAACCCCCAGGCTGGCTGATTGGGGATGGAATTCGAAAAGGAATTAAAGAATTTAACTTTATAACTGGATTGTTTTTGATCCAGCTGCCCTGGAGGCCAAGCAGCTCCAAGGAAATGCCCCCTGGGAACTGCCAATGAACTGACTGCTCAGGGAAACCTCTCGGCCTGCCAGGTGAGCTGAAGACAGCAACCAAGTAAAGTTCTTGTTGCCTCTGCTCCCATGTGCTTTGGACCAGGCTTCTGCTTCTCCTCAGATTTTTGCAGCTGCTTTGAAGGTTTTTTTCTCAGGAAAACTCTGCACTTTTGGGCTCAGAGAAAGCATCCACGTATCCAGCAGGGAGCTCTGCCTCGGTGCAGACAGAAAAATCACCTGTGGGGAACTCAGGAGTGCACAAAATGATCCAAGATCTTTCCTGGCACTGGAGCTGGGTGTCTCCGGAGCTGCTGCTTATTATTTGTGTATAAAAATCTGTGTTTCTGTGGCTGTGCTGCTGTGCCTGCAGGTCTGTCCCCATGGTTACCTCAGCCTGGAGAGCAGGGCTGGCTGCCGGCCGTGTCCCCAGGGATACTCCTGTGACCCTGGCACGGGCACCCAGAGCAGCTGTGGGCCTGGGCAGCACTCCCCAGAGGGACAGCTGGGCTGCAGGGAGTGCCCCCAGGGACACGCGTGCCCCGACGGACACAGCACACAGGTACAGAGGGGGAAACTTCTCTTCGTGCCCTGAGGGCGTCCTGTCCTTCCTCGGGACATACCGTAATCACAGAATTCACAGAATTCACAGAATTCAGAGTCACAGAATGCCAGAATCACCGGGTTGGAAGAGACCTCCAAGATCATCGAGTCCAACCCAGCCCCGACACTTCAACTAAACCCTGGCACCGAGTGCCACATCCAGTCTGTCCTTAAACACACCCAGGGATGGTGAATCCACCACTACCCAGGACAGACTTTATCCCTATTTATCCCTATTCCAGTACTTTATCACCCTTTCTGTAAAAACCTTTCTCCTAACATCCAACCTAAACTTCCCCTGGTGCAGCTTCAGGCTGTGTCCTCTCATTCTGCCAGTGCTGCCTGGAGAAAGGGACCGACCCCAGCTGAGCACAGCCACCTTTCAGGGAGTTGTGGAGAGTGATCAGGTCACCTCTGAGTCTCCTTTTCTCCAGGATAAACACTCCCAGCTCCCTCAGCCGTTCCTCACAGGGTTTGTGCTCCCAGCCCCTCACCAGCCTCCTTGCCTCCTCCTTTCCTCGTCAGGAAAGAGTTCCCTGGTTTAGTAGTAGGATGTGGGTCTGGATTTATCAAAGAAAAGCATTCACAGCACTTCATGATGTGGATCTAAGACTCAAGAGAGTTACAGAATACCCTGAGCTGGAATAGACCCTTCAGGATCCTCAGATCCAGCTCCTGGCCCTGTACAGGACATCCCAAATCCCACCCTGGGCATCCCTGGAGTGGTGTCCAACTCCTCCTGGAGCTCTGGGACCCACAGGGATCATCAATTCAACCCCTGGCCCTGCACAGACACCCCAAAATCCCACCCTGAGCATCCCTGAGGGCATTGTCCAACCCCTCCTGGAGCTCTGGTACCTCAGGGCTGTGCCCATTCCCTGGGGAGCCTGGGCAGGGCCCAGCACCCTCTGGGGGAAGATCCTTCTCCTGACACAAACATCCCTCTATGAAAAGAAAGACTTTTCATCTGAATCCTGGCAAGGTTAGAGCTCAGCTTTTTCTGTCACCATGAAAACCCCCAGACGAGCTCTCAGACTTGGAGGTGGAGGTACTATTTTTGGTACCACTTGGAGGTACCATTTTTGCATCTGGAAATTGTCATTGGAGAACAGAGTTGAGGCAGTGCAGGGCAGAGAAGAAAGAATGCAGTAATGGGGGTTTTTTTCTGACTCAGGCTGCCCTGGGATGCTGCTTTTGGGCCCGAATTAGACCTTTTTGTGCTGTGAATTTGTGTTTTTCTCCTCAGCCCTGTTCAGCAGGTGAGCAGCCCAACCCCACTCGCACCCTGTGTGTGAGCTGCACTCCTGCTTCCCTCCCAGCTGAGGACACCAGGCCCTGCCAGCCCTGCCCAGCAGGTAAACACATCTCGCAGGGCTCTTCTGGGCTCATTAAAACACAGAGTTGAGGGGCGCTGGAGTGGCATTTTGCTCTGGAAACACTTCTCTGACCTGGTGGAACCTTGTGAAAGGGCAAAAGCTGGAGGTTAAAATTAATTCCTGAGACAAAGCAGCTGCTGCTCTGCAGAGCTCGGGAAGGGCAGAAATGAAAGTGAGAGAGCACCAGGGATCACAGCTGGTTTGGAGAGTTTATGGGAGAGGTGCAGGGGATGGAAAGCAGAGTGTGCAAATGTTGCTGAGCAACGAGGGAAGCTCTTGGGCTCTCTGCTCACACGGAAAGCAGAGCTCTCACTCTCCGATTCTTAACTGATCATCTGTAAAATTGATTTGCGTACAGCCAGAGCTCCCTCCACTCCAGGCCTTGATTCACTGGCTATCACAAGCACCATTTATTGGGAGAGCTGGAGGCATTAGGAACCAAAGAGGGGAACACTGATTTTCTTACCTCATTTCCCTTTCTGCTCCACTCTCTCAAAGAAACCCAAACAAGCCCCGGTTTAGGAAATTGCTGTGTGCTGTTCAGGGTGTCACTGGGGGAAATTGTCACTGAGGGAAATTGTCGAGGGTGTCACTGAGATGCAGAATGAAGCAGCAGGGGAATAGACTGAGCAGGTTTTGTTGCCTTTTGAAATTCTGACTCTCCAGTGAGAGGGCAGGAGAAACCTTCCAGTACTGAATGGCCACAGGCCAGAGATTCCCTATAAAAAGAGACTTTTCTGCAGAATTAAAATCCTGCCATGTCCCAGGTGATAAGCATAATCCCAGTGAGGATTTGGTAGTCCAGGATGAGTTTACGCTTTGTGTTTGTTTCCTGTGAATTATCCCTGCACATAAATCCTGTCCCACCCTTCAGCACAGCCCCTGGCAAGGGAAGTTTGGGGCTAAGGGGAGCAGCAACATCACCAACCATTCCCTGCACACACCCTCAGCCTCAGTGCCCATTACCTAGCCCACCTGAACCCAGGGGAAAGGGCCTGATGGAGAGTGGGGTGTGGCTGGTAACAGCATCAGCAGTTGGGGTGTAGCTGGTAAAGGGAGCAGCAGTTGGGGTGCGGCTGTCACCTTGTAGAAGGATCAGCAATTGGGGTGTAGCTGTCAGTTTGTACAAGGATCAGCAGTTGGGGTGCGGCTGTCACCTTGTAGAAGGTTCAGCAGTTGGGGTGCGGCTGTCACCTTGTAGAAGGTTCAGCAGTTGGGGTGCGGCTGTCACCTTGTAGAAGGATCAGCAGTTGGGGTGCGGCTGTCACCTTGTAGAAGGTTCAGCAGTTGGGGTGCGGCTGTCACCTTGTAGAAGGATCAGCAGTTGGGGTGTAGCTGTCAGTTTGTACAAGGATCAGCAGTTGGGGTGTGGCTGTCACCTTGTAACAGGATCAGTAGCTGGGGTGCGGCTGTCACCTTGTAGAAGGATCAGCAGTTGGGGTGCGGCTGTCACCTTGTAACAGGATCAGCAGTTGGGGTGCGGCTGTCACCTTGTAGAAGGATCAGCAGTTGGGGTGCGGCTGTCACCTTGTAACAGGATCAGCAGTTGGGGTGTAGCTGGTAAAGGGAGCAGCAGTTGAGGTGTGACTGTCACCTTGTAACAGGATCAGCAGTTGGGGTGCGGCTGTCACCTTGTAACAGGATCAGCAGTTGGGGTGCGGCTGTCACCTTGTAGAAGGATCAGCAGTTGGGGTGTGGCTGTCACCTTGTAACAGGATCAGCAGTTGGGGTGTAGCTGTCACCTTGTAGAAGGATCAGCAGTTGGGGTGTAGCTGGAAAAGGGAGCAGCAGTTGGGGTGTGACTGTCACCTTGTAACAGGATCAGCAGTTGGGGTGTGGCTGTCACCTTGTAGAAGGATCAGCAGTTGGGGTGCGACTGTCACCTTGTAGAAGGATCAGTAGTTGGGGTGCGGCTGTCACCTTGTAACAGGATCAGCAGTTGGGGTGCGGCTGTCACCTTGTAGAAGGATCAGCAGTTGGGGTGTAGCTGTTAAATGGTAACAGGATCAGCAGTTGGGGTGTAGCTGTCAGTTTGGACAAGGATCAGCAGTTGGGGCGTGTGTCTCAGTTTGTCAGACGGATCAGCAGTTGGCAATCCCAGCCCCTTCCATGCTTTTCCCTCCCCTCCCAGCCCTGGGTTGCCACAGGGGATGATTCCACCAGCAGACCCAGGTGCCTCCTGCAGAGTAACCAAGCTCAGTAACTTGATTCTGAGGTCTGTAATTAGAACCCCTTCTATTAAATAATGAATTCCTGTGCTCTGGGGACCTCACCTGCTGTCCAGAAAAAGGGTGAATGGAAAAGCTGAAGAGATCAGGAGCTGAGTAGTTCAGTTATCAAACACGGGGGAGGGAATAGAAACAGGATTTCTGTTATTTCCAGTGCCTGGGGCTCAGTACAAACACCGAGTATCCCATGCTGGATTTCAGTGTTCTTAAATCCAATCCCCCAAACCAATCCCAAATCCCTGAGGTGCCAAGGAGTTGGGAAACAAGCACAAAGCGTAAACTCATCCTGGACTACCAAACCCTCACTGGGCTTATGCTCATTGTCTGGGACATGGCAAGATTTTAATTCTGCAGAAAAGTCTCTTTTTGTAGGGAAACTCTGGCCTGTGGCCATTCAGTACTGGAAGGTTTTTCCTGCCCTCTCACTGGAGAGTCAGAATTTCAAAAGGCAACAAAACCTGCTCAGTCTATTCCCCTGCTGCCTCATTCTGCATCTCAGTGACACCCTCGACAATTTCCCTCAGTGACAATTTCCCCCAGTGACACCCTGAACAGCACACAGCAATTTCCTAAACCAGGGCTTGTTTGGGTTTCTTTGAGAGAGTGGAGCAGAAAGGGAAATGAGGTAAGAAAATCAGTGTTCCCCTCTTTGGTTCCTAATGCCTCCAGCTCTCCCAATAAATGGTGCTTGTGATAGCCAGTGAATCAAGGCCTGGAGCGGAGCTGGGATTCCACCACCAGCCTGAGATTCCCCTGCTCTTTGCCGTGCTCTGAGTGATTTTAATGACACATAATCTGTGTATTTAGTGTTGCCTGCGTGAGAGGAGTGCACAGGGACGGATTTCAGCAGAGCAGTGGTGGCTCAGTTAATCCTGCTTTCTCTTTTCTTTCTGCTCTTCAAACATCCATCTGGAGTTTAGGAAGCCATTTGCTGATCAGGTTCTGCAAAACCTTAATTGGGAACAGCAATTAATTCTAGGTGGATGTCAGCTTTTTGTCTCAGTGTAACAGTGGCAGCAGGGTTTTAAGTGAAATATCGTTATTGAACTGGGGAGAGGAAAGTGGTGCTTGGGAAAATATTAGGAGCACCTCAGCTGATCTTTAATCTCCATGATCTTGGAGACAGCAGAAGAATTGGAGTAGGAAGAGAGAACAATTAATTCTAACCATGCTAATAAAACTAATAAAACTAATTCCACCAGAAATTTCGCTGTACGTTTTGAATTTAAAAACATCACTTTGTGTTAAATGTTTGAATTTCCTCTGTCAGCTCAGCTTTACAAAAGGAAGAAATTTTTAGGCAGGTAGAGCCTGAGCTGCCCAGAATGCTGAGTTTTGTTTTGGTTTGGTTTGGTTTTTAATTCTCTCCAGGTCACTTTTGTCCTGATGGCCTCGAGGTCCCTCCATGCCCAGCTGGGAGCTTCAGGCCCAAGGAGGGAATTCCCAGAGCCAGCAGCAGCTCCTTGTGCTTGCCAGGTCTGTGTCCTAAAATCTTAATTTTGGGGCCTGCTGAGGTCAGCCAGCAGGTCAGTTGTGACGAAAAACTCAGAAACTTTCTGCTTTTAAACTTATTCAACAGCAGCTTTGCAAAGGAGACACTTTTTTACCACTCTTAGTGAACTTTCCCAGCACAGCCTCCTCACTCAGACTCCTTTCCAAGCTCTCTCCTGAGTGGGAGCAGAGGAGAAATCTGAGTCTCCCCCTTTCCTTTGGGGTTCTTTGTTCTTTATTTGAATCCCTCACAGCAGTCCTCATCCCATTCTTGCATCCAGGGGGAAATGAGGTTACAGATCAGGGAAAATTTGATATTCTAACAGCCAGAAAAGCCCTCAGAATTGGAGGAATTTGTGCCCTCGGAAGCTGCTGAGGCCCTGCCCTTAAATTTAAAAATGCCAAGCAGATGCAGGAGTTTGTAACGTTTGCAAAGTTCTAAGTGCTGCAAGGCAGCAGCACAAGGCTTCCCCAGATTTCCAGCTGTGAAGCTTCCTTCTAAATATTTTTGTTTTGCTTTGGTTTTTCTAAGCCAGTAGAGCTTTGTTTGGTACACACAGCACTGAGTCACCCTAATGACTGGGGAACAGGGAAAGCAATGAGATTTGAGTTTAGTTATGGAGAAATTAAGTTTAAAAGGCAGAATAATAGGTGTTTTTTGTCTTTTCTGGTCCCAAATCTTTGCTTGGGCATGGAAAGGGAGCCCTGGTTTTATAATCACATGTGCCTGAGGCTCTCTCTGCCCAGGCTGGAGCATTTCAGAGCATCTCAGTGTCTCTCACAAAGGTATAAAAATCCCTCTCTGTCCTTAACAACACTGCACAAATAGGAAAATACTGGGAGGTTCAGGGAATGAGCTCAATCCACCAAAGTAAACCTTGGCCCAAGCCCAGAGTGTTTTACCCGGGGTCACAAATCCCAGCCAGGAGCACAGACCTGGAGTTCAGGTGCTCGGTCTCCCTTTGCATCTCTTGGGTTCCTCCCCTCGTGTGCTAAGAAAATAATTACCTCCCTCCAATCAATCCATATCTCTGTCTATCTGATCGTTTCTTTATCCAGCAAAATGACTCAGCTGCTAAAGTGTCTTGACTGCTGAATGATTTTTTCTTTGCTCAAAAGGCAAGTCCAGGGAATTGCTGCCTTGCACCCAGTCCTGGAATTAAAACCAGGAGCGCATTTCCGTGGTGCAGCAAGGAGCAAACCTCATATTTCATCAAGACAGCCAAATTCAACAGACAGGGCTGGTGGCACCAGAAAACAGAACCAGTGTAGGAGCTGCTCAGTAAATTAGAGTTTAAAAACTCCTCGGGTTTAATAATGTAAACTGTTGTGCTGTGCCCATGCTGCTTTATATAACGGTGTTGTCACCTCTCCTCCTTGGCGAAGGCAGGATAACTCCTGATGCCACAGGATACAGGGAGAAACCCTGAGGAGCCTCAGGATATTCCAGATACATTTCCCTGATGGTCTGGCCGTGCTCACCCGCTGCACTGCTGTGTGTGAAGTGTGACAAACTTGTTTTCCAGTGAAACCGAGTGTTTCACGTCACAGTTATTGCACAGCAACAGGTCCAGCAGATGAAAGTTTAGAGATATTGGAGATAACAGGCTTAGATTGGCCAGAGGGGCTGAGGCTGCCCTGGAGTGCCCAAGGTCAGGCTGGAGCAGCCTGGGATGGTGGAAATGTCCCTGCCCACAGCAGGGCTGGGATGGGATGAGCTTTAGGGCCCTTCCCAGCCCAAACCATGCTGGGATTCCCTGCTGTAAATCTCCTCTCTCAATGGTCTCACATGAAGTATCCAGGCAGCCACACTGTTCAGTCTGTTCTGAGCTCCATCACCTCCAGAAAGTCGCGCAAGGATTGGGAATTTTCTGCCCCTGTTGCCACTTGGCCTGGATTCACATGCTGTAAAATCCATCCTGCTGGGTTTGCTGGGGGTGCAGATCCGCATCAGGAGGCTTTTGTCAGCTCAGGGCTGAGTTTTGAGTGGGTCCCACAGCTCCGTGGGTTTGCAGCCCCCTCAGGTGAGCTGGTTCAGCTGTGCTCAGTGCTGGGGAATTTTATACTCCGGGGAAATTCCAATTTCATCCTGCTGAGGTTTCCCCACCCTGCGCTCCTCTGGGCTGTGAGGTGTAAGGAGGAAATAAATGAGATTTCTCTGAGGGGTGACAGTGAGCAAGAGGCTGGAAGGCAGAGGGGGAGACAACCCCAAAACTGACTTTGCACCCTGAGGAACCCCAGCCTGGCCCTGTGCCTTCAGTCTGTGGAGGGGGAAGCCTGGATTATAATGAATGCTGATATTTTTGGGGGGGCTGTAAGGCTCTATTGTCCGAGCTGGCAGTTCTCCATCCTCAGGCAGCATTTTTCCTTCTCCTTGAATTGCTCTAGAAACACCTGGTTCAGGAGGAGAGCAGCCACTCCTGGGCTGAATTTGTGTTTTCTTTTATTTGGGGTGTGTTTGTAATGAAATGCACTTTCTAAACACGCTAACAGCAGCCAGGGATCGTTGTTTTATTACGTATTGATCTTGCTTTAGGTTGCAACACGAGCATCTTTTGTTTAACAGGCGGGATTTTAGGGATGATCACAGCTCAGGCTGCTTGTCATCCGAGCAGCTTTGCACTGACTTTATCTCCAGCCTGCAAAACGCCTTCATCTCCCTGAATTCAAACATGGCAAGAGGCCGGTTTTTCCTGGAAACGCCAGGCTCTCTGTCAGCTGAGCCCCAGGCGCGGTGATTGTTATCTGCACCGGCATCACAGGCTGCGTTCAGGCTGATGGGTTTGTTTGTGTTTTAACACCTCGGCTCTTATCACAGCAGAGGGGTTTAAGTGCTTCCCGGACTAAATTCAGCTAATCCAACACCACCACCTCCTGGCTTGGCAGGAACTCTATTCCTGGCGTGGATGAACCTCCATCACATTTCCTTGCTGCACGTGGAAGCAGAGGTGAAATATTTTACAGGATGCTCTGACCTCAGCAGGTCACAATCCCCTTTCTGACCTTAAATCTCTCTCTCTTCAGGAGCTGGCTCGTGTTTGAAGTGCCCTGCTGGGTATTTCTGCCCTGCTGGAGCCAGGTTCCCGGTGCCCTGCCAGCCAGGGACACACAACCCTCTGCCCGGCCAGGATGAGGCTGCAGACTGCAGAGCCTGCCCAGCAGGGAGGGCTTGCACCCAGGCTGGCCTGGCCCAGCCCGACACGGAGTGCTCAGCAGGGTAAGCCTGGGTTATTCCTGCCCACTTCGTGTCTGTGCAGCCATTTCACCTCCACAGCTTTTGCTTTGAGCAGGTTTTTTTCCTGCTTTTTTCCTGCTCGCCTTTCCCCTCAGCTCACACAGCGGCACGGGGGTGTTGCTGTCTCCTTGCACCAGGAATGTTTTTGGAGTCTTCAGAGCTGTTTTCCCCGGGGTGGTGGCCTCCAAAACCTCCTTCAGGCCCTCCTGGTGGGTCTGCTCCCAAAGGAAATCACTTTCTCCTCCTGTTTTCCTCCCTGGACTCATCCTGCTGGGCAGTTTTGTGCTGCTGCTGCCTCCAAGGGTTGTTCTTTGCTGCCAGCAGAGGAGTTCTCAACCCCCCCCCCGGCCAACCCGGCCCCCAGGAACCCAGAGCAGCTTCAGCCTTAGAAATCTGGGGAAGATTCCTGCCCGTTCCCAGCAGATGGGATGGAGTGAAGAGAATCGGAGCCACCTGCAAGGCGAGCTGAGAGAGCCCCTGAGAGTGGACTAGTTGGCACAGAAGAACACCACGAAATCCTCCCTCGGGTGCAGGTGGCTTCATGCCCTGTGCCAAGGTTTCACTGCAGTTTCTGGTGAATCAGTGTGGCACAGACTGTCCTGGTGGAAGGTTCCACAAAATAGGGGAAAAAAAACAGCCAAGGATGAAGCCAGACCACACATCCCATGGCTGTGAACAATGAGACCTGGCTGAATAATCCACTTTTGGCTTTAAAACGCCTCACACAAGCTCTCCATTCACAGAGTTTCATTTTAATTGTGCACTATTTCATTTTAATTGTGCATTATTTCATTGAATTGTGTATTATTAGTGCTCAGCCATGTTGCTCTCTGCCACATCAGCTTTTCCCCAGCTGCCTCACCCGATATTTCTGCAGGGCACAGAGTTTTCCTCCCCCTGGCCTCCACTCCCCTGTCCCAGGTGCTGTGCTGTGTTCTCAGGTACGTGTGCCCCGCGGGCTCAGCCAGCCCCCGTGCCCCCAGCAATGCCTGTCCTCCAGGAACTGTCGGCAACCGCCTGGACCTCTTTGACAAGTCCCAGTGTGAGCCCTGCCCTGCAGGATTTGTCTGTGCCAGAGGTACGTGGCTTTAGCACAGAGATGAGTTCAGTTCTTTGGTCACCGCTGTCACAGAGAGCAGCCCTGGTTCCGTGCCTGAGCTGTTTTGGTTTTCTGAAATTCTTTTCCCAGGGAATTTTCTGTAAACAAGAGAAGTGTTTTTGTAACTGTACCTTTGTTAATCATTCCCTTTCCCAGGAGGGACTTCTTGCTGTCCCTCTGCTCTGACCAATGTGAGTGAAGAGGTTTTGCCTTTGTGTCACCAATCAAATTGGTCTGTGTGAAATAGTATAAAAGGGAGACACATCCCAAAAACAAAGGAGTCATTTTCAGCCTTCTGAATCTCGGAGTCTGTGTCGTTGTGGTGTAAAACAGAGCCAGCAGAGCACACCAGATCAGTGAGGCATCACAACAATGGGAAATGGGGAAAAAGTTTCCCTTTAGTGACCTCTCTGCCTGCTGCGTGAGGTAATTTTGCTCTGAATTCTCTCTTTGTGCCATCCCTGGCTGCTGTTTTGACTTCCTGACCTCGAGGCAGGCAGTTTTCTACAGCTCTCCAAGCTTTTTTAGCTTATTTGTGGCCTCTTCACCTTCATCTCCACGCCAGTTTTGGGCAGGGGCACCACATAGGACACCGGAGTTGGCGAATAATTGCTAATTGTTATGTATTGTTATATTACATATATAATTGCTAATAATAATCAGTAACCAGCTCTGGGGTAGAGCAGAGGGAGCAATTACTGTCATTTAAAATTTAAAACAGTGAAAAGGCACAAAATGAGGGGGGGGTGGTGGATTTAACTCAGGGCTGCTCACGAGGAGCTGAAAACTCTGGGAATTGGGTGCAGTGAAGCCAACACTCTGCCCTTTGCTGCTCCTAAATTTCCCTCGGTGTTTCCACAGGAACTGGGGGGCAGCAGAAGCCTCCCAGCCCGTGCCCAGTTGGTCACTACTGCCCAGCTGGCACCAGGTACCCGGCCCAGCTCAGGTGTGCCCCGGGCACCTGGAGCAACAGGAGCAGCCTGGCCTCGGCACAGGAGTGCTCGCCCTGTCCCGCGGGCTGGTTCTGTGCGGCGGGAGCCCGTGCCCCCACTGGGAGATGCAGCTCAGGGCACTACTGCCCTCAAGGTAGGCAGCTTCTCGTGGGAATCAGGGAGATTTAACTATTTTCGGGGGGAGATTTAATTGATTTTTGGCTCTGTGAACTCTGACAAAGCCACACACTGGCTTTATAGGTGTATTTTTAGCACCATGGACAGCAGACTGTCCCTTCAATCACTTTTTTACATTCTTTGAATAGAGCATGTTTGTCCCATTAGGTTTTTTTGGGTTTTTGGGGGTTTTTTTCCACCCCCACTTAATTTGCAAAGACTCAAAATGCCCAATCAAGCACCTGCTACGAGCAGCCATTCTAAACTTGAATCTCCCTGCAAAGATTCTGCAGGAAGTTAGCTGTAGCCCTGGTTCCGTGCCTGAGGTGTTTTGGTTTTCTGAGATTCCTTTCCCAGGGAATTTGCTGTAAACAAGAGAAATGTTTTTTGTAACTGTAACTTTGTTATTCATTCCTTTCCCTAGGAGGGACTTCTTCTTGATGTCCCTCTGGTCTGACCAATGTGAGTGAAGAGGTTTTACCTTTGCGTCACCAATCCAATTGGTCTGTGGGGAATAGTATAAAAGGGAGACACATCCCAAGAATAAAGGAGTCATTTTCAGCCTTCTGAAGTCGGAGTCTTTGTGTCGTTGTGGTGTAAAACAGCGTCAGTTCTCTGCTCTCTCTCTCTCTCGGCCAGGCAGCTGGAGGAGCACGCAGTTCCCCTGCCCTGCAGGAACCTACAGCACCAGGCTGGGCAGGGGCAGGGTGGAGGATTGTTCTCCGTGCCCTGCTGGAGCTTTCTGCCCCCCTGGCACCTCCAAACCAGAGCTGTGCCCGCTGTAAGTGCAGGACAATGCTGTGGGGCTGTGCAGGTACAAGGGGAAATGTCTGTTTGTGGCATTTCATGGGTGTTCTGGTTTGAATTATTATTTTGAATTCTTATTTTTCCATTTGAAGTGTTAGAGGTGCCTTTCACCTCACGTGTTACTGAGTGGTCCAGGCAAGTTTTGTCAGAATTGGGTGGGTTCTGCTGCAGAAGCAGCACATTTCCCGTAATCAAAACACCAGGGATTCAGGATAGAGGTGCACTGTTGATGCCTTAGGATTTGAGCGTTTATGTTTTCCATCTCTCTGTAATCCTGCAGTTCTTTAGTGTAGAACTCCAAACTCCACACACAGTGGGAGCTGCTGCTTCCCCACTTTGGGCAGACACAACAATTCCTCTCCAGGCCTGGCAGTCAAGGACACCTCACTGCCTCAGCCCCCAGAAATGGAAACAAAAGTCAGTTGGGGGCAGCAAGCTTGGGGTGAATGACTTCATTAGCTGGAGCTGGAATTGGAAGATGAACCCCCAATGTGCAAATGGACCAAACTGATCAAAGTGTGCAAAGCCGTGCCCATTGTCCATTTTGGGTGCAGCCCCTGGGGGCTTTGTCTGCCCCAAATGTACCTGAAGGCCCTTCAATAAACAGAACTGCTTTTTATTCTCTTCATTCTGTCTGACCTCTCTTTTTAGGTAGGCCTGATAAGACATCACTCTATTTCCATTTTTTTTGCCTGGCTGCTGTGTGGGAGTCTCTCTGTGCTGTGTTTTCTCCCCAGAGGATCCTTTCGCTCGGCCCCTGGAGCAGAGGTGGCTGCAGACTGCACCCCCTGTCCTGGGGGACATCACTGCCCCGAGCTGGGCACCGTCACCCCTCGACCTTGTGGAGCTGGAAACTTCTCAGTACGTAGCAATCCTTCCATCCTGTCCTTCCTCCAGCACAAGGCTGGGTTTTGGCACGAGGGGAGCTCCCCGGGGAGGCTGAGGCTGTGAGAGCCCCGAGGGGGGCACTGGGGTGAGCCCAGCTCCTCCCACGATGAGCCTGGAAATTTGGGGTGGATGTGTGTGGGCTTTAAATACCACCAACCACCTGTGCTGGCTCTACAAGGGGTTAAACTGCCATTCCAGAGATTTGGAATGTTCCTGCTGCAGGATTGGGGCTGCTCCAGACACGAAAAGCATCTCGCAGGGGTGCAATCCTGCTCCTGCTGCTGTTCCCACCTCAGTTAGCCTCTCCTGTGCCTGCTGGGTGCAAAGCTCAGGTTTTCATGGCACATTTGGCCCTGGTAGTTTTCATCCCTGCAAAAATTTGGGAGCTACCCCTGGAACCCTCCACTGAGACTGGAGAGGAGATAAGTTACAAGTGGAGCTTTATAAGTGGCAAATAGACCCAGATTATTCCTGGTTTACCCTTGGAGTTGGGTGTAACAAGGAAAGATGGGGGAATATTTCTTTATTTCCCCTGCTGCTGCTGGCAGAGGGTGTTGGATTCCCTGTTGTGAGTCTGTGCGGACAATCCCCAGGTGTGACAGGGCTGGGTTGTGGAGCACAGGTTTCCTTTTTGGCTCCGAGTTGCTGTCAGAGCCTGGGGGAAGGTTGGAAATGGGAGGGGTTTTGTTGCCCGTGGCTTTGCTGAGCTGGACAGGGAATGTTTTATACAAGTGGCTGCACTCCCAGCCTTGGTCTGGGGGTCACCACAGCTGTCCAGATGTGTGGGAACTGACAGTGGTCAGAACATGGCAGTGCCTTGAAGCCTGTGGAAAAGCCAACGACAGAACTCTTAGTCTGGCCTGGGAAATCATGAGGAGGAACCCAAAACAATCCCTGTAGACATCCTCCTCCTGACACCTGGTGTTTTTCCAACTTGTTCACAGGTAGAGATGTTTACAGAAAGGTAAAACATTTTACCTATTCATTGTACCCAAAGACTGGATAAAAGAATCTGCCTTTCAATAAACTTTGCTCTGAGCCCTCTGAAGAAATCAGAGTCCTACGTGTGGTTACATGAGCCCTCCTGAACCGTGCAGAGGATTGTCCAGCACTGACACACGATCCTTTCCCGTTCCAGGAGCCCGGCTCAGCCTCCTGCTGGCCCTGCAGGGTCGGGCACTTCTGTGCCAGTGAGAACACCAGCCTGGAGCTGATGCTGCTGGCCATGGTGTGCCCAGCAGGGCTGCTGTGCCCCGGGGGACAGGCACATGTCCCAGATGCCACCGTCAACGCCTGCCCACAGGGACACTTCTGTCCCCAGGGAGATGCCGTGAGTGACACTGCTCTGGGGACTCTCAATTCTCTCTGACTGGGGTCATTGCTATGGAAAAAAATCTTTCCTAATAATATTTTGTTGCTGATTTCTGCACTCTTTGTGTCTTCACAGATCTTGGCAGTATTTGCCCCACATAAAACTGTAAATAACATAATAATACACAATAATATCATAATAATATCAGGATAACACTTTCTGAGCAGCTGCACACAATCATCCTGAGTTGTTTCCACAGCTTTAACTGCTGTGCCTTGGCCTTGTGGGCTGCAGGACTCGTTTTAGGGTGTCAGAGACCTTTTTAGAATAGAAATAAAAATAAATAATAAAATAAATAAATAATAGAAATAAATATATAAAGCCCCCTTTTTTCTATTTCACCTCCAGGCTCAGCCTTGCCCCAACGGCACCTACGGTGAGCAGAGGGGGCTGAGCAGTGCTGCTGGGTGCTCACCCTGCCCTGCAGGGAAGTTCTGCTACACCTCTGGGACGGAGCCTACAGGAATTCCTCACCCTGTAAGTACAGCCCAGCTCCTCCCAGATTCTCGCCCCAAAATTCTTACCCCAGGCTGCGTCTGTCGATGGAGTCAGCTTTGTGCTTTGTGCATGTTTTCTGTCTTTATTCTGCCCTCTGCCTGTCAGTGCAGGCTGGGAAGGAGAGTCCAAAGGTGAGGAATTGCTGCTGCTCTTCATCTAATGAGTTTGGGGATTTTTCATTGCAGCTGTTTTGTCTCAGGGAAGAACGAACTTGTCCAATACTAATAGTTGTTAAAGAAAAGAATAAAAAAATGCAGATGGATTCTCTTCCACATGGATGGATCCATGGTTTTCTTTTTGAAGAGTAGGGTGATAATTCTGTCCCGGTTACAGCTTCCCTCCATGTATGGAAGAGCATCTTCCCCAAAACTCTCCAGGCAAAACTTGCAGGGCTTGTCTCAATGCCAAGATTTTACCATAAAGCCATTTGCCTACGATAATTATCCCACACTGGTCAGAATTTTACTGGTGAGAGTGTAAATTCCCTTTCTTCCCTTCCTTCCTACCCTGTTTCCTTGCAGTGAGGAAACACCAGGTCAGTGAAAATGCAGGTGGAGCTGAACAGATCCCTCTCCTCTGGAGAGCAGCCAGCCAAACCTGAGCGTGTGTTTTGTTCCCAGACAGGGGATTGCCCAGCTGGCTACCTGTGCCCTCCAGGCACTGGATTCCCCTTCTCCTTCCCCTGCATGCCGGGCAGCTTCTGGGATAACTCCAGCACGGAGGGAGAAGGGATTTGCAAGCCAAGCCCAGCCGGACACTTCTGTGACTCCCCTGCCCTGACAGAGCCCAAGCCCTGCCCCGCAGTGAGTGCTTTCCCTTGCTTTCGTGGAAGAAGCTGTTCAGGAGGATTTATTTAATAGAAAAACCTTAAATGTGTTAATCTGGCTTTGTTCTGTAGGGTTTTTATTGTCCTGAAGGCAGCTCCAAGCTTGAGCCCTGCCTGCAGGGGACATTTGGGGACAGGCAGGGGCTGTCTGGCCCCTCGGGGTGCAGCCCCTGTGCTCGGGTGTTGGAACACTTAAACCCCTCAGGGAAACCTCCAAAAACCCTCAAACCCTTCAGGAAAACCTCCAGCTTTACCCTAGAAAGATCTGCCATAGAGTTTTCCTTGCCTGGGGTGAAAGAAAAGATTCTCCTCCGTGGTTCTCTGCAGCACCATTGCCAACCTACCTTAGATTGCTTCCCCCCACCCCAAATGTTCATCCCTCATACCCCCTATAGGTTCCTGCCCTTTGCCCTGCCCCTGTGCCCTTTGCTTTCATGGAAGAAGCTGCTCCGGGGGGTTTATTTAATAAAAAAGTCCTAAATCTGTAACTCTGGCTTTGTTTTGTAGGGTTTTTACTGTCCTGAAGGCAGCTCCAAGCCTGAGCCCTGCCCGGAGGGGACATTTGGGGACAGGCAGGGGCTGTCCGGCCCCTCGGGGTGCAGCCCCTGTGCTCGGGGTTCCTACTGTGCTGGCCCAGGTCAGACTGGCCCGAGTGGGCTCTGTGGGGCTGGATTTTACTGCCAGGGCAGGGCTCTCACTCCAGTAAGTCCCACTGAGGAGTTTTGCTCCTCCTTTTCTCGCTGTGCTCCGCTGTGTTGTTTTATTTTCCCCACTCTGGTGCCTTTTTTAACCCAGTGATTTGGACAGTCACAATTCTGTGCTGCTCACGCTCAAGTTTGTGGCACGAGGACCCTCAAAGGGTGCGTGGCCATGTCATGTCTTTCCCCTCTCAACACTGACACCCTCTTAACTAAAATGTCACCAGGTAAAAAGCCCAGTGGGTGTGAACCAGTGTAAAATTATTCTCTTTGTATTATTCTCTTTGAATTCTCTCTATTTATTCTCTTCCAGTTTCCTTAAGTCAGTGTTTTCTGTTCTCTGCACAAGACCATGTCTCTATTTTTTTTTATTGTCTCCATCGGTTTGATGCCTTTCAATATTTTAACCTCATTTTCTCCCTCTTTTGAAATGATCCTTTTCCCATTTTCAGTGGCCCACGGACGGTGTGACAGGAGCTGCGTGTCCTGCTGGGTCCTACTGCCCACCTGGCTCTGCCTTCCCCATCCCCTGCCCTCCGGGGACTTTCAGCAACACCAGTGGGCTGAGGAACCTGCAGGAGTGCTTGGATTGCCCACCCGGGTGAGTGTCCTCCAGGTCTGGAAGGAAACAGGAACCAGGTCCCTAAAATTTGAGGGACTTTTTTTTTTGCTTTGTTTTTTTGGGGTTTTTTTGTTTGGTTGGTTGGTTGGTTGGGGTTGGTTTGTTTGTTTGTTTGTTTTGTTGTTTGGTTGTTTTTTTTTTTATATAGGGACTGTGCTATTCAGTGGAAAAAACCCAAACTAAACCAAAAAGAAAAAGAAAAAAAAAAAAAAAAAAAAAAAAAAAAAAAAAAAACACCCCCAAAAACCCAAAACAATCCACACCAGAAAAAAAACCCAAAAACCCAAACAAAAAAAAACCTCAACCCCCCTCCCCAAAAGAACCCAAAAAACCACATACATTATTTACTACCCAAGGGGTTTTTTTGGGGTTTTGTTTTGTTTCTTTTTGTTGTTTGTTTTCTTTTTTCCCAACCTAGCTTGTTTTGTGATGGGACAAACAACCAAGCCCCCTCAGGACCTTGTGAACCCGGTTACTTCTGCACAGGAGGGGCCAGAAGTGCTCTGCAGCACGTGGTGATGGAGGGACATTATTCCTTGGCAGGAGCTTTCAAACCAGAGCCGTGTCCCCAGGGCACCTTCCAGCCCGTGAGTACCTCGGGGTTCCCACCTGGGGAGTCAGCAGAGCCCTTGGAAACTGTAAAAAATGTGGGAGTAGAAATTCCTGAGGGGTTTGGAAGTGGTCAGCTTGAAAAAAAAAAAAACAAAACAAAGGGGGTTTGGGGGATTTCTGCTAATTCGGGTAATCACCACCTGCTTTTTTACCCTGCAAGAGAAGAAGAGCCCAAAGCCGTTGGGTGAAGACGTCAGATCCATCAGTCCAGGGCTGTTGCCCACGGCTCATTTGGCAACTTTTGTTGAGTTGTCTTGTACAAATTTGGAAGGGCTGCTGAGTCTCTGGCCTGGCAGGGGTGAATCAACTCGTGCATTTCCCACACTTCTGTCTTTGATCAGGGCTGCGCCTGCCCTGCTTTAGGGGTGCAGACACCCCAAGTTTGTTGCTTTTGGACTGCAGGTCGTTCCCTTCAGTGTTTGTTTTGCAGCAGGGACTCGTTGGGAGCTGGTAGAACACACAAAGTTGATTTATTCTCCTGGCAAGCAGCACTACCCCACCCCTGCCAGGCTCTGCCTTCTCTTTCAGGGCCGTGCTCAGTCTGTTTGTAGGGACTGCCCTGAGGGGACTTTCTGCAGTGAGCCAGGCCTGGCTGTCCCCCAGGATTGTCCCAAAGGCCATTTCTGCCCGGCTGGCAGCTCCTCGCCTCTCCCGTGTCCGGCGGTAAGAGTCAAATCCCGATTTTTTTCCCAAGCAGAGATTTTTCTGGGAGTTTCCCATCCCCTGGCAGGGCCATGCAACGGGTGTCTCTGTGCAGGGGAGTCACTCGGATGTGGAGAGGGCGGGTTCCTGCCAGCCCTGCCCTGCAGGGATGTTCTGCAGCAGGGCTGGGCTGCCCGAGCCAGAGGGGCCCTGCCAGTCTGGGCATTACTGCACTGGAGGCTCCAGCACCTCCTCACCCGTGAGTGACGAATTTCACTTTGCTCAAGAGCTTCTAGCTCTACCAGAGCTTTCATCAACCATAATAAATCTAATTTCAATTCCCTCCAGGTGGGGCTGCCCTTTGGAGATCTCTGCCCACCAGGACATTATTGCCCAGCTGGCACAGGGCACCCCAGGGCGATGCCGTGTCCTGCTGGCACCTGGAATGGCCAGAGGGGAGCCCAGGATATCTCCTGGTGCCTGCCCTGTGCCCCTGGGTTCTTCTGCAACGTTTCTGGCCAAGATGCACCTGGGGGACTTTGTGCACAGGGTGAGACAAAGGCAGAACTTGTGCAGCTCCTTAGAAATGGGTTTTGACTCGGGGGAAGAACTCCAATGTTTTCTGTTTTCAGGCTATTACTGCACGGGGAGGACAAAGACTGCAAAGCCAGAGGATGGAGTCACTGGAGATCTTTGTCCTCGAGGACATTTCTGCCCTGAAGGCTCAGCAGCACCTTCCCCCTGCCCCAGTGGGGAGTACAGCAATGCCACAGGTCAGGAACTGCAGAAATGTGACAGGTCAGGAGCTACAGAAATCTGACAGGTCAGGAACTACAGAAATGCCACAGATCAGGAGCTGCAGCTTTGCAACAGGAGCTGCAGCACTGGAACAGATCAGGAACTGCAGAAATGTGACAGGTCAGGAGATGCAGAAAGGTGACAGGTCAGGAACTACAGAAATGCCACAGATCAGGAGCTGCAGCTTTGCAACAGGAGCTGCAGCAGTGGAACAGATCAGGAACTGCAGAAATGTGACAGGTCAGAAGCTGCAGCAATGCCACAGGTCAGAAATTCAACAGGTCAGGAGCTGCAGCTTTGCAATTCCAATGTGGCCCAGGGGAGATGGAAACGTGCTCGTAGCTTTTGTCTGTATCCAAGAAGGTCCTGAGGGCTGCTGGCCACTGGGAATATTCAATATTTCGGGGAGTGGGGTGGAGAAAGGGGTCGAGCAGGGATGTTCTGTTATTTTTTCCCGTGGTGTCACATGAGGAATGTATCTCCCCCTGCAGCAGCTCGTGTGTTTTCAGGCTTGTGGCAGTGACACCCAGTGCAGGGAGGGCTGGCAGCAGTTTCCAGCTTTCCCTCTGCTCTGCCTGCCACCTAATGGGGACACGTGGAGGTGACTCGGGCTGGCAGAGAGGAGTTTGTTGAACCAAATGCTCCTCGGAGAAATCCGTATTTGAGGCCAGTTACTGCAGGAGAGCTTAAAAAAGCAGCTTTATTTCGATTTCTGCTTCTTGAAGTGCACAGCCAAACAGAGGGAAGTTGTGCACGTGGTATTTTCCTTCCATTTCATTCCAGGCTTCCTTTTAATCCCTGTTTTTCCCTCGCAGGTCAAGACAAGTGCCTCCCTTGTCCTGCTGGGTTTCACTGCTCAAAGGGGCTCCGGCGCCGCTGCCCTCCCGGCTTCTACTGCCCTCAGAAAACCGGGATCAGTTTCTATCCTTGTCCTCCTGGCACTTACAACCCCTCCTACGGCCTGAGCCATGCTGAGAGGTGCCAGCAGTGCCCTGCAGGTGAGGGGATGCTCTCTTGGCACCTGTCTAAGAGGGTGCTGGTCACTCTGCAGCTCTCTCTTCCCGATCCTCTGGTGCGTTTTGGAAATGCAAACGTAAAAAAAAAACAGGGTCAAAAGAGGATCCTGGTCCCACTGGGGGTGTCCTCACAGGTTTTTTGGAGGCTCTGCAGAAGGGTTTGGTTCACCCTCAGGGTTTTCCAGCAGGGCATGAGCTGAATTAGGACGGGCTTCTGTCCCAGCTGTGTTTGTGCTGAGGGATTTCACTTCCCAAAGTCTTCCCTTTGCCTTCCAGTGCGTTTAGCAGCTCTCCCGGTTTTTCCTCCCAGTTTGCTGATGCTCTTTGCCCTCTGTGTTCTTCCAGGAATGTTCTGTGGAGAGTGGGGATTATCCTCTCCCAGTGGTCCCTGCTGGCCAGGATTCTTCTGCACAGCAGGTACAGAATTCAGGGATCAGGGGGCAGAGACAGTGAACAGGTGAGGAGTTGTGGCCCTTATGGTCCTTGCTGTTATTTATTCCATTCCACCACAGATTTCTGGCTTTGTTGTCATGGGCTGCAATCAGCTCCTCCCTTCTTTCACCTTCTTTAGCCATGGGGAGCAAACTTGCCTGTGAGAAACAACCCCAGTAATTCAGGATACTTTTGCTTTATCTTCCTCATGCAGGAGCAAGTGTCCCAAACCCCAGTGGAGCCACAAACTCGAGCAGTGGTGGCCCCTGCCCGCCTGGACACTTCTGCCCAGCTGGCACCAGCCTCCCCCAGCCATGCCCTGTGGGCACTTACTCAGACAGGTGAAGCTCTGTGGACCTGCTGACGCTAATCTTTCATTTTCTTTCCATTTCTGTTTATCCATCAGTCCTCTAAGCAATGAGCTGCAGCTCAGTGAGGCTCATTAGACATGTCCTTGCATTGATCAGAAAAGTTTTGTGGTCGCTTTCACTTCACCAGGGCTGAAGCCTCGGTGACCCCCGTGCTGAGTTTGCCACTTGCCAGCTGAAACTCTGCTTCTGTCCCTCCCAGGCTGCACAACAGGGAGGATTCCAGCTGCACAGAGTGTCCACCTGGCCAGTTCTGTGGCTCCCCTGGCCTCACAGCCCCCTCAGGACCCTGCTCACCTGGGTACTTCTGCCAGCCCGGGGCTTCCTCACCGACACCACCCGGTGAGCGGCACTGGGTGATCCGGGGGTTTGGCAGCTTCAAAAATCCCACCTTTCCTCCCAGTATTCCTGGCCCTGCCTCCTGTCAGTCATCCAGACCCCTGAGTGAATTTTCCTTGAGGGGTTTGTGCCATACAAACCAGTGCTATCAAAGGAAATGCCTGCACTGAGCACACGGGTGTCTGCCTGCAATGGGCGCAGCCACTGTCATTTGATTGTCTCAGAAATTGTCATTTCCAGGGGAGATTTCCAACCCCCTGCTCCTCCTGTTTGTGTCTCAGAAATAATAACTTTCAGAGGACATTTCCAACCCTCTGCTCCTCCTGTCTGTGCCCCAGGTGTGTTGGAGAATGGAGGCCCGTGCCCTGTGAGCCACTTCTGCCCAGAAGGGACCAGCTCTCCCTCACCCTGCCATGCAGGGACCTACAACAACCTCTCCAGACAAGCTGCCTGCTTCCCCTGTGCTGCAGGCTACTTCTGCCCAGAAAACACCACCAGCTACAGCACAAACCCCTGCCCAGCTGGATTTTACTGCCCCAGAGGTGAGCTGGGCCCAGGGAACCCGGCAATCCTTTGGCCAGGCTGAAACATCCTCCTTAAAGACAAGAGATTATCTCTGTGAACTAAATGTTTAAGTGTCAGCCTGGTTCTTCACAGAAAAATATCCCCCAAAGTTTTTTGTTGTTTTTTTTTTAACATGTTTGAGTATCCTTTTTTTTTTGTTTGTTTAAATGTGTTTTTTGACATGTTCAAGTGTCAGCTTGGTTGTTGACTGAAAAAAATCAAACCAAAACAATATTTTAAGCTGTAGATGTGGCTGTTGCTTAACAGCTTCACAAATTAAACAGCACCCAAACACAATTTTGGCCGTGATGGGCTGTGGGGGTCAGCGGTGGGATAAACTGGACATGAAGTGATGCAGCAGGATCCAGAGCCAGCATCGTGCTTGTATTCCATGAGAGATTCCTGCTCTCTTTATCCCACAGGCACCAGGTTTGCCACGGAGTTTCCCTGTCCCAGGGGCTACTACAACCCTGACCCCATGAGCCAGAGCCTGGACAGCTGCCTGCCCTGCCCACCTGGGCACTACTGCGGGAGGGAGGGGCTGACGGCTGCCTCAGGCAGGTGTGACCCAGGTGAGTGTGGGGCTGCTGGGGCTGGCACTGGGGACAGGCTGCTGCTTCCACCCCGGAGCCTTCACCACAGTGTAGCCCTGGTTCCGTGCCTGAGGTGTTTTGGTTTTCTGAAATTCTTTTCCCAGGGAATTTTCTGTAAACAGGAGAAAAGTTTTTGTAACTGTACCTTTGTTATTCATTCCTTTCCCTAGGAGGGACCTCTTGTTGCTGTCCCTCTGGTCCGACAAATGTGAGTGAAGAGGTTTTGCCTTTGTGTCACCAATCCAATTGGTCTGTGTGAAATAGTATAAAAGGGAGACACATCCCAAAAATAAAGGAGTCATCTTCAGCCTTCTGAAGCTCAGAGTCTGTGTCATTGTGGTGTAAAACAGCGTCAACCACAGCCCTTGCAGTCAGTTTACAGGAAGAACTGAACACAGCTCTGCTGGTCAGGTGGCCCCCAGGGTGTGCCTCACCTGGTCCTGCCCTCTGAGCCTTCTCAGGCAGCTGAGCTGAGCCCTGTGACCATAGAGCAAAAATAGTGAATTGATGATGCAAGATCTATTTGTTAATATGGTGTTTAGAGTATTAAATTGGATGGGATGTTGTTAAATTGGATATACTATTGCACGGGAAATCATGGCCTGGCAGCGGGATGAACTTTGGTGGGATGAACCAGCCCCACACCTTGTGCTGGGCCCATGTATAAATGTAATAAATAAGCAGACTGGACTCAGTTTTCTCACGCAGAAAAGCCAGTTCTTTAGTCACAAAGCTCATATTTATTGGAAATATCAGCAGGCACTGTGTTAAACCTAATTGGGCAGCAATACAGTGACACTCAGGTCCTTGGTCAGTAAGGGCTATTGTGTATGTCTGTCAGATTTTCTCTCTCTAGATATGTTTACATATTTCCTTCACTGATTCTCATGGGACAGATTCATTGTTTATGCAGGTGCAAACTTATTTTTCTCTCTAAAAATAGGTTGTTGTGTTCATTCTTATAATTTTTCTTTGCGGGGACATAGCTTAGCTTAGCTAGAGTAGCAGGACCTAAATCATATTTTATAAGGCCTTTCTTTCATAATATCTCTACCTGTCTGCAACATGCCCACATCACACCCAAAGCCATCGTAGCTGGTTTATTTGTGATGTTTTTTGGGCCTCTGTCACTGCCAGAGCTTCTCAGCCCCGTTTGCTGTTCCCAGGCTGGTTTTGCATCTCGGCAGCCTGGACCTCGCAGCCGTTTGACCTGGACAACTACACCAACGCCAACTGCCTGTGCCCAGCCACTGCCACCGGGGGCAAGTGCACAGCCGGCTTTTACTGTCCCCAGGGAAGCCCAGAGCCTCTCCCTTGTCCCCCGGGGCTCTTCTGCAATGCCTCAGGTTGGTGTCTGTGGGGAAAGAGGGGTTTGGAGGGGATATTCCTGCTGTTTCCATGGGGATGGGGCAGTGCTTGCCAGATGCCTGTGGTGTCTCCCAGAGGGAGGCTGTGGGAAGTTGTTTTCCCTGTTTTTCCCCCTTTGTCTCGGTGCTCTGAGTGTCACCATCCTCTGTGTCTTGCAGGGCTGCCTGTCCCCAGCGGGGAATGTGCTGCTGGCTTTTACTGTGCAGGGGGAGCTGCTGGCCCCAAACCCATGGATGGAGTCACTGGGAACGTCTGCCCCGTGGGCTCTTACTGCAGTGGGTATCCAGCACTGAAGGGTTCACGGCACAGAACGCCTGGAACACTCACAGGGTGTGGCAGCCAACTGCCTGGGGTCTGGCCATGGTGCCAAAGCCCCACATTCTTCCCCTAATTATTCCCCCTCCTTTCAAAGTGGGAGGTGATATCTTTGTCTCAATAGTTGAATTTATTTGGCTTCACCTGCGGGTGAAATGAAGCCAATAATTTCTGTCCCACTTGTCTTGGTTTAGGAAGACAGGTGTCTGTCCGAGGAAGCTGGAGCTTCCCTTGGAATGGAGAATGTAAACCCCCTTCCTCTGAATTATTATAAATTTGAAATTAAGGGGCTGTAAGGAAAAGATATGGGAATAGGAATAACAGTTCTTTACTAGCAAAATTAAAATAAAAATGCAGTAGTACAAAAACCCACTGCCAGAGTCAGAACACGAGCTGACCCCCTGTTGGTCAGGGTGTTGGTGTCAGCCCAATCCAGTCCTCCTGCAGTGACAGATGTGGTTCTGGTGGAGCAATGATCCTGTAGGAGGGTGGAGTTTCCCTCTGAAGGTCCAGTGGTGCTGAGATGGGTCCGGTCTCCCTCTGGGAATCCAGTGCACACAGGCTGTGCTGGTGTTCTGAATGCCAGGTTTGATCCAGGCGGGAATGCTGGGCTCCTCCCCCTGGGTGGAGCCTCTCCCCATGGGATGATGGAATTGTATCAGCCCTGCAGTGAGCCTGGATGGCCCATGAACAGCAGATATCCCCTGGAGGGAGGATGGGTCCTGGAAGGGATAGAGAACACTGCCCCAGCTGGTTTGAACAGCTGTTGATGGAATACAAACTGCTGGTTAGATCTTGTATTGCCACCCAAGACGCTCCCACACAGCACTGTTGGATCCATGAGCGGAGAAGACTTCCCTGTTGCTGTTTTGTGTTCATGCACATGAACATTTCACAAACCATCTCACTCATTCTTTCATTTTCCATTTCTCTCTTGTTTCTCCTCCTGCAGCTGCAGCCTCAGCAGCGCCCCAGTCCTGCCCGGCGGGCACCTTCTCCAGCCTGCCAGGGAGGAGAGCCCTTTCTGAGTGCCAGCCCTGCCCCTCTGGCTTCTACTGTGAGGAACCTGGCCTCAGTGCCCCCACTGGGGAGTGCTGGGAAGGTGAGTGGGGAATAAAGTGGTGGTTGGTTATTGGGTTGAAAGTAAAAATAATCTAGGTGTCATTTCATAATTGGACAGTTTGTTCTTAGAAGGCCTTGTAGAGAGATAGACACAGAGCCATTTTTCATTTTGTTAGCCAGAACTCACAACTTGTGAGACTGTAACATAGATAAGAATTAATAAACATCTGAGTCTGAACGCAAACTGCGTCTCTCGAGCATTTAATCCCAGCTCTGACAGAAGAAAAGAAGGTAAAAACCCATAGCAGGTTTATTCTGTGAGATATTTTTGTGGCTGGACAAGCTCCTCTTGCCCTGTGAGTAGCTTCTCTGGGTCTGATTCAGCCTTTGCCTCTGTCCCTGCAGGGTTTTACTGTGACAGCCAGCAAGGGCCACTCATCGATGTCACCCTGTACCCCTGCCCACGGGGCTTTTACTGCCCAGCAGGGACCAGCAGCAGCTCTCAGCACAGCTGCCCTGCAGGGACCTTCGGAGCCAGGCAGAGGCTGAAATCCCTCCAGGAATGTCAGAGATGCCCAGCAGGAAAATACTGTGACTTGCCTGGCCTGGCTGCCCCGACAGGTACATTGCTGCTCTTCTGAGCATCCTGCTGAGATCAGCAGAGCCTGGTAATTACTTCAGGGCTTGGGCTCCAGGGTTCTCACCTCAGCTGAGGTAAAATGTCCCATTATTCTTGTCTAGAGCTTCTTCAGGAAGGAAAAAAACCTTCCTAAACAAGGAGTGAGAGAAGGACTGCAGAAACCAGTATTCTATGTGTAACGTTTCTTAAAAGAAAAAAATTCAGTGTGAAGTTTTTCAGTGTCTGGCATTTCATTTAGAATTACTTTGGGTTTTTAGCCTGGTTCCCAAAGAACTAATCCTTCCATCTAATTGATGTACACGTGATTAGGTTTAGCAGAGAAACAGAGGGCCAAATACCCAGCAATGACATCTCTCCTTTTTTTTCCCCCACATTCGATGTGTGATCAATGAAAAATCGATTTTTCATTGATCCTTATCTTGAAAGGCCCTATATGAGCAAAGCACTTTGATAAAATTCTTAATATTTCAGTCTTCATTTAAGAGTGTGTTGAATGTGATTCTGAAGGGAAATGTGTGCTGGGGTATTTGTTGGAATGTAGGATATTTGTGGGAATGTGGGATATTTATGGGAATGCGGGGTATTTGAGGCAATGCCCAGGCAAAGAGCTTCTCTGTCCCTGTGCCATCTGCCACCAGTCCTGCCCTCCTGGCAGGGCCAGCAGCTCCTCTGCTGACCATTCCGTCAGGGATTCCAAATGGCTGCATCTGAAATTTGCATTTACGTGGTTTTTATTTCCCCCTCGTTCTGTTTTCCCAGGAGACTGTGCTGAGGGGTTTTGGTGTAAAAGCGGAGCTCGAGTGAGGAACCCCCAGGACGGAGAGTCAGGGCTGCCCTGTCCTGCCGGGCACTACTGTCCTGAAGGTGGGGGGAGCTTTGGGGCAGCGTTTTCCTTCACGCCCAGAAATCCTGGGAGTTTCCTCACCCTGCTGTGACCTCACCAGGTGCCCCGGTGCCGCTGCCGTGCCCTCCTGGCACCTGGTCGGGCCGGGAGGGCAGGAGGAGGCTGCAGGAGTGCCAGCTCTGCCCCGGGGGACATTTCTGCAATGGCTCGGGGCAGAGGGCACCCTCGGGGCACTGCAGCGCTGGGTGAGCAGCACAACACAACAATCCTGTCCCCACGCCCTGCTGTGGGCAGGGATGCTCTCCAAGGGGGTTTGTACCTGTTTGAGACCCAGAGGTGTGTCCTGGCTGCAGGTTCTACTGCGCCGGCGGTGCCCAGAGCCCGACGCCCGGCGATGGCCTCTCAGGAGCTCCGTGTCCCGCGGGTCACTTCTGTCCCCAGGGCTCCAGCAGCCCAGTGCCGTGTCCGCCCGGCTCCCACGGGCCCCGTTCCCACGGGGAGCAGTGCCAGCCCTGCCCGCAGGGTCACTACTGTGTGTCTGCTGGGCAGCCACAGCCCTGTCCCCGGGGTGAGTTGGAGCCACACAGAAATGCCTGGTTTGTCTGGGGCTCTCCAGACTCTGCTGATTGGGGTCTGCTCTGTCTTTTCCAGGGTATTTCTGTCCCCAGGGCACGGCTCTTCCCGTTGCCTGTCCAGCAGGATCCTATAACCCTTCACTGAGCCAAACCAGCTGCCTGCCCTGTCCTGAGGGGTGAGACACAGGGAGCTTAGGGACTGCTGGAAATAATTGTTTGTTTATTTTCATTTATTTGATATATTTATATGTATTTAACAATTTTTTATTTCTTTATATTTATTGAATAATTGTTTATTTATTATTTTCCCCCCACAGACTGGGGAGAAAATGAGTTATTTTACCACTGGAAAGGCCTTGAGGCAGCAGAGCTGCTGCTGAGCTGTTCCACATCACCACACAGTGATTGTGGGACCAGGAAAAGCCCCGGCCCCACACACAGCCCCACTGGAAGGGAATTCAGGCTGTTCAGAGCACAGAAACCATCGGCACCATCTCCTAATTCCATGTCTGGAGTAAAAGCTGGTTCCCTTGGCAACAGGCTGGCTCCGGCCTGCTGGAGGGGAAGAGCATCTTGAAAATCACCTGATGCTGAGCCTGGCTTCTCCTTGGGGGATTTATCTCCAATTACTGCCTGGATTTGAACTTGATTAACTTTTACAAGTTGATGAATCACAGCTTGGATGTGTTGTGATTCAAGTTAAGAAAATTACGTCTCTGTGGCTTTTGCAATTATGCCATCAATTTGGCATCTGAGGAATCAACTCAGACTGCAGTGAGATGCACAATTAGGTCCATTTTAGGTTCCTTTTCTGGTCAATCCAGCACAGGAGCCAAAACCCTCTCTTTTTTCTTTTTTTTTTTTTCTTTTTCTTTTTCTTTTTCCTTTTTTTTTCTTCCTTTTTCTTTCCTTTTTTTTTTTTTCTTTTGTCTTTTTCTTTTTCTATTTCCTCTTTTTTTTTTTTATTCTCTCTTTGGCCCAGGTTCTTCTGCCCCAAGAATTCCTCTTCCATCCTGGAGAATGAATGTCCCCCTGGCCACTTCTGCCCTGCAGGCACTGCCTCTGCAGCTCAGTTCCCGTGCCCTAAAGGGACTTACAACCCCCAGGCTGGCAGCAGCCGGAGCTCCCACTGCAGCCCCTGTGAGCCAGGTGAGGCTCAGGAGCCTCTCTCAGCGTGGGGACGGAGGCTGCTGAGTGTCCTCGATGCTCAGAGGGTGTTTTGCTCCCTGAAATGTCTTCTCTAGTGCAAAGTGTTTGGGGGGAAATGCTGAGGGGCAGGGATGGGAGTTGCTCTTCGGCAGAGTTTTGTGGATCCCTGATTTCCCAATCCCAGCCCCCCTTTCCCCCATTCCAGCCTCATTTTCCCCTATTCTATGCCCCTTTTTCACAGGTTTTCACCCCTTCCAGCCCCCTTTTATCCCATTTTTCTCGATCCTATCTCCCCCTATTCCAGCCCCATTTTCCCAAATCTTCCCCCATTCTGACCCGTTTTCCCACATTTTCCCCCTCCCAGCCCCTTTTGCTCCTGTTTTTTCCAATCCTAACCCCATTTTCCCCCATTCCAGCCCTGTTTTTCCCAGTTTTTCACCTCTCCCAGCCCCTTTCTCTCCCATTTTTCTCCGATCCCATCCCATTTCCCCCCATTTTCCCAAATTTTCCCCCATTCTGACCCATTTTCCCATATTTCCCCACTCTCAGCCCCTTTCTCTCCCATTTTTCCCAACCCATCCCAATTTCCCCCCACTCCAGCACAGTTTTTCCCGTTCCCGCCCTGTTTTTTTCTGTTTTTTTTTTTTTCCCATTCCAGCCCTGCGCTGATGCATTTTCTCTCTCAGGACACTTCTGTGCACTCCCTGGGCAGTCCCAGGTGACAGGACCTTGCCTGGCCGGGTTTTACTGCACTGGAGGAGCTGCCAACCCAACCCCCAGGGATGCCCTGGAGGGAAACTCGTGTCCCCGGGGATCCTACTGCCCTCTGGGCTCTGCCTCCCCACTGCCCTGCCCTCCTGGCCAGTACAGCAGCTCAACTGGGAACACTGGGATCCAGGACTGTCTCCTGTGCGATGCAGGTAAAGCAATGAAAAATCCTGATCGATGAGATTTCAGCCATTTCCAGCTCTCCTGTGGCTCTGGAGCAGGGAATCCTGGGCAAATGCTTTGCTGGAGAGAGGTGGTAGGTGGAGATTTCCTGAATAGAGGTGTTGGGCAGAGGATGGAGACTCAACCTGCCACTTTCCCACCTCAGAGGATATCGAGGATTGAGAGAGAGATGGGAAGACTGAATCGTGATCAGAATTTGTTTTTTTTTACTGTTGTTGGAATTCTGGAAACTTGGATTTTGGGATTTTAGTGTATAGTAATACATGTGAGTCAAGATGAAGGATTTTGGGCGTTGTCTGAGTCCTTCTTCACCTTCTTCTTCCTTCTTCAAGGGTTTGGGTGGTTTTCTCTAATTGGGTGGAAAGGGTCCACATTGAGGGCCTTGGGCGGTCATTATTGGGTCAGAAATATAAACAATATAGATGTCACCTCGTTATTGGGTAATTATCACTTAAATAACCTTGGAAAGAGTTAGAGGCACTCCATTTGGCACCTTGCTAACTAGAGGTACTGCAGAACTCACAGCCTGTGAGGCCGCAATATAGATAAGAATTTATAAACATCCAAGTCCAAACTCAAAATCTGCGCTTCCTCTCTATTATTCATCCTGACTTTGGCAAGAGAAAAAGAAGCCAGAACTGCATTAACTGTGATTTCCAAAATGCTTATGTACTGTGGTTATTTTTTACTACAATGATTAGGTTAAACATCACAAACTCGTACATTTTACACCATCTCTTGCTTGCAGAAGTTGATTCAATCTCCTTTTCCAGTCTTGATCCAATCTTCTCGTAATCTTCAAAGCCCCGTTTGTTCTTGCCAAGGCATCTCGGTTATCAAGCTGGCTGTGCTGATTAAATCCACAGTGCCCTGTCCTGTGTACCCCGATGTTTCCTACAAGGGGATGCTCACAGTGAAGTGTGGATGGAGACGTTCCCTCTCCACCCTTTCTCTGGGTGTGCTCACATCCAGAGGTCACACAAGGGCTGTTTGTTCTCTGCAGCTCCTCTCAGGAGAGCAGCAGCAGCTGAGTCAAGCAGGATGAATGTTTCCCCATCCCAAATGTGCTGTTGTCTGTCTGCAGCTGCCAACATCATTCTCTTAATTTAATTTCAGGTTATTTCTGCAATGGGACCGGACTTGTGTCTGCCACAGGGTTGTGTGAGGCCGGGTTCTACTGCAGTGGAGGAAGCCTTTCCCCCCGACCTCCCAGGGTAAGCTGAGGTGTGGTGGAAATGGTGTAAAAAATATAAAATATCTGTGGAACTGAGGGCCACAAGGTCACCTGAGTTCTCCTGCCTTGGATTAAGCTCTCCCTTTCAACATTACCTCCTTGTGGTTGATTGATAATGAAAGGGGGACAGAGATAACAAAATACATCTGGCTTTCCTTGAGCTTTACATTTAAAATCTGAGCAAAAGTAGCTCTGTCTTTGCATGTTGATGCAGCGAAGCGGCGTGGAATGCCACATCCCATTAAAATTCCAGAGGTTAATAGTTCATGAGTTTGATTAGAAGGCTGCATCTGCCAGCCCTCCTCTGAGGCAAAATTCAGCAGGAATTTTTAAAGATGATGACAAGACTCAGCCCTGGCTTTGTGCAGCCTGCAGGAGCGAGGGGTGACATCAGGATTGCACGGTGAATGTCACCTTTACAGTCTGACTCAGATCTTTCTGCACACGAGGAGTTTTTAGGCTGTGACTGTGGTGTTTTCCTTCCAAGCCGACCGCCAGTGGAGGTCCCTGTCCCCCGGGGCATTTCTGTGAGGAGGGGAGCAGCAGAGCCCAGCCGTGCCCTGCAGGGACCTACAGCCCGTCCTGGAGTGGGACACTGTGCCTGGAGTGCCCAGAGGGCTTTTACTGCCCCTCAGCCTCCACCAACTACACCGATTGTCCTCAAGGTGGGTCTGGCTGCATGGACCTGTCAGAACAGTGACAAATTGCAGGATGGGCCCACACTCACGGCTTGGGATCAGACCTCCTGATGCCTCAGGATTTTACCTTTTCTATTTTTCATCTATTTGTAATCCTGCAGTTCTTTAGCGTAGAACTCCAAACTCCACACACAGTGGGAGCTGCTGCTGCTTCCCCAGTTTGGGCAGACACAACAATTCCTCTCCAGGCCTGGCAGTCAAGGACACCTCACTGCCTCAGGCCCCAGAGATGGAAACAAAAGTCAGTTGGGGGCAGCAAACTTGGGGTCAATGACTTCATTAGCTGGAGCTGGAATTGGAAGATGAACCCCCAATGTGCAAATGGACCAAACTGATCAAAGTGTGCAAAGCCGTGCCCATTGTCCATTTTGAGTGCAGCCCCTGGGGGGCTTTGTCTGCCCTGAATGTACCTGAAGGCCCTTCAATAAACAGAACTGCTTTTTATTCTCTTTTTTCTGGTAGCCCCAAAAAGACATCACTCCTCACAAAGAGATGAAGGGAATGACTTGTGTGCAGGCTGGGAATCCTCCGTGGGCTGTTCCCAGCCTGTTCTACCCATTATGAAACCACCTTCTGTCTCTAGGTCACTACTGCCCCAGGAGCACAGAATTTGCCACGCAGCATCCTTGTCCCCCTGGAACCTACAGTGAGGCCCTGAATCTCTGGGATGTTTCCAAGTGCCAGCTGTGTCCTCCTGGACGGGTCTGTTCCAGGCCAGGCCTGGCCAGGCCAGATGGACTCTGCACGCCTGGGTGGTTTTGTCCACCTGGATCCACGTCAAGCAAACCAATGTTTCCTGGAAATTTCTCTGGTAGGGAGGGAAACAGCAAAGGGTGATGGTGGTGGCTCTTGACAGGGATATTGGGGTCACCTAAAAGATATCAGGGTCACCAGCCAGGCTCAGGATGGCTTTCTTTCCCTTTTTTTTCCCCTCAATTCATTGCTCTACCTCTCCTCTTCCTGAGCTATTCCAGTAAAATAGAGTGTTTGTTTTTCCCATTCTGTGTCTTTCCCATTCACAGGAAAGGCAGCTCCAGCTCCGGGATCTGTTGGGCTGTGCCAAGCAGGAACTTTTTGCCCTGCTGGCTCATCCCTTCCTCTTCCCTGCCCTCCAGGTAGGAGCTGAGTCTTTCTCCCAGCACACAATTTTTGGGTTAGATTTTTGGTGCATGCATCCCCTTTTCCCTTGTGCCAATTCCCAAGGGTGATCCCAGCCTCGTGCTGGGGCTGCTCCTGCTGTCTCCAAAAGCTGCTCCTGATTCTGCCCCATGCTCCAGGTTGGTTCTGTGCCAGCCCAGAGCTGGCAGCTCCATCTGGGCCCTGCCAGGCCGGGTTCTACTGCACGGGAGGCTCCACAACCCCAAACCCCAGGGATGGAGCAGTGGGAGACATCTGTCCCCAAGGCCACTTCTGTCCTGCAGGGAGCTACTCCCCATCTCCGTGTCCCCCAGGTGGGTTTGGTGGCAGCTGGTCCCTGCTGGCATTTCCCTTCCCAGAGCCCAGCTGAGGCTCTGCAGCCCCTGCCCAGGCTGGGCTGAAGCTTTCCTGCATTCCCCAAGGAAAAGCTGCTCTCAGCATGGAAATTCAGGCACTAATCCAGTGCTGCTGGATGGGAACATCAGCCCTAAATCAGACAGGAACGGCTGAACTGCCCCTGGAGCTGCGGCAGGGGAGGTGTCCTGGTTTGGAAGACAGGTGTCTGCTAAGGAAGGCAGGAGCTTCCCTTGGAATGGAGAATGTAAACCCCCTCCCTCTGAATTATTATAAGTTTGAAATTAAGGGGCTGTCAAGCAAAGATGTGGGAATAGGAATAACAGATCTGTACTAGGAATATTAAAAATAAAAATGTAGTAGTACATAAAAAAGCAAACAAACAAGCAAACAAAAACCCACTGCCAGAGTCAGAACACGAGCTGACCCCCTGTTGGTCAGGGTGTTGGTGTCAGCCCAGTCCAGTCCTCCTGCAGTGACAGATGTGGTTCTGGTGGAGCAATGATCCTGTAGGAGGGTGGAGTTTCCTCTGAAGGTCCAGTGGTGCTGAGATGGGTCCGGTCTCCCTCTGGGAATCCAGTGCACACAGGCTGTGCTGGTGTTCTGAATGCCAGGTTTGATCCAGGCGGGAATGCTGGGCTCCTCCCCCTGGGTGGAGCCTCTCCCCATGGGATGATGGAATTGTATCAGCCCTGCAGTGAGCCTGGATGGCCCATGAACAGCAGATATCCCCTGGAGGGAGGATGGGTCCTGGAAGGGATATAGAACACTGCCCCAGCTGGTTTGAACAGCTGTTGATAGAACACAAACTGCTGGTTACATCCTGCACTGCCACCCAAGACAGTTGGGAAGGTCCTGCTGAACCCTCCTGAAGGTCAGGTCACCCGGGCAGCACATGTGACAGCCTCTGCACCCCCCTGCACAGGCAGAGATCATTAACAGCATCACTAATGAGACAAAGGGTTCATTAAGTAAGAGGCTGTGGAACATTGGTTTCTTTCCTGGATTGAATCTACAGTTGTGTTAGCCAGGGATTGCACTGCTCAGTCCAGAAATCAATAGGAATTCACCTCAGCAGTCAGGAGCAGCCTCTCCCGGGACCCTTGGATAGAAAGGTCTCATCCAGGAAGTGCTGGGATTTTGGGAATTCCTTCCTAAACCAGCATCCTTTAGCACCTTCTGGGACAAATGCAGCCAGAAAGTTCCTGTGGGAGCTACTGCTTTGAGATCCAGAGAATTCCCCCACAAGCACTCCCAGCAGTGTGTGTGAGGATGCAATAATGTGATTTTGGTGGGGTTTTTTTTCCTTATCAGGCTCCTTCTTGCCTCATCCTGGTGGGCACTCAGCTCAGGACTGCCAGCCCTGCTCCCCGGGCTGGTTCTGCTCCCAGCATGGCCAGAGCTCCCCGCGGGGGCCGTGTAAGGAGGGATGGTTCTGCCCTGCAGGCTCTGTGTCAGACCAGCACTCAGGTAGGAATTCTTCGGAGTCATTCTTTACCTACAGGAGTTTCAGCAGCAAGATCAGTTTAAAACCTGACTTTAGTTACAGTTTAGAAATGATAATTGAGGTGAAAAAGCTTTTCTAAGAATTATTCCAAGTAACACAGGGTAAATTATCGGGTAACTGTAAGAACTAGGAAAAATAGGGGGTCCTATCAAGCTAAAAAGAAGAAAAAAAATAAATAAAATAATAAATAACAATAAAATAAAATAAAAATAAATTTTCACTACAGGGGTATTTCTTGTTTTGCCCCCAGACTCTTTGTGTCCTGTGGGTCACTACTGCCCCCCTGGCAGCCCAGAGCCCGTGCCCTGTCCCCCTGGAGAATACCAGGAGCAGGCTGGGAAAGGCCAGTGTGAAACATGCCCAGCAGGAATGTGAGTGACACGGATTTGCTGCTTTCTTAGGAATTACCAGGAGTGTTTCCCTCTGCCTCAGGCTGCTCTGTGTTTGAAATGCGAGATACACTTTGTTGTACAAGAATGGGTTTTCTGTTTCCACGTCACCTTTCTCTTCACTGTGTCGTTTTCTGTACCACAGAAGCATCACAGGGAATCCCTCCTGGCAGTTCTGCCTGCTGGGATGGGCAGGGTGATCCTGGCAGGTCACACCTCAGCTCTCCATTGGTTTTCCCAAGGATTTTCCTTCCCTTTCATTGTGTGGGCACTGCTGTGCACAAAGTTGTTTTTTGTGGATGTTGAATGCCAGAAATCAGGCAGCAGCACAGTGTCTGTGTGAAACTAAGTCACACAAATGTCTCCCACTGGCCTGAGAAATCGTGGCCTGAGAAATTGTGAGGAGGAATTCAAACAGTCCTTGGAGAAAGTAAAGCAACCCTTGCAGGTGATGCTTGTCTCCCTGTTGTTTACTTGCTAGAAACGCGTGAGGGGTGTTGTTCCTGACTGTCCAGTGATGGTGATGTGTTGGTTTGCTGCCCAGTGAAGTTTTATTCTTTTGGAACTGTCTATAGAAGAGGATTCCAAAGAGTAAAGATCGCCCTCACTTGCTAACGAGCCTGAGAGTCTGTGTGTCGTTTCTACCGCCATTCCTAATTAGAGTGGCAGGGGTTTTTTATCTCTGGCAGAACAGAGGGAGAGCAAAAGCGCTTTTGGCATTTTTTTGCAGGTTCTGTGCCCCGCAGGACCACCCAGGTGATGCCCAACAGACCATCCATGGCGTGGCCAAAGCCCTGGAGTGCCCAGCAGGACATTTCTGCCCGCCAGGAACAAGGGCTGCCAGGCAGCACCCGTGTCCAGAGGGCACCTACGGCCCCCAGCCCGGCCTGGCCAACCCCAGGGACTGCAGCCCTTGTCCTGGGGGCACCTTCTGTGCCAGCCCAGGTGGGAACTGTGTGTGCATCAAACAAAATCCTCCTCCGCTTTGGGTCTGGGAGCGAGGGAACTGTTCTGGGCAGTTCACCCAAATGTTACGGGGCATTTGCAGTGATTTCTGAGAGCCCTTGAGCAGATTTTAAAGAGTTTTTTGCAAACCATCTTTTGAAATTTAAATTAAAGGCAGGTCAAGGTGGTTTTGTTCTAGCCAAGGTTATGAAACCAGAACTCAAGCAGCTTGTGGGCTGGGATTCATTTGGGGTTTATCTCTCAGTGGAAAGACTTAAAATGATCAGCCTCTCCTAAAACGGTGATTTAGGAAACAATTTGGGCTTTTTTTCTCTCTGCTCATCAGTTGTGTGAGTAAATATTGAGAGTCCAGATTGAGCTTTTAACTAACAGAGGTCCTGAGTGGCCAGGAGGCTCTGGGATCATCGTGGTGAGCAGACTTGTCCAGTTGGTTTAGTCCTAAAATGTGATTTATAGGATGTCTCTGTCTCACCTGACCTGATGCTGGTTGTCTTTAGGACTGTCAGCCCCAAGCGGCCCGTGCTGGCCTGGGCATTTCTGCACTTCCCAGGCACGTGTGCCCGACCCTGTGGGTGATGGGACCGGGGCTGTGTGCCCAGCAGGGCATTTCTGCCCTCCAGGGAGCCCCCAGCCCCAGCCCTGTCCCAGCGGCACCTTCCTGCCCCAGTCTGGGATGGCATTCCTGAACTCCTGCCTGCCCTGTCCTGCTGGGAAGTTCTGCCAAGGAGAAGGTCTGCCTGCTGTTTCTGGTGTGTATTCACTCATCCAACAGCCTTTTTCCCTCCCAGTTTAGATATTGTTTTTATATTTTCTGGTTTCAAACTGATCACTGAAGCTTTTCTCTCTTGCAGGACCGTGTTATGCCGGGTATTTCTGTGACCCTGGCTCCACACAGCCAGACCAGAGGCACTGCCCCGCTGGCTTCTACTGCCCTGAAGGCTCTGAATTCCCAATTCCCTGCAGCCCTGGAAGCTTCAGCCCTGCCAGTGGGAAAGGGCAGGCAGCAGACTGTCAGCTCTGCCCAGCTGGGCACTCCTGCAGCGGTGAGGATGTGCTGGAGTGTCAGAGTGAGCAAAGAAAATCACCCACCACAGCTTCCTTTCTACCCACCACAGCTTCATTTCTGACAACTCTGGGTACAGCAAGAGCAAACTGAGGGCCCCCCATCATTTTTAGTCTGTGATGGTTTCTAGCACCGAGCAGAAATGCCCCAAATCATTCGAATTCCAAAGCTCCCGTTGGGTTGTCAGGAGTAGCCTCAGGTGATGCAGAACTCCTTGTTTGCTGTTAAAGCTCCCCTGCACCTCCTGTGCATGTCTGACATGGCTCTGGCCTCGAAGGGAAACAAATATTCCTGGCAGGGAGCTCTTGGGCTGGCCAGGAGCCAGAGCTGCTCCTGCTCGGAGGTTCTCACCATCTGCCTGCACAAGATGTTTATGTGCTTCCCCCAGCAGCACAGGGATCCCTGTGGTCACTCTGACAGTGACAAATTCACCCATCACCTTCCTGGGGGCAAAGAGGCTTTTCCTTTCTCAGGTGAGCAGCTCAAGCAACAGGGAAGGAATTGTCTGAGCTCATGTGAGTTTTAGCAGAGCTGGAAGCACAACTGAGAGCCTCAGAATCCCAGCCGGGCTTTTTAATGGGAAGCCTTTATTTCCCCCGGGCATTTAACTCAGGACTGACTCGCCTGGGTGGTAAAATGCTCTTTTTCTGGGGCTGAGCTTCAGAGAATTGGCACTTCCTGATGCTTGGTAGAGGTGTGTGAGGAAGGAGATCGTGATTTTGGGTTTCCCTTGTCCCTGATCTGGGCAAAACCAGCTCTGCAGGACCCTGTTCTGTATCATCACCTGCCAGAGCCCGCTGCTCTCCATGGGATCCTCCTGCCCCATGGGGTCTGCTGTCCCCATGCCCTGTGCCTGGCTGGACAAACAGGAGAGGGAGGCTGCTCCTGTTGATGGAGGATGTCATGACCTGTCCCAATCCCTCCTGAGCAAGGTTCTTCCCTTCTGTCCCAGGTCCTGGAGCACAGACCCCCGAGCTGTGCCCTGCTGGGCACTTCTGCCTGCCAGGGACCACCTTCAGCACGGAGCATCCGTGTCCCAGGGGCACCTTTGGCCCCAGGGCTGGTGCCACCAGCGAGTCTGACTGCGAGCCCTGCCCAGCAGGTGAGGAGGGGATTTTCCCTGGGCACAGGGAATGTGTGAATGATTTCTCACATGACTGACCCCTCCACTGCCGTTCTGTGCCGCGTGACACAGCTCTCTGTTTGTTTCAGGGATGTATTGCTCGGCTCCGGGGCTGTCCCAGCCGTCTGGGTTTTGTTACCCGGGTTATCACTGTGCCAAGGGAGCCGTCAGCCCGGCCCCCTTCAAACACAGGGTGAGTGCCAGGCAGCAGCAGCAGCAGCACAGTGATCTGGGCACCTGGGCATGAGAACTGGCCTGTCACAACCTCCTGGCTGCTGGTGGGATGTTTTCCAAGCATTTCTGCTCCCTCAGCTGCAGATGATGCCTGGAGAGGCTGCCTGGAGCAGAGGCTGGGCAGAGTTAAAGGAATAAAGCACGGATTTTTTAAAAGGCCTTTACAGGACACACCTTGGGCAGTGCAAGAGCCTGGCCAAGGCTACGCCCAAGATGGATGATGTGTCACGAATTTTCACACTTTTATAAGTTTTGGTCCATTTCCATATTGGGGTTAATTGTCCAATTACGGCTCCAGGTGATGCAGTCCCATCCTCCCGGTTTGCTCCCCTCAGTTCCCTGTTTGCACTTTTTGGGCCTGAAGCTGCAGCGGTGCCCTTGGCTCTGGGGCTGGCAAAGGATTGTTTTGTCTGACTGAGCTGTGAGGAGAGCTGGCTCACACTTCATTTGGAGGTCAGAGTTATGTGCAGTGCAGTGCAGAATCTGGAAAATATGAAAGCTGAAACTTCAGGCAGAACAGGGTTATGCTGCTCCTGATGTCTGCTGGAATATCTGGCTGCCCATGGATAAATTCTGGCCAGGCTTTCATTTCTACATTGCACTGGGGTCTGACATCTCCAAAATGTGCCATCAGGGACAGGATAACCACCCTTCAGGAGCCAGGACCCTTTTGATGCCAATGATCTTTGTTTAGTTTAGAGGCAGCAAATTTGCAGGACTCAGCCCCTGCACCCTGCCCAGAACCTCTCTCTGTGAAAAACAAGGTTAACATTTCCCCCCCCTGTATTTTCCTCATGCAGGTGGAATCCTCCAGCCACAGCAAAGTTTCCGCAATGTTATACATAGAGCAATATTTGATACTTGTGAAAATATTAATATAATACGTATTTATATTTGGAACCCTGTGCCAAACCTCCTCCTGTTAACATTTTCCCCCTGTATTTTCTTCACGCAGGTGGAGTCCTCCAGCCCTGCCCTGCCTGGCAATGACATCTGCCCCGTGGGGCACTTCTGTCCCCGTGGCAGCGGGCACCCCGTGCCGTGCCCCCCGGGCTCCCTGTCCGGCGCCCTGGGGCTGGGGGCACAGGGACAGTGCCAGCCCTGTCCGCCTGGCAGGGTCTGCGGTGGCCCAGGGCTGGCTGAGCTGGCCCAGACCTCGCTCTGTGACCCAGGGTGAGTGGCACTGGCGCTGGTGGGTGGGAAAACCCGGCTCAGTAGATGAGGCAACTAAGAGGTGTTTTAAAAAGATTTTATTCCGATTTGATTTATTGGAATTTTTGATTTTTATATCAATCTCGTAGAAGGGTGAGACACAAGAGATGGAAAACTCAACGCCATTCTATCAGAAGCCAAACTATTTCCTAATTACAATACCTTAGAAATGCTTTTCAGCCTATCAGCTTTTGCCACACAATGCTGCTGATACTTCTAACGCCAATCACTGATTATTTTACCCCATGTGGTCTTGGTACAATGCATCTTTCACAGTTCTAATTCTCCAAAATATCTGCTCTGTTTGCAAGGCCATTGTGTGAAACTTGTTTCCTGTTCAATTTCTCTCTCAACAATGTTTTCTCTATTCCATCTATTCTCTTTTCTAAGCCAGCGTATTTTCTCTCAGAGTTTGCACACAGATGCACAAGAATGTGTGAGCTTTCAGTCAGGCTTTGAGAATCCTCTGCAAATCCATTTCTCACAACTGGTCAGTGACCAAACACAGCCTTGATGTGCGTTGCAATCCAAATTTCCAGATCCTGGGCTTGCTCTCAGCCCTTTGGTTGGGATGTGGCATCTCCTTGTTGGTGTTTCAGAGACATTCCTTTTCCCTTCATGTTTGCCTGATACTCTTATAAATTTTTTTCTCTGTTTTCAGTGGAGAAAAAAAAAATCATTTTTGTGAATAAATTACTGCTGAAAATCCCTTATTCAGCCCCATAATCACACTTGCTGGGAATTTAACCTTTTTTTTTTTTTCCCTGAGTCCTCCTCTCCCACAAGGTGGTGCAAGAACCAGGGACAAGGCGCCATTGCCAGCCTGTGCCCGGTGCCCTGAGCAGTGTCTGTCCCTCTCTTGAGCCTCAGGGCCAGGGGCTACAGAAATTTGATTGATTTTATAAGTGTAAGAGAGTCTTAGAAGTGACTTCAGTGCAGCGTAATGAGATTTCATGAGATTTCTCAGAGCAGCTGGCTCTTGAATGGAGCGGAGAGAATCACAATGAAATTTCTTTAGAAGTTGAAGCTAAGCTGGGAATACAATGAGGGCTACGTTGAGAAAGACTGAAAAGAATTATTCTCGGTAATATAAGGGATTTGACCTGTCCTAGATGAACTTCAAGCCTTCCCAAAATTTTCTTTAACCCTAAAAATTATTACAGCTTAGCTGTAACAGTAATGATCAAGATTTTCTGAGCTGGATGGTAATGAAATGTAAATTATAAATTATAAATGACCCTGGACTTCCAAAATCCATGTCCCTCAACAGGGAGCAGTTTGATGCTTTTCAGCACCTTTTTCACACAGCATCCATCACTCCTCAGAACCTGCTGCTCAGCTGGAATTGGTCTTGTTTCCAGGCAAAAAAAAAAAAAAAAAAGAGCTGCTTTTCTGTTTTTTATTCAGAGTTGCTCCTTTCATGCTCAGGTGTTTGCCTTCAGGAGTGGGAGAAACTCCAGAAAATCCGTCACTTGAATCCTTGTCTGTGATGGGATCACAACTCTCATTTCCTTGTTGTTCTTACCTTGTTGATGGTTCTTAGAACCTTCTTTTCCCTATTGATGGATTCTGAATTTCGTCATCTTTGCTCGTTGTGAGCGGCTGGGAGGGAAGAGAGCACTGGGGATCAAAAGAGGCTCAGCAAAGGCACCTGGGACTGAACATCTGGGCCCTGTGTTTTGAAGTAAAAATATTTTCATTTTCAAAGGCTTTTTTTCTTTTTCCCGCCAGAATGAGAACACTTTCCAGGCAGCCTGGTGTAAAAAAGCCTTTTCCCAGGGTTTTCAGGGCACAAAGTGGGGAGAAGCTGCTGGCACAGCTGAACCAAGCTGCGTTGTCCAGGGCTGGCTCTCTGTGTGCCTCCCCCACTGTTGGAACCCTGGGCACTGAGAATTCCAGACTTTCTGTGCTCACAGGCACTGACCCCCAGGCAAACACTGCATTTGACATGAGGCTGTGGAAAAAGCTCCCAAAATTGAGTGACAGCACTGGGATTGTGGGTGTGGGGTTTGGATAGAAGTGTGTGATGTCACAGGGTGGAAAACTTAGAGTTTAAGGGTTTAGAATACAGTAATATAGATATAAAGTAAGATGGAGGTTTTAGGCCAGAGGCTGAGTCCTTCTTTTTCACCTTCTTCTCCATGGCTCTGGGTGGTGTTTTGCAATTGGGTAGAAAAATCCACATTGAGGGCCACGGGTGGTTGGTTATTGGGTTAAAAGTAGAAATAATTCAGGTGTCATTTCATAATTGGACAGTTTGTGCTTAAAAGGCCTTGCAGAGAGAGAGATAGGAGTCATTTTTAGTTTGTTAGCTGCAAATGCTGTAGAACTCCCAGTTTGTGAGACTGTAACAAAGATAAGAATTAATAAACACCTGAGTCCAAACACGAAAACTGCATCTCCCGAGCATTGGATCGTGACTCAGGCAGAAAAAGAAGATAAAAGGAACACCCCCCCCATCACCTGTGAGCAGGGCTGGGAGCTCCCTGTTCCAGGTGGATTCTCTCTCTCTCTCTCCCCAGCTACGTTTGCCTGGAAGGAAACTCTTCTCCCTGCCCTTCGGATGGGATCCATGGATACCCGTGTCCCAGCGGCTCCTACTGCCCGGCGGGCTCGGGGCTGGAGCTGCCCTGTGAGCCCGGCACCTTCAGCCCGCTGCCCGGGGCCAGCACCTGCCTGCCCTGCCCTGCTGGCATGTCCTGTGGCAGCGCTGGCACCGTGCAGCCCCTCACCTGCCCCAGAGGTGAGCACAGCTCTGGGAGGGGGGCTGGGGATCTCCATCCCTTTGTTGACGATTCCGTGTTCCCAAATCTCATAGCTGTGACCACTGCGTTGTCAGATTGGATAAAAGCCTTCGGGCTGGCACTGGTTGCCTTCCTGCAGAAGTCGTGGAGTGTGGGCCTGAGAGATTTTAGCCTGCCAACAGCTGCTAACCTTTTCTCAAGGAAAAATTTCTCAAGAAAGCTCCTTTCTCAAAATATTCTTGGCAAACAACTCTCCTTTCTCAGAGCAGCCTTTCCCTGGTGGTCTAGTGGTTAAGATTCAGAGCTCTCACTGCCATGACCTGGGTTCAATTCCCAGACAGAAAATCAGCAAAACACCACCTGGAGAAACACATCCAGCCTCTATCTGCACCCTTGGCGCAGTTTCAGGCTGTGTCCTCTTCTCTGAGGCTTTATACAACATCTGCTGGCCCTCTCCATCACAGGATACTTCTGTCCGGGCCGCACTGCTGTCCCTGTGCCCTGTCCCGAGGGGACGCTGAGCCCCTTGGAGGGGGCGGTGGCACCCACGGCCTGCAGGCAGTGCCCCGTGGGCAGGTACTGCCGCGGAGAGGCCAACTGGGAGCCCGATGGTGAGTTGGGGTGGTCACGGGGCTGCCCCAGCACGAGGGGGAGATCGGGGCTGGGGGATGTGGGGAAATAGGAAACAGCTCCAGGAACGGGGTAAAGGATGTCGCAGGACACCCTGAGGCTGTGCTTGTCAGCCTCCTCTTTTTCTCTGTTTCGTTCTTCTCACTGAGCATTTCATTTGGTTTTATTATTATTTTATTTGGTATTATTATTATTATTATTATTATTATTATTATTATTATTATTATCATCTTAATATTTAAGTATAATATTTTTCATTCTATTATTTAGTATAATTTAATTCTATTTAATGTAATGAGGTTATTATTTATATTTATTATTTATTGCTTAATATTTATCACTTATTGAATAATAATTATCATTTAATATTTAATGTTTTTTTAATTTTTAATTATTGGTTATTGTATTTTGGGTGGGTGGGGTTTTTTGTTTTATATTTGTTTTTTTTATATTTGGTTATATATTCTGGTATTTATACCAAAATTTTATACCAAATTTATTTGGTTTTATATTTGGGTTTTCGATATATTTGGTTATATATTTCGGTATTTTTGGTTCTATTATTATTTGATTTTTTTTTTTTATTCAACAGTTATTTCTGTAACTGCATTGCTTTTCCTTCTCTCCTTTAGTTTTTTTTTCCTGCTTTCTCTTCCTTTGCTTTAACATTTTATCTCTGCTCTTTCCGTCCTCCAAAATCCTTCCCCTCCCATTTACGCACAGAGTCACTGGGCCAAGCCTCCGGCCTGGATACCTGGAAAGAAGAGAGGCAGGATTGTCCCCAGGGGCAGCGGAGGGTAGGGAAGCAGGCAGGGAGGAGATAAGGAGAGCAAACAGCGGGTGAGGTCAGTGCCAGTAAAGAAAGGGCTGGAGGCCGAGGGTCAATGGGGCAAGGAGAGGCGACCGGCCCAGGCTATCAGCACAGATAACCCGGGACAGGGACGGGCTCTGGGAGGGGTGGGGAGGTGCTGTGCGTGCTGCCTGCCTCCCTCCCTGCTGCCCAGGCCTCTGCTCGCCCGGATACTTCTGTGAAGGAGGAGCCACCGATGCCACCCCACGGGGGACACCTGGGTCCCCTCTCAGCGGGCCCTGCCCCCCGGGGCACTACTGTCCAGAGGGAACTCCCTTCCCTGTTCCTTGCCCAGCTGGGACCCTCAACAACGCCACTGGTGAGTGTCACCTCCCCCAGGGTTTTGTCCTGTGGGGACACCAGTGGTGACCAGCCGCCCCTGGGCTCAGTGGCCACGTGTTACCAGTGATGGTGGCCACCCCAAACCAGCGCTGCTGCTGCTGGCGGTGCACTGGGTGCTGTCCCACCGGCTGTGCCCTGGTGTTTGTGTCCCCTCAGGAGGTGGCTCCCAGGACAGCTGTGTGCCCTGCTCCCCCGGGGCTTTCTGTGCCAGCGTGGGGCTGAGCTCGCCCACAGGACCTTGTTCCGAGGGGTTCTACTGCCCTGCAAACTTCAGCTCCGTCAGCCCCGTGGCGTTCCTGTGCCCCAAGGTACCGCTGAGGGCTGGCACGGGGAGCTCTCAGCTCTGGGGAGGGCTCTTGGGGTCCCACAGGGGCAAAGGGTCACCCACAGCTGACTGAAACGTTACTCACATCCACACAGAGGTTTGGGTGATTCCGGGATTTATACAGCCCCCCACTGTGTCAGATATTTACTGCTGTCAGATACATCCTGCTGTTAGATAGAAACTATTAATAGGTATTTAAAATAGAGACTCCACAAGGTAGAGGCCTTGTCAAGCCTCTAAAGGGGGAAATGATGCCTTAGGATTTGAGCTTTTCTGTTTTCCATCTCTCTGTAATCCTGCAGTTCTTTAGTGCAGAACTCCAAACCCCACACACAGTGGGAGCTGCTGCTTCCCCACTTTGGGCAGACACAACAATTCCTCTCCAGGCCTGGCAGTCAAGGACACCTCACTGCCTCAGGCCCCAGAGATGGAAACAAAAGTCAGTTGGGGGCAGCAAACTTGGGGTCAATGACTTCATTACCTGGAGCTGGAATTGGAAGATGAACCCCCAATGTGCAAATGGACCAAACTGATCAAAGTGTGCAAAGCCGTGCCCATTGTCCAGTTTGGGTGCAGCCCCTGGGGGGCTTTGTCTGCCCTAAATGTACCTGAAGGCCCTTCAATAAATAGAACTGCTTTTATTCTCTTCATTCTGTCTGGCCTCTGTTGTTTGGTAGCCCAAAAAGGCATCACTCTGCTCCATGAATGCTCTCCCTTCTCTGTCCTCGCCAGGGTCACTTCTGTGGGTCAGGGACAGCCCTCCCCAGGCCGTGCCCTGCCGGGCAGTACCAGCCAGCCACGGGCTCTGCCTCCTGCATCCCGTGCCAGAGAGGATTCTACTGCCAGGAGCTGGTGGCAGGGGACCCCAGGCGCTGCCCACCTCACTCCTACTGCCCCACAGGTACTCTGGCACCTGCCATGGGCTCGGGTGTCGTGTGCCTGCCTGTGGCCCCAGCGATGTGCAATCCTGCGTGTGTCCCCCAGGCCGGGGGATGAGGAGGTGGCAATGAGCCAGTGTGGCACAGTGGCCACCTGAGAGTCACTTGTCACACCACAACATTCTTATGGGGGTTGATTTTTGTCTCTGTGCTCTCTCTTTTAGGGACACGAGTTCCTCTCACCTGTCCTGACGGCACCTTCACTCCTGAAAACGTGACTGGCCTCTGGGATGAGAAGGAATGCCTGCCTTGCCTCCCTGGCCACTACTGCAGGTCAGGATTCAGTTCACCTGTTGCTTTTTATCTTCTTTTTGCCAGAGTTGGGATTAAATGCGCAAGACAGTGTTTCTTGTTGGGCCTCAGATGTTTCTTAATTCTTATCCATATTACAGTCTCACAAGCTGTGAGTTCTACAGCACTGCCAGCTAACAAATAGAAAATGGCTCTGTCTCTCTCTCTCTACAAGGCCTTTTAAGCACAAACTGTCCAATTATGAAATGACACCTCAATTATTTTTACTTTTAACCCAATAACCAACCCCCCGTGGCCCGCAATGCGGATTTTTCTCTCCAATTACAAAACACCACCCAGACCCATGGAGAAGTAGGTGAAAAAGAAGGACTCTGCCTCTGCCCTGAAGCCTCCATCTTGCTGTATTTAAATATTACTATATTCTAAACCCACACAAATGATGTTTTCCTCTCCTCTCCAGGCACGGGAAGCTGGAAGGGAAATGTGCTGCTGGATATTTCTGCCTGGCTGGGAGCTCTCAGGCTGCTCCCCAAGGTCTCCCCTTCTCCTGGCGCTTCCTGTGCCGCTGGGGCCAGGCGTGTGCAGGGCTGTGTCCTGCAGGTAGGTGAGGATCTCAGCCACATCCACAGCCCAGAGTATTCACTTGCTGCTAACCAAGGGGAGTATTTTTGGGTTTTATCTTCTTTTTGTCAGAGTTGGGATTAAATGCTCGAGATGATATTTCATGTTCAGACTCAAATGTTTATTAACTCTTATCTATATTACAGTCTCACAAACTGTGAGTGCTACAGCACTGCTAGCTAGCCAACTAAAAATGGCCCCTACCTCTGTCTCTGCAAGGCCTTTTAAGTACAAACTGTCCAATTAAGAAATGACACCTGAATTATTTCTACTTTTAACCCAATAACCAACCACCCCTGGCCCGCAATGCGGATTTTTTTTATCCAATTACAAAATCCCACCCAGAGCCATGGAGAGGAAGGTGAAAAAGAAGGACTCAGCCTCTCCTAAAACCTCCATCTTGCTTTATATCTATATTACTGTATTCTAAACCCTTAAACTCTAAGTTTTCCACCCTGTGACATCCCACACTTCTATCCAAACCCCACACCCACAATCCCTGTGCTGTCACTCAATTTTGGGAGCCTTTTCCACGGCCTCAGGTCAATGCAGTGTTTTCCTGGGGGTCAGTGCCTGTGAGCACAGAGAGCCTGAAACTCTCAGTGCCCAGGGCTCCAACAGAGTATATAATATATTCCATCATATGCTGCATTGTGTCTAATTAAAATGCTCATTGCTCATCGATTTCCTCGGGTTTGCATCTTTTTGAACCAAATTGGGCCAGACCAAAAAGGCCACCTGGCATTTAGGGTGCTGAGCTGCCAGTCCAGAAGAGTTTGAAGGCTCCTGACTTCCCAACATCTGTAAAAGTGTTGGGAACTATGGGAATGTAAAAGTTCATTCCACAGCATCAGCAGACTCTGGCTCAGTCGTTTTTGCCACTGGAGGATTTGCGTGTTTTATTTTTATCCCTTTTCCACCCATTTCTGTAGGTTACTACTGCCTGGAGGGGTCTGAGGTGCCCACACCGTGTCCTGCCAACACCCTCAGGGCTCTCCCCGGGGCTGGGAGGAGGGAGGATTGCCTGCCCTGCCCACCAGGCCGCTGGTGCAAAGCAGGTTTGGGTGGCAGTCACTGAGGGGAGGGGAGGGGAGCTGCTTTTTGGGAGAGTTTTGTGTATCCCTGATTTCCCAGCCCCATTTTCCTCCATTCCAACCCCTTTTTTCCCCCCACGTTTCCCCAGTTTTTCACCCATCCCAGCCCCCTTTTATCCCATTTTTCCTGATACCATCCCATTTCCCCCCATTTCAGCCCCATTTCCCCAAATTTTCCCCCGTTCTGACCAATTTTTCCCACATTTTTCCCCTCCCAGCCCCTTTTTCTCCTATTTTTCCCATTCCAGCCCCATTTCCCCTGACTCCAGCCCCATTTCCCCCCATTCCAGAACTCTTTTCTCCCATCCCATCCCATCCTCTCCCCTTTTTCTCCCATTTCTCCCAATCCCATCCCATTTTCCACCATTCCCACCCCATTTCCCCCCCATCCCAGAGGATGGCTTGGCTGTCAGATGTGGAACTGCGGGACAATCCTGGCAGGGATGAGTTCTGCAGAGAAAAGTCAGTGACACCCCTGGGTGCCTCCCGGTACAGGAGGGGCTGGGATGACACCCAGTGGCATTGGGGACACCCCTTAAATCCCTTTTTTTTCTATTTTTTTTTAGGGGACTCCGAGGCCCACCCGTGCCCTCTGGGCCACTACTGCTTCGGGAGCAATGGCAGTGACCACGGCAGTGTCCTGTCCCCTCAGGAGTGTCCCCCACACACCTTCCGTGGGCACCCGGGAGCCCGGAGCCGGGCGGAGTGCCAGCCCTGCCCGCCGGGATACCGCTGTCCCCTGTCAGGTGAGTGTCACAGGGTGTCACTGTCCCCTGTCAGGTGAGTGTCACAGGGTACCACTGTCCCCTGTCAGGTGAGGGCCACACGGTGGCACTGTCACCTGTCAGGTGAGTGTCACAGGTTGTCACTGTCCCCTGTCAGGTCACTGCAGGACAAAGCCAGCCCTCTTCCAGCCTCCGGGTGACAAAATTCCTTCCCTCTCATGCCTCTGGGTGACAAAATTCCCTCCCTTTCCCTCCTCTAGGTGACAAAATTCCTTCCCTTTCCCATATCTCGATGACAAAATTCCCTCCCTTTTCCACCTCTGGGTGATGAAATTCCCCACAATGACACAGGGGAAGGGAGAGAGAATTCCAGCTCAGCCACCTCAGAGCCTTTCTCCAAACCCCCCCGGCCCCAGCCTCCCTTCCTTCCTCACTCCCTTCTCTCCCCCACAGGCCTGACCAGCTTTGAGGACTATCCCTGCCCCCCTGGGCACTGGTGCCCTGGCAATGGGGACACTTTCCTCTGCCCAGCCGGCACTTCCAGGATCCAGCCCGGTGCCAAATCCTTGGAAGAGTGTGATCCCTGCTCACCTGGGTATTACTGCCCGGATCCAGCCCACACAGGGCTGCCCAACACCCAGGGAATACCCTGCAAACCTGGCTACGAGTGCCCAGCAGGTGACAGCACCTTTGTTTCCCTCATTTCTGAGCCTGGATGAGGGAAGAGCAGGGATTTAGCAGGGACTCTTACCCCGTTCTCCCAGCCCGTGGTCCCTCTCACCCCTCCCTGTTTTTGTTTAGCTGAGGTTGCCAAGGAAGTGGTCTGGGCTTGGGAAAGGAGGAGATATTTTCATGCAGGGCTGGGCGTTGGGGTGTCACCTTGCCATGCTAAATGACAAAGTAGTTCCCAGCAGTTCTGTGCCCTTTGGGGAGCTGTGGGAAAACCAGGGAGTTTATGGGAAAGCCTCCTCGCTCTCTTCAGGGATTTGATGTCCTCAAAGGAAAGGAGGGCTGAGCAGCTCTACTGATTCCTGCTCTGTCATTGCTTTGGAAGTGGTGGAGTTTCACCAAGATCACTTTAGCCAGGATTTGGGGGAGCTGTGTTAAATCTAGGGGTGCTTTTGAGCCAAAATTGGGCACTGAGGGCACGACAAAGCGGGATAAGCCCCACCACTGATTCTCCTGCTCTGGGAATGTCACATCAGCACTGTTCCCTGCTTCTCCCCCAGGGTCGGTAAATCCCAAGCCCTGCAGGCCTGGCTCCTACTGTGGTGCAGTGACAGGAGAGCCTCCCCTGTGCCCTGCTGGCTACCACTGTCCTGAGGGATCCTGGACTTACAGCAGCCCCGAGCAGCTGTGAGTACCTGGGGGTTGGAACAGCCGACCTCCTGTTCCCAAAAACACCAAATATTGGGAATTGTGCCTAGGATCCCACCCAAACCACAGCCTTTATGCATGGGCCAAGATCAAAGGAATCTTTGTGGCTGCAGTCACGGGTTTGGTGACTGAGCAGGGAGGGGGATTTATCATTTCTGCCGTTTTATAGTTTCTGCTTAGCCTGGAATCAGACAAGAACCACTTCTAGTTTTTCCCTTTGTTTTCACTGATCACTGAATGCAGAAATCGTTTTCAGAGGGGTTTTTTTTTCCCTTTTCCTGCCCTGTTTTTCCTCCCAGGTGTGTGTTCCCATACTACTGCCCCCCGGGCAGTGCCCACCCCGTGCCCTGCGAGGGAGGGCACATGGCCCTCAGCCTGCCTGGCCTGAGGGGCTCAGCTGAGAGGTTCTGCAGGGTTTGTGCTGCAGGCACCTTCCGCAGTGACCCCCTGATCTCAGCGCCCTGCCAGCCCTGCCCAGCTGGCTTCACCTGCCCACCAGGTAAATTCAGGTGCCACGGGGGAGCGGGGCAAGAAATAGCAGCTTCAATTGGGAGCAGAGAGTTTTTGAGTTCTGTGTGGGCAAAGCTCTGAATCCTCTGCAGTTATAAAACCCTGGTGTGGGCTGTCACGTGGCTTTGCCACTGGATTTAGCTGGGGGAAAAGGAAAAAAACTGAGATTTATATTTAAATATGAATTAGACTGGAAAACGCTGATTTGCACACGTGTGTATTTATATAGACTCGTGTCTATATATAGAGAGACGTGTGTAGATGGATCACTGGGACAAAGCAAGTGCTCTCTGCCTGTCTCTCTGCACTTGCTGGGGTCCCTGATGCCACCCTTTCTGCAGGCAGTGACAGCTACCACCAGCAGCCTTGTCCCCGTGGCCACTACTGCCCTGCCCTGTCCCCCGCCCCGCTGCCCTGTCCCCCGGGCACCCACGGGAGCAGCCACTTTGCCAAGCACCCAGGAGACTGCCAGGCCTGTCCTGCCGGCACCTTCAGTCACCTCCCTGCCCAGGCTGCCTGCTTCCCCTGTGGCAGCTCCTCTTCCTCACAGCCAGGTGAGTTTTTATGTGTGTTTTCCCCTCTGTGGAGGCGTTTCCTGATGTTCCACAAGCCCTGGGATGCTCCTGGAGCTGGGGGTGCTGCCCATGCCCAGCTGCTCTTCCCCTGTCCTAGCCAGGAGGAGGATCCCAATTCCAAATCCGTCTTTTTCCCCCTCTTACACTCTTACCCGTGAGGATTTGATCTCCTCAAAGGAAAGGAGAGCTGAGCAGCTCTACTAATCCCTGCTCTATCATTGCTTTGAAAGCCGTGGAGTTTCACCAAGATCAGTTTAGCCAGGATTTAGGAGGGATTGTGTTAAATCTAGGGGTGCTTTTGAGCGAAAATTGGGCGCTGAGGGCACGATAAAGTGGGATAAGGCTGGAAACTGGGAAAGTGCTTATTCCTCACTTAATGTACGTGCAGCACTGCCCCAGTGTTTCAAATCAGGTGGATTTGAAGCTGTTGAGAAATGAGAGAGGGGCTTGGCAGCCCTGCCTGTCCTTACCCCGTCCAGGGCTTTATCTACAGTTTAGTGGAGGGCTTGTCAAAACCCTGCTGCCAACGAGCAGCTGGGCCTTTCTGCATCTCCGGCTGAGTGGGTGCTGCAGCAGATGCTCTGAGGCTGCGTTGGTGCAGGCTGGCCCCAGCTGGCTGTCCTGTGGCTCAGCTCTGCCCTGGGACAGGGGCACAGACTGCAGCAGTGCCACTGAAATGAGCAGTGGGATTTTGTCGCAATAGGACATGAAATAAAGATGTTTGACTCCAGTCAGGAGGCAGTAGAAATCAGAAGATTCATTTACAACTCATTCAGCCCTTTTATAACACGTTGTGCTAAAAAGTCACATTATTGGTCCATAGGGCTGACACCTCTCCCATTGGCTCAGTAACAGAAATAGCAAACGACACCTGTTGTCATGGGAAAGGAGTATTGTTTGCACAGAGTTGTTTTGGGAAAAAGAAAAACTGTTGAAAAGTTTCTCTTGGGAAGAGCTCAGCAATTCTCAGGCTCAGAAAATATCGAGTCCACAGGATTTGATAAAGAGTTCTGAGCACAGGAGCTGCTCCTTTCCACGGTTGTTCCAGGCTGTATTCCCCACCCCAAACCCAACCTCTTCCCCCAGGTGCCACCAGCTGTACCTGCCATGGGCTGAACAGGGCTTTCCAGCAGTCGGATGCCTCCTGCATCTGCCAGGCAGGTTATGTTTATTATGATGAGAGAGGCAAGAAAGACCCTGACAGCAACAGCGACCAGGATTGCCGACCTCAGGTAAAATCGGGCTCCCAACAAAACTGTTGTGTGATGTGCAGGGGAGGGGCAACGCTCAGGCCTTCAGCTGAGCCAAACAAATAAGTCTTTTGGATGTTTTCTTGGCCCTTTCTTGTAGGAGGTTTTCTTTACCAGGGCCTTGTGAGGTAAAATTTAAATTCAGAAGGGATGGAAGTAAAGGATCCTTCCATGCCAGGGCGATGGGAGCAGCACAGTGTCTCCCATGGATGGCAGATACAGGAATTTAAGCATCCTTTAATATGAAGTTCTTCCTCAGAACTGCCACGGGCAGGGAGACACTAAAACCAATTCTTGTTTGTATCTTGCATGATGCCACTTTTTTCCCTCTTTTTGAATGAACTTCTGTAGCGCAAAACCCTCTCCTGGCATGGGTTCCACAGCAACCTAGAGTGTCAAAATTATACACTGGTTCTTTCAGCCAAAGAAAATTAGAACAACATGAGGGGTTGGGAGGTGAAATTGTTGTGTGCTTTCGTCAATGCTTTCCTTGTTGGATTGATGCCTGGAGAGGCTGCCTGGAACAGAGGCTGGACAGAGTTAAAGGAATAAAGTAGAAATTTATCAAAAGGGCTTCAAAGGACACACCTTGGGCAGTACAAGAGCCTGGCCAAGGCTACGCCCAAGATGGATCAGGGGTCAGGAGTTTTCACACTTTTATAAGTTTTGGTCCATTTCCATATTGGGGTTAATTGTCCCATTACAGCTCCGGGTGATGCAGTCCCACCCTCCCGGTTTGCTCCCCTCAATTCTCTGCACATTTGGGCCTGAAGCTGCAGCGGCGCCCTTGGTTCTGGGGCTGGCAAAGGATTGTTTAGTCTGACTGAGCTGTGAGGAGAGCTGGCTCACACTTGATGTGAAGGTCAGAGTTCTGTACCAGTGCAGTGCAGAATCTGGAAAACACGAAAGCCAAAACTGAAGGCATCAGGCTTGCCTTTGTGTCGAGTGTCTGACACTCAGCAGTGGGGAGGAGGAGAACCTTAGGGCTGCTGCAGCCCAGCTGAAGCTCCGGGGCATGGCTGGGTGTGTTTCCCTGCAGGTGGACGAGCTGTGTGGCCCCGGCGAGGTCCGGCTGGCCGCCACGCGCCGCTGCGCCAACCCCGAGCGCCACGACTGCACCCCGACCTGCGGGGCCATGGGAGGGGAGCTGCACACGCTGCTGGGCATGTGAGTGAGGGCGTGAGGGCTGCTGGGGCCCTGGGGAGAATGAGCTGGAGAAGAGGCTGGGCAGAGCTGGAGAATAAAGTAGATGTTCATTGAAAGGGCTTTAGGGTATAGCCTGGCCAGGGCTACACCCAAGGTGGATCCAAAGTGGTCACAAAATGGACCCAAAATGGCTCCAAGATGGTCAAAATCATACTCTGGTTCTTTCACCCATTTTCCTGGAGCTGAGCAATGGGGAGGGGTGCAATGCTCTGTTCCAGGACTGAAGGTGCTCTCTGCTAGACACCAACCAAGCACTGCCACTGGGGTGTCACATTTGGGCCCTGCAGGGCAGGCAGGGTGCTGAGGAGATGGGCAAGGAGTTTGCCCTATCCCTTTCTCCATGGATACAGAGTGGAACCATCCCCCCTGTGGGCTGTGAGGGACTGGGGCTCTGCTGTAGCTGTTTGCTGAGGAATCAGCACTGACCGAGGGTTTGTCCCTTTCCCAGATGTCACTGCAGGCAGTACATCTCTGCTGAGGAGCTCTGTGACCAGCTGTGCCTGCTGAGAGCCCCACGGCTCTCCCTGGCCTTTGGCACCCACAGGGAGCTGCTGCTGAGGGTGAACGAGGGCCAAGTGAGGGTAGGTGTGGAGGGAGGGATTGATGTGTAAATGTGCAGGTCTGGGAGAGCCCAGAAACCCCAGGGACTCCTCCAGGTGAGCTTAAGGGTTGGTGCATTACAGAGAAACAACAATTCCTGATTTATAGGGGAAAAACTCCTAGAGCAGCCTTTTACAGCTGCGCTAAAGGTTGCACACAGCCCAGTGTGGCTGTAAGACACCAAAGAAAGAGGAGAGACTTTAAATATTTCAGAAGGCAAAGTGCACAGAAAAAAAGGCTTTATTGTCTAATTCTTACTACCTTTTATAAGATGTTCCCATACAGATTTAAAATGGTTGGTGAATAGGAACGACACCTCTCTGATGCCATTGGTTAAACCAGAGAAACAGCAGAACACCACCTGGGGAAAGATTGTTCTGAGAAAGGAGAGTTGTTTGCCAGGATTGTTTTGAGAAGAAGCTTTCTTGGAAAATATTTCCTTGGGAAAAAGTCAGCAGCTGCCAGCAGGCTGAAATCTCTCAGACCCAGAAATATCAGGCTCACAGCCCAGGGTTGATTGAACCAGTGATCAGAGTTCCCTCTGCTCCCCACAGGAGCTGTCAAACGTCCTGGGCCCAGATGAGCACGTGCAGAGCAGCCAGAGGGTGCATTTGGTTCTGTTCAGCCCCCAGGGAGTGCTGGGTTTCATTGTCACCAGCACAGAAGTTCTGGATGCATTTCTCATGGGTAAGGCTTGAGAGTGAACACAAATCCCACCACACCAAGCCACGCATTTCCTCCCATGCTGGCACAGCCACTGGACAGCCAGCTGGCACAGAGGGAATTCATTATTAGATGCTCCAAACGATTTAGAAAGCAGGGAAATACCTTGCTGTCTGGGAGTAAACAGTGGGGAATTCCCTGAGTGCATGGGTAACTCCCTGGGAACGGGTCGGATAGTGGTTGCAGGATTGTGGATTTCCAAGGAACTAGAAGGAAACTCCGTTTGGAGGCAAATCTCTTGGCAGGTTTTGGAGCTGGATTTGGCTTTGTGAGCTGCAATTGCCCCCAGATACAAAAGAAATAATTCTTCCTTGCCAAGGGTTGGGTGTTGTCGCTCACTGCTCACTTTTCAGGGTTCATTCTGGTTTTTCCTCTTGCCTGTGGCAGGAGATTTTTCCTCGGATCAGCTGCTGCAGAAAGGGCGGAGTGCCCAGAGGAGTTCCCCCAAAGACAGCCAGGCCTTGCCCCTCATCCCCAACCCAGTGGTGTGTCTGGAGGCAGGGGACACGATCCTTTTCCAGCTCAGCATCAATTCCCAGGGTGAGTGTGGCTGGGGCTGAGCACATCTGTGTGTCCAGACCCGTTCAGAGCAGTGGCTCCACGATGGGCACCCTGCACAGATCCATCCCTTCACCTCCTGGATCCCAGAGCTGCAATCTGGGCCCTGCCAGGGGCTTACCCACAGATTTTCACTTTTGGACTGCATTTCTTAGGAGTGAGATAAAACTGGTCCTGTGTTACACAGCACAAATCTGTGTGGGGCAGTAATTAAACCAAATTAGGTGAGCTGATGCTGCTTGGCCCTAGAAAAGCAGCTCCACAGCTCTTTGCTTTCCCAGCTGGGGTGGCTCAGGGCTGTGACCCTGTGCTGCCCTGTCCCCAGAGCGTGCCTCCAGCCACTACCCCGTGTACCAGAAGCAGCATCTCTACAACAACAACCCAGGCTGGGATTTCGGAGCCTTCCGAAGGCTGGACCACCTGATCCAGGAGACTCAGCTCAACATCTCCTGGTAATGCCTGCTGTGGGGAACTGTCCTTGTAGGACACGAAAGAAAGACTCCAAATATTTCAGAAGGCCAAGAGCACAGAAAAAAAGGCTTTATTGTCTAATTCTCACTGCCTTTTATAAGGTGTTCCCATACAGATTTAATGTGGTTGGTGAATGGGAACAACACCTCTCTGATCCCATTAGTTAAACCAGAGAAACAGCAAAACACCACCTGGGGAAACATTGTTTGGAGAAAGGAGAGTTGTTTGCCAGGATTGTTTTGAGAAGAAGCTTTCTTGAGAAATTTTTCCTTGGGAAAAAGTCAGCTGCTGCCAGCAGGCTGAAATCTCTCAGACCCAGAAATATCAGGCCCACAGGTAACAGTGCTGAGGGCCTGAGAGTGACCTGGGCCTGGGTAACAGGAGCTGAGAGGGAGTTTTTGACAGAACCAGCAGGTCCTTGGTGGTGAAAAGGCCAAATTTTGCTGTGTTCACGCCCCTGTGTTTAACCATCCTCACGGATGGAGGCTGAAGGAAGCTTGGATCAGCTGGTGCCTTCCTCACTCCTCTCTTCCAGGTTTGCCCACGTTTTCCTGGAGCCTGGGACATTCGTTTTCAGGGACAGCTCGGTTCAGGAGCACTTCCTGATTGTGACAGTGAACGAAGCCAACGTGAGCTGTGACCCTGGGGCCGTGTCCTTCCAGCCCTCCTCCGTGTTCCAGCTGGCCAGACGTGGCATTTGGAAGCAGCAGGAGCTGAACTTGGCTCCCAACTGGGCTGCTATCACAGGTACAGCCAAAACCCTGAGAGACCCACCTTCAGCCTCAATTTTTACCCATGACCTTTCTTCAGGTGTGTGTCACTGTAGGGCACGAAAGACTCTGAATATCTCTTAATAATTATTTCTTAGTAATTATTTCTTCTCAAATATTATTTTTTTTTAATTTAAGGCAAAGAGCATAGGAAAAAGGCTTTTATTGTCTAATTCTTACTACCTTTTATAAGGTGTTCCCATTCAGACTTAAGATGATTGGTGAATAGGAACAACACCTCTCTAATGCTGTTGGTTAAACCAGAGAAACAGCAAACAGCAGCTGGGCAAAGATTGTTTGGAGAAAGGAGAGTTGTTTGCCAGGATTGTTTTGAGAAGAAGCTTTCTTGAGAAATGTTACCTTGGGAAAAAGTTCGCAGCTGCCAGCAGGCTAAAATCTCTCAGGCCCACAAGTGTGTGTCCTCTGTAAGTGTGTTTAAACAAGCATTTTCTTTGGAAATGCCACCAAAGCACTTCTTTGTCAGCTTTAATCCCTTGTTCCTGTGTAACTTCCCAAAGTCCACGGCTCTCTGGCCAAGAACCTGCCTGTCCAGGAGCTGAGGTGGTGAGAGAGGGGAGGAGCAGTCGTGCTTCTCCCCACGCCCTGTTTGAAGAGCCCAGGTAACCGAGGGCTTTGTTTTCCTTGGCTGGAAGGCAGAAAATGACAGTGTATTTCCATGATAAAGCCAGCTGAAATGAAATCCATCATTCCAAAGCTGACTGAGAGCTGACCACAGGTCAGGTAAGGTCTCTGCTCCAAGCCAGGTGTGGGTGTGAGCGCTGTGCACACACCAATCCTTCAGGGGGAGGCCAGGAAACAACAGAAATGAAAGTGTGGCGTGCAAGCATGATCCTGGCTCTAGAAAATAGAAATACTTTATATATTATCAATAAATTTTATAAACTGGATCCTTCAGTCCTTGAAAACACTTTGCTCCTTGTCGCTGTAGGACACGAAAGACTCCAAATATTTCAGAAGGCAAAGAGCATTAAAAAAAGGCTTTATTGTTTAAATTCTTACTATCTTTTATCAGGTGTTCCCATGCAGACTTAACGTGGTTGGTGAATAGGAACGACACCTCTCTGATCCCATTGGTTAAACCGGAGAAACAGCAAAATACCACCTGGAGAAAGATGGTTTGGAGAAAGGAGAGTTGTTTCCCAAGATTGTTTTGAGAAGAAACTTTCTTGGGAATTTTTTCCTTGAGAGAAAATCAGCAGCTGCTAGCAGGCCCAAATCTCTCAGGCCCACAGCTCCTCATCCACCTGCCCCAGCTTCTCCCAGAAGAAGCAGAACTGAAATGAGTAGGAAAGGTGCTGGATGTGGGGTTTTTTGTGTGTTTCTCACTTCTCGTCCTCCCTCCCGGTTTCTCCAGCCATCCTCTTTGTCCTGGGCTTCCTCGTGGTGGTGCTGACCACCCTGGCCATCGTGTTCCAACCTGCTGGCCCCAAAATTAGCCCCCTGAAGAGCTGGAAGCCACGATGGAGGAGCCTGGGGGAGCCACACATCCCACCAGAGTACATCCTGCTTAAGGACAGGTAAAGACCAGCCTGTGCGTGGTCCTACAAAGAAATCTACCCAAGAAATCCTTCCTCTGGCCTGAGCTGGGCTGGGGTCTGGCCTCGCTGAGAGGAATGAGGTGCTCTTCACCCTCTTTGCCATTCTCTCCAGCCTCAAGTTCTATCAGATGCTTGGTCCTCGTGGATCTGGAGAAGATGCTGGCTCTGGAGAGAAGGGAGCAGTGCCCACGGCAGGTGAAGTGCTGGGCCAGCCCCAGGTGTTCTCCCACTGGGTTTTTTTCTCCCCATTTTCTTCTCTCAGGTGCGATATTTGACACCTGCACCCCCAGAATTTCCTGCTCTCTCAGGAGGCCACACAGGCACTTTGCTGTGTGATTTCCACAGGCACACACGCTTCCACCCTGGGTTTATTACAGGGAATTTAACCCCTGTCACTGGGATGAGTTGGAGAATTTTTCCCTGAGGAGTTAAGTGAGTGAATTCGCAGCCTTGCCAAGCCCTTTAAAACAGCAGCGAGTTCAGGTGCCGGATAAAATAAAGATTTACAAGTGTTTTCCTTGGCTTCGTCTGCCGGTTATCCTGTTCCCCGAAGGCACGTGACTCCCGGGCATCATTTGCTTTCTGGGAACGAGCTGGGCTCGGGAATTTCGGGATGTTCCCAGGCAGAGCCCGAGCCCAGCAGATGGCAGCAGGCAGCGGTGCTGGGGACAGCTGAGGGAGCAGCTCCGGGAGCATCCCGGCTGGGAGCTGGGATTTCTGGATTTCTGGAGCGTTTGGGAGCTGATAGTAACGCTCTGTCATCCTCCCCCTCGCTGGGGAACCAGACCTCCTCTCACATCTCCCGCCTCATCCTTTTCCCTTCCTGACAGAACACAAAATCCCTGATGGACAGGTGGGGAATAAACCCCAATAACCTCGTGTCCGGTGTTTGAGCGTGAGCCTTCCCCTCGTGTTTCAGAGAGCAGCTTCACAGCCGGGCTGCTGGAGGATTTCAGCGTCCGCACCCTCTATGACAAGCTGGAGGATCAGAACCTGCACCTGGCCTCTCAGCTGGCAAAGCACAGGATGGACGTGCTGCTGTTCCACAACGGGATCAGCCAGAGGATCCAGAGCCTCGTGGTCAGTGGGGAGAGGCATTTCAGGGAAGGCAGCCGTGAAAATTTTGAGATCAATTGTTGCCCTGATGTGAAAGTTTATCCAAGGATGGGTATTACCCCTTTCAACAGTTTATTTTGGCATAAAAATCAATTTTTATACGGGTTTTTAATATTTTGTTATATAATAATATATATTTTAATATATCTTTTGTAGGGTCTTAATAAATTTTGTATGGTTTTAAAATTTTTTTGTTATATAATAATATAAATTTTTTTAATATATATTTTTATAAGGTTTTATATTAAAGGCTGAACGTGGGTTCTGGGGTTTGCAAAACAGTGCTGCTTTCTGTGAACAGGACACGGTGCAAGCTCTGGACTGGGAAGCCCTGAAAACCTTTTCCAGGCCAGGGGTTTGTGGGCAGAAAGGAGCAGAGCAGAGCTGGGCAGCAGCGGGTGCTGAGCTGAGGGATGGACACTGCAGCAACAACCTCCAGCCAGGTGAGAGGAGCAGGGGGCAGAGCCAGGGCCAGGTGCAGCAGCAGCAGCACTGAGGAGGCTAAAAAAAGACCTGACTCATCCCCACGAGAGAGCCCAGAAAATTGTTCTGTACGAGCTGTAAGACAGTGTAGCCCTGGTTCCGTGCCTGAGGTGTCTTAGTTTTCTAAAATTCTTTGCCCAGAGAATTTTCTGTAAACAAGAAAAATGTTTTTGTCACATTGTTATTCATTCCTTTCCCTAGGAGGAACTTCTTCTTGCTGTCCCTCTGGTCTGACCAATGTGATTGAAGAGGTTTTGCCTTTGTGTCACCGATCGAATTGGTCTGTGTAAAATAGTATTAAAAAAACCCCCACAGCCCAAAACTAAAAGAGTCCTTTTCAGCCTTCCGAATCTCAGAGTCTGCGTCGCTGTGGTGTAAAACAGCGTCAAGACAGCCTTGTCTGCCCCTGAGCTCAGTGAGAGGGGAGGCCTGGCAGCTCAGGGAGGAGAGATTTGGGAATGTTGTACGAAATGAGGCACCCTGAGAAACCTCCAAAGAAAGGCTCCTGCTCCTGGTGCCGCTCTGGATTTAATCACGGCTTCCCAAGTGGTTCTGGGGAGTCCCACTGAAATTCCCTGTTGGGTCCATCAGGTGGCCCGTGGCAAGAGGTGACAGAGTTGATGAGAGCTCTGGAAGTGCTGCTTGGGACAGGAACTCCTGACGGGAACAGAGCTGCAAATCCCCAGATGGAGCTCAAGATCCAGGCACAGGCTGCAGTGGGAGCTGCACCTTCCCTGCACAGTGAAAATAAATCAGAAGGGCAGGTGAGCTGCTGGTTTTGGGCCACCTCTCACCTTTCTGGGAGTTTTCCCATTTCTTTAACCGTTTTTATCCCACAGGATGTTGAGCTGCCTCAGCTTCGGGAGCTGTTCAGCAGGAAAGAGGCTTTTTCCTGCCTGCCTGGGCATGAGGAGCATGGTAAGGGCAGTGCCTCAGCTCTGGGGTGCTCTCAGAGGAGGCTGATTCTGTGCTGAGGGTAAAGAGGGGTGTCTCTGTTTGCTAACACAGCAAATGGAGAATTATTTTCCCCCATTTATTCTAGTTTTTACTTTCACATAATTTTTTTTTGCTGAGGTGCCAGCTCAGGGCAGCCACTTCTGCCTCCCCTATCCCCCTGCAGAGAGAAGTCAAGGAGTTCCCATCCCTTTACATCCTTCTCTGTAGAAGAGAAGTCAAGGAGTTTCCATCCCTACAGACCCTTCACACCTTTATATTAAATGACCACCTGTAGGGGAGAGTCTTGATATCATTATAATAATTAAAGGCCAATTTGGGGAGGCCAGGAAAATTCCACACCATCATTCTGTGATCCTCAGAGCATTCCCTCTGCCCAGGATGATATTTCCTTCTTGCAGCCATGAAGAAACTCTTCCTTTAGGCTTGAAAATGCCCCTGTTTGTTCCAGGTTTAGGTCTGCAGTTGGTTTATCTGACTGAGCTGGAGGTGGAGGCTCTGGTGGCAGCTTCCCCCCTTGCCAAGACCCTGTGTGAGATCAAGGAAGCCTTGGTGAACCTGCAGCAACCCTCAGCCCCTGGTAATTCAGCTGGTTTTTTCTTCACGGGTGCTGGTTTAGAGCAGTAAATAAGCCAAGAGATAAAATAAGCAGGATTTCTCCTGAACAGAACATTTTCCTCCAGCAGCTGCTGAATTTTTCAGGTCATGATGCTGGGAGTTTGAAATTAATAACGGTGTGGGCTTGCTGTAATTATGGGAGGATCATTTGCATCGTTTTGAAATTCAGATGCAGGGAGTTTGCCAAGGCCTGAACCTGCCTGGATGCTGCAGGTCCTGTCCTGGGTGAATCCCCTTGGATTTGCTGTAGTGGCGGCTCTTGGTGTCCACTGAATTTCCACCCTGCTTTTATTCTGAATTTCTTTGGCAGACAGCAAACATCAAAGCAGCGTGGGGAGCTCAGCCCTCTTCTGACTGCTGGATTCCTGGGATGAAGCTGGAATAAAGAGGAGCTGCACTCGCAGAGCACTGAAGGGACAGCAGCCAGGAGCATTTCATGTTCTGCGCAGTAAAACTGCCACAGCTCATTTCCTGGAGGAGCTGAACTCATCCTGAGCAATGCATGAAGTGGGACTGGAGAGGGTGGGGGTATTTACCTGAAGCAGCTTTACCTGAAGTAGCAGAACAGACATGGATTTAATTAGTGATGTATTTGGTCAAATGTGTGATGAGGAATCCATATTCTTTTTTCACATTTGCCGTGGATTATCAGTAATTAGTGGGCTGGAGGAGGAGGCTGAACTCTTTGGTGTTGCTGATTTCGTGGGTTTTGCTGTGAAGTCAATAAAGCAACAAACAGAAGACCACAGGTGGCATAAGAACCTCAATTTACCGAAGTGTTCTGTGCAGCCTTTCTGCTCTCTGATGTGAGGGGCATTTGTGAGTTTTTGAAGCATTTTAGAGCCATCCTTTCAAGCCCTGCCCAGCACCCCTACACGTCCTGTGCAGTTTCACCCTGGGAGAATTTTGGGGCTTCCTGGCAGCTCAAAAGGATTTTTTTGGGCAGGCAAACACTGCAAAACCCCTGCAGGTCACTGTGTTTGCTGTTGGAGAATGTGGCAGTGGAAAAAATCCATCCTTGCTTTGTTTTTTATGTTTTCAGCAGATGTGTTCAGAGCAGTCCTCCATGGAGGTAAGAATCTCTCTGATACCCAAGGGGAACCTGGTCCCCAGGAGGTGACAAATTATCTCTGTGACTTGTGGCTCCAGATCCTATTTGGAAAAGGCAGGGTGGAAGGGAGCTGTAAATAAAATATGTCAATTTTTTTTATTGCAGTGACATTTCAATGAGTTGGTTTGTTTTAAACCAAACCAAAGATATGTGTGTGGAATTTTGCTTTAATTTTTTCCCCCTAGTTCTTGTTTTCTTAACTTCAGCTGTAAGTAAAAAGAAATCGGAGTTTCAAAATATTTTGGGTCTTTTTATTTTTTTCCCTCCACAAACCCAAAGGATATCAATGCAAAGACCAGAGTTTCACAGAGTTCCCCTTAGCAGTTCCTTGGAGAAAGATCTAATAAAAAGAGGAGTGGTGCAACCACTGCGTTTATTGCACTTGTGACGTATCTGCTGCTCACAGCTCGTTCTCCAGTGTTCTGTGGAACCTCCTGAAAGCCCAGGCTGGAGTAGCAGTGAAGTCCCCTCATATCAGGAGAACTCCCTGGGACTGCTGATAACACAGATGGAGTGCAGGGTCAATTAATTTGGCATTTGAAGAAGGGTCACGGTTTTTCCCTGGGTTTCTTTGAGTTGTGCCTCTCTTGAGAGAGGATGAAAAGGCCTTCTTCAACATCCACTGCAAAGTTCAGCCTCTCCTGGAGAGCACCAAGTGCTGCTGTGAGGAGGGAGGGAGGGCTGGGGAGGGAGCTCTGGGGTGGGAAATGTGCTGTGATGGAACCCTGGGCACTGAGAATTCCAGGCTTTCTGTGCTCACAGGCACTGACCCCCAAGCAAACACTGCATTGGACCAGAGGCCGTGGAAAAGGCTCCCAAAATTGAGTGACAGCGCTGGGATTGTGGGTGTGGGGTTTGGATAGAAATGTGTGATGTCACAGGGTGGAAAACTTAGAGTTTAAGACTGGTAAAAACTGGGAAATACTGACGATGCCAGATGGAAGGGGTTGCCTGGAGCTGAGCTTGGAGCATTGTTGGTTCATTCCGTGGTGACACCCTGAATTTCTTGGGCTGCTGGCAGAACCCTGAGACAGCCAGTGCCTCGTTTGTGAGCTCATGGTCCCACTGACCCAGGGCAGCAGCCTGGAGGCAGGAACATCCCTGACGAACTCCCCGTGGTGCTCACAGGCACTGGTGAGTCAGGCCTTGGCACCAGGACGAGCTGCAGCCCCAGCTGGCTCATCTCGAACACAGCCTTTCTATTCCTGGCCTCGCTGAAGTGTTCAGTTAACAGGTTCATGGTGCTTTTATCTTTTACTCCAGCAGCTCCTCTAATTCACTTTATAACCCCTGAGATAGCTCCTATCTTCACGGGATGGACCCTGGCCCGGCACTCACAGAGCTGTTGATTCATCGGTGCTGATGATTTGCTGCGCTGGGCACTTGGATATCTCCCAAGATTAGGAATGTGTGCAAAACTGTGTGTAAAAATGCAAGACCTAGAGATAAACCTTTCTTCCTCCAGGCTTCTCCTGGCAAAATAAAGCAGGCTGTAAAACTTAGTTATCAAGGGCAGAGATTTTTCCCTCTACACCACCCCGGGGTTCATTGATCTCAGAAATACTCACAAGCAATTTTAGAGTTGCAGCGCTTGGTTTTGTGCAGCTCTTTTGTTGCTGTGAGTACTTTGAATTGAACAAAAACATGTCCAAAACTTATTTTTTTCACTGTGATACCCAAAGAAGAAAAAGGTTGTGGGGATTTCCCAGTAAGATTCACATGATGGTGGTCGTGGAGGGAGAAGTGCCTGTGCTTATGCGAAAATTACACAACAATCTTGGAAATTTTTTAGCTGTTCATGCAGTGGGAAAGTGGTGTCCAGGTGCCCATGTCTGGGAAAGCGGTTTTGTACAAGGAGAAGAAATTAAGCAGAAAAAAAATCTTGTCTAAAAGTAAATCAAGTTTCCAGTCCAGTCACTAGAAGGACGGGAAGAAACACAAACTAAGGAAGAAGAAATTTCGTTTTCCTTGTTGCCTCATGCTGACTGGGAGCATTAGACACTGAAAAAAAGAGCCTTGGAAATTCCACGTCTATCCACCATGAGCAACAGGCCTCGACTCCCAGTCTCCCCCTCAGCCATCTGTCAGCCAGAGCGAGTTCTGACAAACCAAAGAACAAAAACACCTCCAAGTCTGCACTGCTCCCGGGGAGGAATCTGCTACAGCCCCTCACTCCTGCTCCAGAGCCACAGAGCTCCCTAAACTTCCTAAACTAACCCTAAAACAAACCTAAACCTAACCCAACAGCACCCAATCTAATCCTTACCAAAACCTAACCCCAACCCAAACTTAAACCCTAAGCCAAACCTAACCCAAACCTAACACCAACCCAAAACTAACCCTAGCCCTAAGCCTAACCCAAACCCAACCCAAACCTAACCCTAACCCTCAGAGAAAGCCATGTCTTTTTCCAGCTCCAGTTTCCAGCTCCTGTCCCTCTTCCCCGTGATCCCTGCCCGGGCATCTTTACTGAGAACATTCCCCTCTGTCAGCCCGGCTTATCGAGGGCTGTGGCCCTTCACCCCACACCTGGATCCTGGAAAGTTTGGTGCTCCAGCCTTTGGGAAAACAATCCTGGTAGCCCCAAAGGGCCTGACCCGAGCTCCTGGAGCCCTTTGACCCACACATCACACGTTGACTTCCTTGTTGACCACGGCGCCGTTATCAGCTCGCACCTCCCTGGCGCCGCTGGCAAAGGTCAGCCCCACACTTCGGGCTCTCCGGGGGAATTCGGGAAGAGCCTGGGCACAAGGAGAACCTGCTGCTCCTTATCTGTGTTTGCCTTGCTGAGAAATGGGTTTATTGGCAGCTTTGCTGCCCGTCTGGCTCCCGCTGGTGTGGGTTGGGAAGGATGGGAGGAAGGGCTGGGAAGGTTAGGGAGGGTTAGTGTTAGGTTGGGGTTAGGTTTGGGTTAGCATTAGGGTTAGATTTGGGTTAGGGTTAGCGTTAGGTTTGGATTATGGCTAAGTCTGGGTTAGAGTTAGGTTTTGTTGGGTTAGGGTTAGGGCTGGGTTACATCTGGGTTTGGTTTAGGGCTGGGGTTAGGTTTGATTTAGGGTTAAGTTTGGGTTAGTTTTTGGTTTGGGTTAGGTTTAGGTTTGGGTTAGGGCTAGGTTTGGGTTAGATTTAGGTTTGGGTTAGGGATAGGGTTAATGTCAGGTGCCTGGGGCAGGATGACAGGGAAAAGTCCTAGGAGTTGGGAATTCAAGCTGAAAAAAGATCTTGGCCCTCTCTTAGGGGTAGTGTTAGATTTAGGCTTAGATTTAGGGTTTGGGTTTGATGCCTGGGCAAGGATCACAGGCCAAAGTGACAGAAGTTGGAAATTGGAGTTTAAGAAAATGTGCTGCTGGGAAGTTGGATTTACTCCACCTTCATGAAATTTTGATATATTTTGCTATAATTGAGGTCAGGACCTGTGGGGTTCTTTTGAGTCTTGCCACAGGAGCCAGAAATATTTTTTTTTCCTGCAGCTAAAGAAGGGTTTCATGCTCCATCAACACTCCTTGACCTCTTTCCTGGGGAGGTAATTTTAAATTTAAGATGCAAATGTTATTGGATCCAGATTAATTCCATCAGCACATGTCTCCCATCAATGATTTACCACCCTTAGGAGCTTTCCTGCAGTGTATTTACCTGTGTTTTGTAGGTCAGCATTAACTAAGAACGAGGAAGACTTTGTAGTGTTATAAATCCTTTGCAGTGTTATAAATCCTTTGTTTACCTTGGCAAACTGCAGCTTCAAACCCTTTGGCCAAGCTCAGAAATAAAGTATTTGGGCAGGGAATCACCTCCCCTGGGTTTTATTCTTTTGTGGCCCTTTGTTTTTTTTTACTTCCTGACACATTCACCCTCTGCACTGGCAGGGAATTTGAGGCTGGGTTGAGGAGATCCAGCACTCAAGGAGAAATTCACCTTGTGGAGGGATTTAATCTCAGAACAAGCTGGACCCAGCAGCTCCTTCGCCCTCTGAGTTATTCTTCAACCTCCCTGGGTGGTGCTGGGGGGAAGGAAAGAAAACAGTCACGAAATCCCAGTTGCAGCTGGAGACTGGGAGATTGGGAACATTCTGTGTGCTCAGGAGGGAATGAACTTTCCCCCAGAGCAGCTCAGACCTGACAGAAACACGGGGCAATTCAAACCTAACCTGGAAGAGCTGGTTTGGACCCTTGGGAATTCAGGGCGAAATTCCTTTCAACCACGATGAAGGGACTGGTCCTGGCCAGGGCTGTGCTGCTCCCAGCTTGGAGAAGATTTAAAGCTCAAATAACTCCCCAACTTTCCCAGAATGACTGAGCCAAACACCTGAAATGTAATAATAATTTAACATCATTTCATTTGTGACCTCACCCCTGCACCTGGGCAGAGGAAAGCTGCTCCAAGCTGCTGAAGCTGCCCATGTTTGTGCCATGGGAGACTCTGGAGCTGGTGAAAATCGGTGATGTCTTTTTGGGGCTACCTGAAAACAAAGGCCAGACAGAATGAAGAGAATAAAAAGCAGTTCTGTTTATTGAAGGGCCTTCAGGTACATTCAGGGCAGACAAAGCCCCCCAGGGGCTGCACCCAAAATGGACAATGGGCACGGCTTTGCACACTTTGATCAGTTTGGTCCATTTGCACATTGGGGGTTCATCTTCCAATTCCAGCTCCAGCTAATGAAGTCATTGACCCCAAGTTTGCTGCCCCCAACTCCCTTTTGTTTCCATCTCTGGGGCCTGAGGCAGTGAGGTGTCCTTGACTGCCAGGCCTGGGGAGGAATTGTTGTGTCTGCCCAAAGTGGGGAAGCAGCAGCAGCTCCCACTGTGTGTGGGGTTTGGAGTTCTGCACTAAAGAACTGCAGGATTATAAACATGTGAAAAATAGAAAAGCTCAAATCCTAAAAAGCATCAGCCTCACTGCAAGACCTGCCTGGGCAGAGGGAAGCTGCCCCAAGCTGCTGCTCTCTCTGGTTCTGCAGCTAAAGCTGCCCGTGTTTGTGGTTTGGAAGCATCTGGAGCTGGTGGAGAATTGGAGCTGAGGTTGTCAGGGCTGCTGGCACAGGTTCACACCTGGTTTTTAGGTGACTGGAGCCAGGTGAAAGAGTGACATCACCGTGGCTGCAGAGCTGGCAGGGGTTCAGGGCTGGAAAGCTCCTGGGATGAAAAGCTCCCTGCAGGTGGATCATCCCTGCCAGCACACCCAGTGATCCCTCTCCCTGTGTGACAGCATTGTAACTCCCAGAACTCATAAAAAAAGAAGCTGTTTCAGCCCTCTCAGGTCACAGACACCTCTTTTATGTGCCAGGCAGACACAGATCAATTTTCCTGCTATAAAACCCCTGTCTGGCCTTCAGTTATCAGCTGTTATAATCCCACAGGAAATAACACTTGAAGTGTATTTTGCTCTTCAGTCACTCATTCAGGATAACTTTATTTGTGGGGGGGAAATAAAGCACTGCACGGGGGGAAAGATGGTTTTACTGGATGGATTTGGGCTGCCAAGGACAGTGAAAATGGTGGAAATGATCAAATTAGATCCAAGGGAAGCTCCTAAATGGCTGAAATTTAGGAACTGGCAGTTTTAGACTGGAAAAACGTGAAAGGATGCCACTGCAGTGGTTTTTTTGTGCTTTGTGTTTTTTGGTTAAAGCAGTGACCTGACTCTGGTGCTCCTTGTGGCCTGGGGAGTCTGCAAAAGCTTTTGCTGTCTCCAGTTTCCCTTCCGCAAGGCTTTGATGCGATCTCTGTGCCCTGGTGCCTCTTGGCCCAGCCTGCCACTGCTTTGGCTCTACCCTGGCCAGTGCTGTGCTCCCATTTCTTGCCTCGCACACTGAAATTCTCACTGAGCAGCCTCTTTTGTTAAAAAAGGAGAAGGCTGCAGGGACCCAGTGCTGCAGGCATCTTCAGAAATTGCAGTCTGGGTGTGTTTTTCCTCCTCTTTGTGCCACAGCAGCAGCACCGCTCCAGCCCTCCCTGCAGGCATAGCAGAGCCCAGCTCAGAACCAGCAGCAGGCTCTGCTGGGAGCGCTCTCAGCTCTAACTCTCCCCTTTCCCTGTCTCTCTGGTAGCACTTTATCCCCTCAGAGAAGTAAGGAAAGCCTCCACCTTCTGGAGGATATTGGGCTTTTTGCTTTGGGGGAATTCCCTGCCGTGGATCTGAGCTGCTCCCTTAAAATATTCTGGTTTTAATTTGGGCAGAACTTCTGCCGGGCTGTGCCACAACCATGTGCTCCCATCCTTTTGTGATGCCTTGGGGAGGCTGAGCTGGAGCAGAGACTGGGCAGAGCTGGAGAGTAAAGTAGAGATTTGTTGAAAGGCCTTTAAGAGACACCTTGGGCAGGGCAAGAGCCTGGCCAGGGCTACACCTAAGGTGGACTCAAAATGGGCACAAAATGGACACAAAATGGTCACAAAATGCACAAAAGGTCACATTTTTATAAGTTTTGGTCCATTTGCACATTGGGGTTTAATTGTCCAATTCCAGCTCCAGGCTGTGAGGTCCCATCCTTGTTCCTCCCTCCAGCCCACCCTTGTTTGTGCCTTTGGGGCTGAACGTTGTCCTTGGTGTGCAGCAGAAGAAGGATTTGTTTTGTGTCCCTGCTCTGTGCAGAGCTGAGTGACACTGACTGTGAGCTCAGAGCTGCACCCCTGGGCACCACAGAACCTGAAATACATCAGAGCTCAAACTTAAGGCATCACCTGGAATCCTCCCCCTATCCCTCTTTCCCCACAGCTGCCAGGACTCTGCTAAATGCATTTTATGCTTTATTTAGGGTTCACACTTCAGGACTGTTGCTGTTGAAGTTCTTGCTCTGGTTTACAAACCTTTCAGAAAATCAGTGAGATTTCGAATTTACACCTGGGTAAGTTTCACTGCTCCATCAGAAATCCTGCTCTGGGAGAGGGGAGCAGCCTCCCAGGGCTCCAGGCCCGGCCAGGGCAGGAATTCCTGCTTTAGAAGCAAGGCTTGCACACAACAATGTGGTTTTTCCTGTCGATTCTCAGTTGCACAGCCCCAAAAATTTTCTCCTTTTTTTTTTTTTTTCCAGTTTTACGAGAGTGGTGGCTGCAGAAGCATGCAGAATATGCAGGGCTGGAATGGCTGAAGAAATCAGAGCTTGGAAAAAATAAATAATGCAACCACTTCCAATATTTTTTTATTGTCAAGATAAGGAGATCAGGAGGTTTCTTGCCTGCTGGCAGCAGGTGACTGATAAAATACCTTTTATTTTATCCCCCTGAGCCTGGAATGAGATTGGCTTATTGACCTAACAGTGGGGTAATGCCATAATGTAGAAAAGGGCTGTTATAGGGGTTTTTTGGGGTGAAATTTGTAGGGCCAGAGGCTGAGCAATAAAATGAGCTGTGTGTGGAGCTGAAGGCCCTGCTGTTGCTGTCAGAGCTGGTACCAAATCTGTTTTCTTGGTGAAATAAAAGGCTGGAGAGACCCCAGGTGTGGTAATAAAAATTAAAATAAAATAAATAAATAAATAAATAACCCACACAAAACCAAACAACCCCCCCCCACACACACACCACCACCAATTACTTTTATTCTTCATTTTACATTTTTGTTTGGAGTTTTCATGAAGCAGGAGAAATCAGTCTATCAAATCTTCATAAAACAAAAAAGTCATCACCTGCTGCGATTCATTTTCCAGTTAAAGGGGTTTTAGCTAAAAACCACAGTGGTGTTTTAGAGTGGGCTGTTAAATAAAAGACACAGTTCTAGACTGGTTTTGTGTGGGGGTCTTCCAGAAAAAAATCATGTTTGTTCCTAAGTGCAGCATATTGTATTGCTCTCCTGAATTTCTCCTTGAAATTCTTCGGAAAAACATCCCAAGGGTTTTTAGCAGCACCAAACCAGCTGAGCTCTATTTCCTAAACAGCATTTTAGAAATGTGGGCACTGAAATGAGCTTTGAAGATAGAATCTCTCAGGTCACAGCAGGCGTCTGTGCTGCTGTGGGGACGGGGGTCAACCCAGGGAATCTGCTGGGGGTAAAGATCTGCAGTTTCAGTGCTCGTTTGGGCTTCTGTCATTGTGCACCTTCAGACCGAAGTTCATTTTCAAGCTGGAAGAAGAGTTTTGTGTTGTGGAGTGACGCTGTTTTACACCACAACGACACAGACTCCGAGATTCAGAAGGCTGAAATGACTCCTTCATTTTTGGGGATGTTTCTCTCTTTTATACTATTTCACACAGACCGATCTGATTGGTGACACAAAGGCAAAACCTCTTCACTCACATCGGTCAGAGCAGAGGGGCATCAAGAAGAAGTCCCTCCTAGGAAAAGGAATAAAAACCAAAGTACATTTTACAAAAACCTTTCTCCTGTTTGCAGAAAATTCCCTGGGAAACGAATCTCAGGAAACCAAAACACCTCAGGCACGGAACCAGGGCTACAGTGGAGCTGAAGGCAGCTCCTGAGCAAGGAGCTGAGTGTTGTCACAAATTCAATCTTGTGCTGCTGCTGCCTGGAATTTGCTGGGCCGGGTGATTATGGGGTGTGCAGAGCTGCCAGAAAATACCTGCTCCTGGGGAGGTCCTTCCTGCTGGTGGGTCTGGACCAGTTTTTCACTCGTTGCAAAAGAATGTTTTTGGGGAAAAGTCCATGAACTGACCTAGTTCGGGCAGGTGAAATAGAGCACGGCCGAGGAGGAGGAGGGGTTTTCCCTCGGAGAAAGGCTCTGGAATCAGGAGGAATTCATGCAGCCAGTCTGGGGGCAGCTGTCAGAGGCTGGGGCTGGAACAGCTCAGTGGGGTGTCTGCAGAGCAGGGTGTAAAGCTAAAGAAACCCCTGACAGGGTGTGACGGCCCAAGAGTGACAAAATAATCCCATTTTTCCCATGGAATGCCGTCTCTCTCAGCTCACCTGTGTGCTGGTGTGAGTTTACTTTGCTGCACCACACACCCTCAGAGAAGGGGCTGCCCTCAGGGGTGGCCACCCCGGAGACCTCTGGAACTGCAGGAATAAATCCAGGCTGTGACTTTTCAGCATCCCTGTGACCTGTCCCATTTCCAGCGGCTCTTGACAGCGCGGTGAGAACAGCTGTCTCCAAATGTTTGCACGAGAATGAATCTCTGTGTTTTCCTTCCTCTCCTGGCACAGGCAAGCACGGGTCAGGAGTGCCCTGGCATCTGCCAAAGGGATTTCTCGCACTGGAGGTGCTGCATCAGAAGAAAAAAAAAAAAAAAAAAAGACAAGTTTTCAATGAATAATTTGGCTGCAGTTTTTATTTGAAAAGGTGAACTCCTCCCTACAAGTTGATGACACTCTCACTTTATAGAACACAAACCCTCTCTGTGTTCCCCTCTGAAGCCTCAGCATCACAAATTCTCTCTGTTCTTCATCTCTTGAATCATATTCTGTGGTTCAAGATGAAATCCAGGGCACTCCCAGGTTTTGGTCATTTTCAGCGTCCCTCAGGAGGGCTGCGAGGCTGATTTCCAGGAGAGGGAAAGCGTCACTGGAAATTCTCCACACCACAGAGATAACACTTGTGGCTCTGCTGCTGCTGCCAAGATCAGTTTGGGGTTTGATCACAGGGGGGAATCCAGCCCTGCCACACACGGGAATTCAGCCCTCACACAGCTCTGGCAGAGGGCAGGAATTATTTTGCTGGAGCTTGACTCACTCCAGGATAAACAGCCCAACAACTCTGACTCACTCCAAACCTCTGTTAGGAAGGAGAACCTAAAATCCCACTAACTCCAGCATGAAGCTTTGCCATGAACAGATTTTTGAGGGTCAAGACTCAGAGCAGCCAGCACAATTCATCACCCCCACGCAGGATTTTACAGCCGCATTGCACAAAGTTTTGGCTTCCAATTCTCCCTTTTCCCTTTCCTCACTCCTCAGCAGCCCGCAGGAATTGTCAGGGACACCGAGGTGAGAGGGGGAAAGTGCTGGGATTTTTGAGGTGAAAGGGGAAAGTGCTAGGATTTTTTTTTTTTTGGAGCTGAGAGAGGGGAGAGCTGGTTCAGACCGGAGGGAACTGTGGCAGGAAAATGCTGTTCAGCAGGAGGAGGTGAAGGAGAGCTGTGATGTGAAGCTCAGGGCAATCAGCGGGGACATCAGACCTGCCCAGTCTGGCTGGGGCTGGAGCAAGGAAGGATCTTGAGTACAGTAGATATTTCTCATTTTATGAGCTGGGGAGTTAACTCTTGGTCTGCTTGGAGTGCAATTGTGGCAGGAAAAAAAAAAACCAAAACAACAAACCCCACCCTGCTTGAAGGGTTCAAAATCTGCTGCACTCCATTGCACCTCTCAATTATAAATTAATAATCAATAAATTGCTTTTACCCGCCTGAGAGCAATGTCTGCTCCTGCTGAGGCTGCAGAAGTGATTAGAGGAATTTACAAGTGAGAGATGAGTGAAGATTCTGTTTATTATTTAGCACAGGAGTATTTCTCATCATTCATTTGTTCATACATGTTTTCCCACCCTTATAATAGTAATATAATAATAATAATAATAATAATAATAATAATAATAATAATAATAATGTAGCTAACAGTAAAAAATCCCATCCCAGGTTGAATGTTCTGTGTGAGGCTGAATGAAAAAGCCAAACATAAACCTGACCGGGAAAACAAATTCTCTTCCTTCCCAGCTATCATATAAGGAGCTTGCCAGCTCAGTTATTCCGATTTTGGATTATAACGTGTTTATTCTGCCCAGATTTGGAATTTAACTAAACCTCTCTAAGATTTCTGATCTGGGAGCCGCCGCCAGGACGTGAGGATGCCACGGTGAGCATCTTTCACCTGCTCACAAATGGGAGGCAAAGCAGATTAAAGGGAATAAATGATGCAGCACTAAGTGTGAGAATTGGTTGGTGATTCTGCTACTTAAAAACCCGTTCTCAGGCTGGGGGGAAGGTGCCTTTGTACCTTCCCTTGTTACCTGTATTTGAGTTTGCAGCTGGATTTTATCATCTTTTCTGCACTCCTCCTGATTACCCTGAGCACTCCAGTGCTCCCTGAGTTTATGGGGTTAAAATTGGGTTCGGTCCACATTCTCTTACATCAGGTCCCGCAGCCTCCTGCCCTAATCAGGTGTCAACACTGGGCAGGGAGGTCCTGCTGCTGTTCCCTGTTTGTGCTGTCCTGGGCAGCAATTCCCAGCCCTGCTGGTTCCAACAACCCCATGGGCAAGTGCCGGGGTCATTCTTCCCACACCTCTGGCCTGGTTTGCTTTTGTAACTCTGGAAAGTTCCTTCTCATCCATTTTCCTTTTATAACTCTGGGAAGTTCCTTTTTGTCCATTTTCCTTTTGTAACCCTGGAAAGTTCCTTTCTGCCCATTCTCCTTTGATAACTCTGGGAAGTTCCTTTCTGTCCATTCTCCTTTTGTAATTCTGGAAAGTTCCCTTCTGTCCATTTTCCTTATGTAACTCCAGGAAGTTCCTTTCTGTCCATTCTCCTTTTGTAACTCTGGAAAGTCTTTGATATTTAGAGACAGCCAATCTGTCTTGAGGCGTTGACGGGCTCTGCCCTTGTTGAAGATGACGTAAATATTCTGATTTCTTTGCAAACCTCTGATCCGAGCTTTCTGCTCAGGCGTGGATAGGGTAAAGCAGATGGCAAAGAACATTTTGTCATCTCGGGGAGATATTGGTGGGACTGAGTCACGGGCAGCCAAGCTCCAGAGCTCTCGGGGTGAACACAGATCTCTCTCAGCCTTTGAAGAGAGCTGTGACAAAGAGACATCTGAAACACAAAGGAGCATCTGTCGTCAGTCCTTGTTAAAAACAAAACCGACCCTACAGGTACAGACTGTTCCAGAAGCATTTGCTGGGGTTGAGGTGTCTGCTCCAGATAACCAGATGCCTTTTATTACTGTTTTTTAGGGTTTTTTTAATGTTACTGATCTTCTAAGTGTGTTTTCCCCCTTAGAAAATGGGAATTCTCATTCTAGATATGGGAAATGGGAAGCTGCAGTTCTTCCCCACACCCTTGCACAGAAACACTCATGTGTCACTTCCCAGTTGCCATGACAAGAGACAGAATTCTTTTGCTCTCCTCTCAGGAACATGTTGGTATTTAAATGGATGGATCACATCCAGCTTTTTAAGTTTTCCTTCTCAAAATTTCATTTCTTTACCCCCACCTCTTCTGCTGCTGAGTTTTTTTCCAGCTTGCATTGCTTTGTTTCTTCCTGTTTCTTTATATGACTCTTCCCCAAGCCCAGAGCAGCCAAAGTTCCCCCTGATGCTGCATTTCCCAGGGGCCGAATGATTTGTGGTGTTTAAAAGAATATTCCTGGAAATACAACGATGAAGCCAGATTATTTCCAGTGTTACAGGCTGTCCCTTGGCCGTGAAATCCTGGGAAATCCCTTTCCTGTGGCTCTGTGGCTTTTTCCTGTGGCTCTGTGGCTTTGTCCTGTGGATAGATAGAACCTCCTGATTATGTTGGGTTTGTTGTTTTTTTTTTCTTTAGTTTTGGCAGCGAAATCTGTTGGCTGTGGCTGCAGCCAGCAGTGCTGAGGTTTTATCCAGGTGACAGCGGGAGAGCCAGGAAGAAAAGCAGGAGCCAAACCCCTCCTGTCCGTCCCCAGGGATGTGTTTATGAGGTGGTAACTGCCAGGAGATGGAGCACAACAAGAGAAAGTCCCTTTTTGTGAGAATTCTTTGTAGATTTGGTCTTCAGCAATCGGAGAAAAAATAGATTTTTACTCCAGAGATGATTTTGCAGAGCAGCCACCGTGCTTTTAATCTTGGATACTCCACACAACCTCTCCAGGGGCATCCCACAAAACCTCTCCAGGCATCTTTCCCACGAGTCGTTTCAAGACAACGTGCTTTGTTTGAGAAATAAACCAAATGCAGCTGCGTTCTCTCCTGGCTCTGTGCAGCAAATTCTCCCACCGAATTTTGGGGATTCTGTGAAGTTCTCACACCGAATTTCGCAGAATCACAGAGTCACAGAATCCCTGAATTTCACAGAATCCCTGAATTTCACAGAATCACCAGGTTGGAAGAGACCTCCAAGATCATTGAGTCCAACCCAGCCCTGACACCTCAGCTAAACCCTGGCACCGAGTGCCACATCCAGTCTGTCCTTAAACACATCCAGGGATGGTGACTCCACTGAAACATTAATTTTGAAGAATTAAAGACTTCAGTTAAACTAGATATTGCTGAGGTAAGACAGATAGACTTCCCTTTTGATAAGCAGAAGCCGGATTTAAGGAACTGATAAATCATGAGGCCTGTCAGCTTATGTTTGTGTGTTCTGACTAATCAATGGGCTTCAAGAAGGACAATGAAATCATAAATCAAATACTCCTGGGAAAACAGGATTCAGTTGTCACGCAACACTAAAAGGTTAAAAAGTCAAAGCGAAGAAGATTCACTTACTTCATCATCTTGAGACCCCGCCCCATAAAAAAGACCACCGACCCATTTCAAAGAACAAACCACGCATGCTTAATAGCTTTTGGCTAATTACCATACGAGGCGGGGAATGGAATGTACTAAAGTCATAAATATACATTTGTGTTTGGGGTATTCAATACTTCTGTACATAAAAAGACCCTGTGATCTTCTGTGAGCGCGCGTGTGTTTGGGAGCTATCCCGCATGCTGCCCGGCGTCGTAATAAACACACACTTTCTAACTTTAAACTGTTAGAGAGTCTTTTGTCCGTCATAGTTGGATATCGGCATTAGATCGATATTCATATTTTTTTAATAATTCACCACCATTCCAGTACTTTATCATTCTTTCCGTGAAAAGCTTTTTTCCTAATATCCAATCTATATTTCCTCTTTTCCTTTCCTCTTCCCGCCCCTGTTGGAACAGGAATTTTGGCCCGGCCGCAGGTGCTGCAGTTCCTCTCCTATCTCTCCTATCATTTAACCGGGAGATAAAACCAATCGGCGCTGGCTGCTGGCAGGTGCCGAGGTGTGAAATGAGTCAGGCTGGCGGCTCGGCCCCGCTGCTGGAGCGGAGATAACAGCGCCTTTATCTGGAATTTGTGTACGGACACGCCCCGTTGTTTTCCAGGCTCGTTCTCTGCCGTTCTTCCTCCTTCCTTGGTAGCTCCTCTTCTTCGCCTCCCTCCGGGAAAAGCGCTGATAGCCGGGATGATTGATAGCGGGATGACTGATACCGGGGTGATTGATACTCGGGATGATTGATACTCAGGATGCTTGATACAGGGATGATTGACACTGGGGGTAATTAATTGGGTGCATTAATTGGCGTTGATGAACACCTGACTGGGGTTTTAAGGGAAAGAAGGTTGCAAAATGCAAATTGTCGCCTAGCAGGGAAGGGCGGGGACTTTTGGGAATGGCTTTAGGTTGGGAAGCATCTCTCTCTTTCCCTTTCCTCAGCTCTTGCCTGGATAATTTCTCTTTCCTGCAACAGGAGTTCTCCTCTTGCCCCGTTTCTTTTCTAAAACTTGTCTAAGCTCGTATTTAAAAGTGAAATATTAACTCAATATCAGTATCAATCAAGTCAAAGATCAAAATCAATGAAATATATGGTTTTTTGCGTTAAAATTGGAAAATCGTTTGTCTACACAAGAAGTGGGACCTACAGTTCTTGCTAAAGTGACCGTATAAGCCTGGTTTCAAAAAGAATTTTACCTGTGCCTAACTAATCCTAGAATTAATGGCTCTAATATCTATTTTGCCCCCGAGATTGTCACCTTTGGGGAGTAAGCACTGAGTCTGGGATCTCAAAACGTCCAAGTCTTTTTTGGTTGTGGCTTGGTTTTCAGGACACCTTGATCAGAATGGATCAAATGGTTGGTCTGTTAATGGGGGTAAAAAAAAAAGCAGGGCTGCACTTCTTTCCTCTGTGAGTGCTCCACTCAGTTTCTCTCAATCTTTGTAAAAAAGAAAGACAGAGAACAATTTTCTGGAAAAAAAAAACCCACTATTTTATTATCAAATTATTCCTATACAGCACAATTACCCGTGGCAAGGTAAAAGAGATCTAGGTATGCACTCCCTTGGAGTTCAGTTCCACCAGCACAAAAATCAGCAAACAAACACCTTCAGTGCAAATTAATGCCTTGGATTGTGTGGTATTCCTGTCTTTGGATTGTTTTCCTCTCGGAGTGCTCTCCAACTCCATCTCGGAACGAGGCAAAATCGTGGTAGTTACAAAACTAGGTAGCATTTCAATTTCCAGGCTTTACAGTACAGTGGGAGGTAATTTCTCAGCCTCTAAAGTCCTTATTTCTTCATTGAATTCATGAAATCTCTTCACCCCAGCACGGGGTGGATCCAGGCTGGATATTGCACAGACAGGACTTGAAAGCAGCAGAGGCTGGGCCAGGTGGGGAGGGAGCTCTCCTGTGCTCAGGACAGTTCAGTAATACATGTTCTTGTCCCACCAACCTGCAGGAGGAGGAAGGGGATAATAATTTAAAATAAATAAATAAATAAATAAGTTTAAAAATAGGGGGTTTTTGCTCAAAAAAAGGAAAAGTGATCATTGAAAAAAAAGAAAACAAAGGTTGGTTTTTCAGCAGCCACCTGCAAGTGGCAGCTGAGCTGGGGGTGGGAGTGAAAGGGTAGGAATAGAAATTAAATTAAATTAAATTATTACATGAAATTAAATATTACATTAAAATTGAATTAGAGCAAGGAATGCACTCACTTCCTGGGTATCTCCTGATGAGCAGCTTTCGGATTTCATCGTAGACCCAAATCAGGATGGCAAAAGGCACAGCCACAAACCAGTACTGGAACCTGGGGGTGGGGGCAAAAAGATCTTGTTCAGAAACGTCTGAAAACAACTCAGCTGCAGTTCTGGGGTGTCTGTCTGTGCTATTTAATGCTACTAAAACAAATCTGCCCCCTCTTTGTCTTAATTAATCTCTCAAATTGATGATGTGCGTGTAAAGCCTCCCAGTCTTAAGTAGTTTCTGGATTAATTAATTCCAGGTCCTGCTCAGGAGGAAACTTTGCCTGGTGTTATCACAGCAGTAAATCACTTGCCTGCTCTATTTAAAATGAAAGTTAAATGCTGTCTCTGCTCAACAAAACATTGGAGATGCCGGAGGAAATATTTAAATGTTGGTTTTGCACAAGGAGATTTGTGGATCCTCAGCAGGGAATCTAGGAGGATAATGTGGAAATTATGGCAACAATGGCCTTTTTGGCCAAGAAATAGTGATGAATATAATGACTTTTATAAAAGCATTTATCCTGCAGTGGTGCTGCACAGGCTCCTGCTCTGTGTCCACCAGGAGGGCAGGGGAAGCTCAGTGGCACCAGAACTCACCTGAGTGGGGTGAAGTTCAGGGCTGTGACATGTCCAAGGCCGTAGGTGAGAATCAAAGCGATCCCTATCTGGGAAAATATCCCCACCCAGATGACTTTGTTCCTGCAGGAAGAGCAGAGAGGAAGAGTCAAACCCTGAGAGAGCTCAACCATGAGAGAGTTAACCCCAGAGTTAAACCCCTCTGCGCCTTCAGGAGCCTTCTGGATTCCCTCAATCCCTGCCCCAGGTGAGCTCTGCACACACACGGGCAGCTCTGCCTCGTATCCCCAGCGCTCCTGCCTTTCCTGGCAGCACTCCCAGCCCAAATCCAGCTGTGGGATCACAGCCAGCAGCAGCTCCTCCAGGCTGGTGTAGTGCTCGGGGTGACTCAGGTGTTAATGCCAGGAGGAAGCACACATAGGTGTAGGCCCTGGACCCGCAGATAAAGGATGGAAAACAAATCGCTGTGCTATCAGAAACCCCGGGGAGCGAATGGCAGCTCTGCTGCTGGCCTCTGTCCCGGCTGATATTTGGAATTCTCCCGGGGCTGGAGGGTGCAGGGTGGTTTGCAGAGGGCCTGGCTGGGAGAGTTGTGTTGTTCTCACAGCCTCAAGTTATGTCAGAGAAATCCAGATTTGCTATCTCTTGATAAGGAGTTCAGAAAGTAATCTGGAAGAGAAACTCCCTTTCTTTTTTTTTTTTTTTCCTAGTCAACATTTTAATGAATGGAGAGTTGGTTTTAAGCTGGTGCATTTTCAGAATCACCAGCACAATGTCTTTAAAGAAAATCCCTATCCTGAAGCAGAAAAGGGGAGGTGTAATAAAATATTTGCCTGAGATTTGTGATTGTTTGAGGCCAGACTTAATCTCTGTGCAAAGACTGAAAGTGAGAGGGCCAAATCACTGAGTGAACAGAGCAGGAGGTCTAACCTGAGCTGCAGGTTTAGATTAGATAGGAAAAAATTCTTCCCTCTGAGGGAAACTCTTCCCAGGTGAGGCCCTGGCACAGGGCGCCCAGAGCAGCTGTGAATCCCTGGAAGTGCCCAAGGCCAGGCTGGAGCAGTGGAAGGTGTCTCTGCCCATGGCAGGGGCGGGATGAAATGATATTTAGGGTTCTTTCCATCCCAAACCATCCTGGGGCTGTGCACCTGCACACCTCACCTGAAGAGGCCCTGGCGGAAGATGGAATTCCTGCGGGTTTTCCTGATGATCAGGTCAGCCACCTGCTGGATGGTGATGCTGACAAAGAAGGCCGTGTAGCCAGTCCACTGCAGGTACGTGCGCTGGTACTTGGTCTGCAGAGCCAAGGAAACACCAAAGGCTTTAAATCAGCCCCTGCCATCCCCCACAGGCACCGCAGGCCTCGATGGGAGGTTTATTTCAGTTCCCAAGGTGCGAACGCAGAGTGACTCCAGATTTAGGCACAGAATGATCAGATTTGGGCCCGGCTTTATTTCCGTGACTGAGTCACGAGGCCGCAGCACGAGCTGGGGGTGAGGGGTGTTTGTATGGGTTTATCAATGCCTCCTGTGCCTTGTGATGCTGCGGGATGGGGAATGAGAGGGGGAGGCTGCAAAGGACTTGGCAGAGGTGCTCATCATCAGCAGGGCTGGGAGAGGATGGGGGTGACGGATTTTGAGGGCTTTAAACATCCAGACCAGAGAGGAAGGTGCATCTGCAGAGGCTGAGGTGGCAAATTGTGGAAGCATGAATGAAAGAGCAGGGGCTGAATGAAAAATCCGCATGGCAGGAAGCCCTTAAGAAAACTAACCCATGAAAACTAACTCTATTTGCATTTAAACCTCATTGGCATTCCCTCTCCCTTTCTTTTTTCAAGCAAGGAGGTGGGTGAGGGCCGGGGCAGGGGGTTTTCAGGGCTGCTTTACCCATTGCTGTCCGTAGGAATCCTCGAAGTCGTTGATGGCGTTGCTCTCCCAGTCCACCCTCACTCCCAGCAGCGTGGAGGGGAGGAACCCCTGCTCGGCATAGACGGTGAAATAGGTGACAAAGGCCCCCACCGACTGCATGATTCCTGCAGGGACAAAGGGGCAGGGGTGAGGAAGAACAGAAATTCAGGAGCTCTGGGGGATGTGATGGGTGTATGGAACGCGCTAAAGGCACTTTGAGAGTTCTTGGTGCTGTGAATTTCTGCCTCTCTGTAAATAAAACCTCATTTTATTGCTGAATCATGAGCAAGAGGAGGGGAATGGTGGGTTTGCAGAGGAAGGGGTTGAGTTTCAGGTCCCAGTTTTGTTGGGGTTTCTTTTTTTTGTTTTTTTTGGGGGGAGGGTTGGTTTGGGGTTTTTTGGGGGTGGCTTTTGGGAGGGGTAGGTCTTTGGGGGTTTTTTTGTTTCTTTTTTTTTCTGTTGTTGCTGTTGTTTTTTTATTTTTTGTTTGTTTGTTTGTTTGTTTGTTTGGGGGTGAGGGGTTTTTTTTTGGTGGGTTCTTTTTGTTGTTGTTTTGGTTTTGGGGGGTTTTTTGGAGGGTTTTTTTTTTTTTGTTTGGTTTGGTTTTTTGAGGGAGGGTTTAAAGAATCAGCTTGATTCTGCCTTGCTCTGCTGCCCCCAGAGAATGTTTGGGAGGCCAACGCACCAATCTGCAGGTAGGAGTAGATAGCCAGCTGCTCGTTCACCAGCCGGTCTTTCCTCTTGTTCCGAGGCCTCCTGTTCATGATGTCACTCTCAGCTTTCTCATAAGCCAACGCCACCGAGGGGATCTGCAAGAGAGACAAACCCTCAGGGGCTGGGCGGCAGCGTTTGCCTGATCCTCCCAGGTTTAGCAGCAATTTGCAGTTCCCAAGTGAATTCTGAATGTTGGAGGGAAGGAGAGGAGGATCAGTGTGGATTAATTCCTATTAATGTGTAAAAGGTTTGGGGGAAATCTGAAACTCTCATGGATCTGGTGAGCAATACAAAAGGCTAGAGGGGATTAACAATAATTTAAAATCTGAGGGTGTTTCAGGATGGGCTGGGCTGGATGGAATGTCAGGTGTAACTGCAGAAACGACCTCTCAATTAAAACACACTGATAATTGCTCACTGCAGCTTTTAGCCTGGATCAGATCAGTCTTTCCTTTCTGCTCCTCCCCCCCCCTGCAGGTTGCTGTTGTTTTCTGCTCTTCTTTCTCACCACCTGGCTGCTTTTTAATCCCTTTTTTCACTGCCTTTCTCAGCTGTGGGATAAAGGCACCAATTTCCCTGTCCTGGCTGTGCCTTGGCAGGATATTCCAGCAGGAAATGACTTTGCAGCTCCCAACTCACAATGTCCGTGCCCAGGTCGATGAAGAGGATGGTGATGGTGCCGATGGGCATGGGGATGCTGGCAATGATGTAGATGAGGAAGGGGCAGAGCTCAGCAATGTTCTTGGTCAGGGTGTAGGCAATGGTTTTCTTCAGGTTGTCAAAGATCAGGCGGCCTGGGGGAAGGGAAAACACTTCTGTCAAAGGGAATTTTTAACTTTTAATTTTAATCTGGGTTTTCCAGAAAAAAAAACAAACTTCAAATTTAACTAAATGAAGCGAAAACATCCACTGCTTATTTCTACTTTTCCTCGTGCATTTTGTAATTCGGTTTCGTTGTTGTTTTTTTTTTCAAGCTTCTCTCCCTCAGAGCCTTGTGAAAACTCAAGTGTAATAAAATGTTCCTTCAAAAAGGCAGCTTGAGGGGAAAAGTCCCGTCCCCCAAAACGCTGTGGTTGTATTGGAAACCACAAGCTCTTTACAGTGAAAGAAGAGTGGGACGAGTGTTCCTGTCACAGGTGGAGCGCAGTGAGGGCGATGTGTGAGAGAATCATGGAGGGAAAAGGGGGAGAAGATAATTTCTATCTTTCTGAGGCTTCAAACTGTGCTGGAACAAGTCAAGAAGTGCTTTTATCTGAAGCTCGATCAAACAGAGACAGCAAATCTTTATTGTGTGTGAGAGAGGGAGACGATTTCCTTATTCTCTGATTGTCATGTGTAGAAATGGAATTAATTCCCAGCTTTCCCAAATATCAAATCCAGAAATAGAAGGGAGAAGGGAAAGATCAGAAGGCTCTGCCAGCAGCTTCCAGCTTCTAAAAGTGGGAAGCAACATTATCTTTACCTTCCTCCACTCCTGTGACAATGGAAGCAAAGTTGTCGTCCAGCAGGACCATATCAGCAGCGTTTTTGGCGGCGTCAGAGCCAGCAATCCCCATGGCAATCCCAATATCGGCTTTCTTTAGGGCAGGGGAGTCATTGACTCCATCTCCAGTCACGGCAACCACTGCTCCCTGGAACACACAAAAGCATCCGCACGTGGGCTTGGGAGGAGAGGGTGAGCCCTGCCGTCATCAGTCATTACATTTCCAGCAGAAAAATGCTTTAGGGAAGTTCTGAATCCTCTCTGTACCCACATCAAACACAGCCAGGGAGCAGGAGGGTGGCGGGCAGGGTTGGGAGAGCAACCCCAGAGTTTTGTGTGGTTCCCTTTAGAGCAGAGACCTGGAAAATTCAGGGACGTGATTCACTGCACCCTAAAGGGTGGACATCTCAATTAGATGCATTTCAAATGCAATTAGTCTGGTAGCTGGGTACAAAGAGGATTTAAGATTTGGATGTCTGCTCTCTGTACATGGTCCATCTCTGTTTGGGCAGAGCCAGGTTCACCTCTGACATCTGGGGGGAGGTTGGATTAACACAGAAAATGTCCTCTATTTTCTTAATGAGGTGCTACAGAAGCAGCCAGGCTTCATCTGAATCATAAATTATGTAACTGCTGAGTTAGAGCCCGTCCTCATCCTATCCCAACAGCTTCTGGCCATCCTCAGCCTGTGCTGGGATTTCTCTACTAATCCAAAAGATGGAAAACTCTGATTATCCCACTCAGCTTCTTTGTTATCTCCCCGAGCCATCTCCTGCAGCTCCAGGCTCTGCTCTGGCTGATGCAGAAGTTTCTGCCTTGGTTCAAGGCGGGTTGTTCAGAGTGGGGACAAAGCCTGGCAAAAACTGATTAACAAAACGCTGAATTTCCTGTCCCCGGGGGGATTGAGCACAGTGTCACTACCTATAAATAATGCCGTGCACAGAAGGGCTTATAAGCTCTGAGCACTAAACATAGCTGGAGCCTGGGAGGGGGAGGGTGTTCCTTTTCATCCCTAAAGAGCCAAATCTGCCGGGAGAGTGGGAGTCTGAGCACTGCAGAACACGTTTACCCACCGTGTGCCTGGCAGAGACCATTCAAAAAATAAAAGCCACGTGAGGTTGAAAAAAAATTATCTCTTTTTTTACTCTCTGGAGAGCCCTCCAGGTTTAAACCCAACGAGCTGATAATGTTGATTGGGAAGTCTAGTGCTGGCACGACTACAAAAATAAAATAATATCTTGTGGCACATCTTCTCTGTGAAGTCCAGGCACAGCACTAGTGTGGCTTTAATTCACAAAATCTACTTGAAAAATGTCATTTTTGAGTGGAGAGCCTTCTGATGGCAATTTTCATCTTTTACACAGCTCTGTAAATGTCTTTTCTTTTTTTTTTTTTTTTTTTTTCCTCCTGTGCTGGCTGAACTCCAGGCTGCTTTACATAATATTGCCCACGGATGGGACAAGCTCTCTTTAAATCCTGGTGCCTGATTTACAGCCCTGGGAAGTAACAGAGATAAGGCTTGGTGGTACATAAATCATTCCGTGGGGTTCATACCTCAGATTCATAAATAATCCAGGCTGGGAAGGAGCTGTGAGCTCACCTGTTCACCCAGCACTGCCACCAACCAATTCCACTCCCAAACATTCCTGTGGGCAGGAGGACATGGCCTGAGCAGCCACAAGAGATAAGAGGGGAGGATGTGGCAGCACCGTTGCTTTTATCTGGGTTTAAAGAATTCCCGAGGGATTTCTCCCTCCCAAACAGGGCACAGGAGGCTTTTTGTGCTTCTCAGAGTGCCAGGGACAATCCATGCCCCAGCTACCAGTTCCAAGCCCAGGGAAAAGCTCGTTTTGCCACCTGGAGCTGTGTCTGCAGCTGGAATTTGAGCAGCTTGGACCGAGTCCAGGCAGCATTTGTGGCAACCTGTTAGATAATGTCCTGGCACGGGGGAAAGAGTATAAACAGAGCTTGGGGAGCACTGGGAATTGGCTCCCAGCCTCTGTCTGTGTGTGACCTTTGCCACCTCACCTGTCTCTGACAGCCCTCCACGATGATCAGCTTCTGCTGGGGTGACGTGCGGGCGAAGACGATCTCGGAGTGCCCGCGCAGGATCTCGTCCAGCTGCTCCGAGCTCATGTCCTTCAGCTCCATCCCGTTCACCACGGCTGCCGTGGCCTCCCTGCAGCAGCCCACAGGCAAAGAGGGGTGAGTTTTCAGAATGGAAGAAGTAAAAATGGTGCACTCGTAGGACGGGCGTGCAGCTGGATGCGGGGAGAGCAGCAAATTGATAATTGTGGACCCGAAATTTTTTGAGTCTGAGCTCTTCTCAAGGGAAACTTTTCAACAGTTTTTTTTTTTTTTTTTTCCCAAAACAACCCTGTGTAAACAACATTCCTTTCCCATGACAACAGGTGTCGTTTGCTATTTCTGTTACTGAGCCAATGGCAGAGGTGTCAGCCCTATGGACCAATAACGTGACTTTTAACCCAGCGTGTTGTAAAAGGGCTGAATGAATTGTAAATAAACCTTCTGATTTCTGCTGCCTCCTGACTGGAGTCAAACATCTTTATTTTGTGTCCTATTGTGACAGATAATAATTGATAATCATTGATAATAATTTATAATTATCGCAGAGGCATTTGTTGCTAATCAGCAGGAGCTGAACAAAAGGCCCTGCAGAAACCCGGAGTGGATCACAGTCACCCGGATGCAGAGGGATCTCATTTGAAGCTTCAGAAAATGTATTTTAAAGTGGCCTCTCAGTGGGAAGGGCAGGAGAAGACATCACTTCTACAAAGAGCTTTTATCCCTCCCTTGTGATGTTCTTTTTTTCCCACATTGAAGGGGTGAAGGAGGGGTTTGGGCTGATGGTCCAAACTGGGTCGTGTGACACTGAATTTTGCTTTATTTTGTCAAACAGGCAGCGACAGCCACTTCCACATGATCTGCAGAGTTTAATTTGCTAGATTTTCCTCCCGAGCAGTGAAGATGCCAACCACCGAGTGGACACATTGAAGTGGAGATGACTCAAGAGTGGGAATGTCTCATAAAAAAAAGCAGAAAGTAGCGGGGATGTAGAATGAAAAGCACCGTGGAGGGAGAAGGGAAAGGAATCCTGGGGCGCTGCCCAGGCTCTGCTGGCTCTCACCTCCTGTTGACCTGCTCCACGGGGATGTTGAGGCGCTTGGCAATGTCCTCCACGGTCTCACTGGTGGCTGAGATGATGCCCACGCTCTTGGCGATGGCCTTGGCCGTGATGGGGTGGTCTCCAGTGACCATAATGACCTGAGGGAGGGACAGGTGAGTGACAAATGGCTGAACCATGGAGTGACAGACAGGGGAATGTCCATTGCTGAGGGGCAGGAGGCACTCGGGGATCAGAGCAGTGCTGTGTGCACAGCAAAGGGAGGTTAGGGGCAGGAATTGCCCAGCTCTGTATCGACGCCCTCTCCTTACTGAGCTGCTTTGTCAGGGCTCTGGAGGAAGAGCTCCTCACAGGCAGCCAGATTAGAACAATGCAGAAGAAAGGAGCCTTTATATAAGGGTCTATATTAGGTATGCTCAGTGGGGAGGGTTTGTTAGAGTACGGCTTCTTAAAATGGATCCTTGTGACTGAGGTGTCCTGACAGATAGGGCACAGCCTTTTCCTGCTTGTCTTGAAGAAAAATTGCCACATCTGGCTTCAGGCCACAGAAAAATTCATCAGGGTTGGGGTCTGGGATTCATCTCGTCTGAGATCTGTAATTCCAAATACGATTTTCCTAGATTTAGATAGATTTCACCTCTGCTTAGGGCTGAGAGTTTATTTGTGGGGCCCCAGTGAGTGAAATTAGGGGAATTACTGCTTCAGGTTCTACTTGAATAATTTTGAGAGTAGTGATTTCTTTGGATAAACGTTCAAAGCAGTGTCCTGATGCCTTCTCTAGAATGGTTTCTACCATCTTACTCTGTTTACAAGGGAGTAATTCCAGCTGCTGTGGGCTCTCTATCCTAGATACGGATCTGATGAGAGAGGATCTGAGCTTTTGCAAAGTTGGGTTCCCAGGCCTGAGGGTTTTGTGCAGTTCCTGCAGTCTGATTCCCACTGAAATGAAAATGTTTTGCCTCTGAGGACTTTCTAAATTGAAATTACAGGATGGTCTTAACTAAGGCTGAGATTTTCAGTAGTTGTTGCTAGAAAGACAATTAGTGACGATGTGGTGGAAGATCTTAGATTTTAAATACTTTAAATAATCCCCAAAATAACCATAAAGAGCTTTTCTGTGGTGGACCCACTGTGTTTTTCACTGTAAAAATCCTCACCTTGATGCCAGCACTGCGGCACTTGGAGACAGCGTCAGGCACGGTGGAACGGGGCGGGTCAATCATGGACAGCAGCCCCACAAAGCACAGGTTGGAGGTGGGGAAGTTCATGGAGTCTGTGTCGAACTGGAAACCCTCTGGAAACTCGTTCTCAGGCAGGTACAAGTGGCAGAAACCTGGAAAGATGTTTAGGTTGGTGGGGTGGGCGGGAAAACGTGAGAGGAAGAGGAGAGCTTGATAAAACGTCAGGGCTTGCTCTTGCCCGTGGAACTCCAGCATTTAACCATTTTTCCAGGCATGCTGGATGTGCCAAGACTTTAAACCCCACTACACATGTTTCACAGGTGGATTTAACCCCATTTTCAGTGTTCACCCCGTCTCCCCAGGCTGCACTCACCCAGCACTCTCTCCCCCATGCCCCCCAGCTCCATGTAGGCTGTCTGGAAAGCTTCTGCCTTCTCGCTGTCCAGGGGCTCCTCCTTGCCGTTGATCATGATGGTGCTGCACCTCTCCAAAATCCTCTCCGGGGCCCCTTTCATCACCAGCAGGAAGCGTTTGTCGTGGGGGTCGTCGGTCTCATGGATGGAGAGCTGTGCCACAAACAGGAAATGGGTTGGAAGAGCTCAAACTCTCCTCATTTGCTTCTACTTTTTCCATGGGATTCATGTTCTTTTCCATGAAGAAATCGTAATTTCCGTCAAATGGAATGAGCTGTATTTATTGTAACTTGAATTTCCTCTGCTGCTGAATTACCCCGTTAAAGGTTTCCAGGTCACCCAGGCCCAGTGAGAGAAACAATCTGGCACAATTTCCAAAAAAACCCCGTGAAACACACCTGGAATTTGTTGGTAGAGTTGAAAGGGATTTCAGCCACTTTCCGGTTCTGTGCTCTAATGCTCATCACGTCCCCCAGAATGACTTCAGAGAATTTCAGCAGAGCTGTTTCAGAGGCATCTCCAACCACCACCCTCTGTGGGCACAAAGGAAAAAAAAAAAATTTACTTTCGTCTTTCCACAATTCCATGACGCGCTGCACACTCCAGCAATGAGGAATCTACATTTTTATGTCCAAGTTATCCTGGAAAAATATTAAAATAGAATTTGAGGATGTCTGCTTTGCTCTTGGAGTTAGAACTGAGCCTCAGGAAAGAGAGGCTGCTGTAAAGCAGATTTGGGGTCACGCTTAGGTCACAATAGAGGTGAGGCACAAACCCAAATTAATTTGAGGATTGCATTGATGAGTAAACAGATTTGTTCTGGCAGTCCAGTCACTAGAATTTACTACCTTCAAGCAGTCATGTGCAAAGACATTAATTAAGGCACATTTACCTTTGCTATAATAAATTAACAGTGCAATAATTATTATTCCTGCAACTTGGGTTGCCTTTTTGCTGGCAGGCACAGTTGGGTTTGGACAATTCAGGCACAGGGATTCTTGGGGCCAGGAGCTGGGATTGTGAATCTCTTCCAATTCAGGATCATCACAGTTTCTATGCTCTTGGATTTTTTTATCCTGTGTTAAATTTTGTGTGAGTGTACAGCAGTAAAACCACTGTCAGTAAGAACTTAAAAAGCTGGCGCAGTAAAACAGAGATTGTTAAAACCAAACAGAGAAAATCGCCTGTTCAGGGGAAGGGGGATAAGCTGGTGTGAAGTCAGCAGTACCTTCATGATGGGGAGATTTTCCTGTCCCGGCCGGAATTCCGCCCGGTTGCAGAGAGTGACAATCTTGGATAACGCCGTCCATGAGGGGGAACTCTGATCAAAGGGCTGGGCTGAGAGAAGCGAAACACACATTGCATCCTTTAGCATGCTGCATGAGACAAGCTTAAGAGTGAAAAAACAGAACTGACTTATTTGCAGAAAAATATCATTCTTTTGACAGGTTCTTTTATGGAAAAAAAATTTGATATAAATTTTCCCTCCAGCAGTGCTGGCAAAAGGGTTTGGGTGATGTTTCTCTGCTTAATTCCTTACTAAATGCACTCTTGGCAAAGGGTTCTGGTGTAGAACCTCCTCCAGGTTTACTTCCTTTGAGTGGAATTCAATATGAATCCTTTTTTTTTTCACCTTTCCACGTGGCTAAGGAGAGATTCCCATGTGTAGAAGGAAGATATGTCTGATTGAGCCATCAAAAGTGAACATCCTAGGACTGATCCAAGTATCCCACCAAGTGATCCCACCCCCCCATTTCCCCATTTACTTGTCTGATCTTCACTGGTGTCGGCCGAGTAGATCTGGTTGTCAAACCAGAGGTGGGCGACAGTCATCCTGTTCTGGGTGAGGGTGCCTGTCTTGTCGGAGCAGATGATGGAGGTGGAGCCCAGCGTCTCCACGGCCTCCAGGTTCTTCACCAGGCAGTTCTTCTTGGCCATGCGCTTGGCCGTCAGGGACAGGCTCACCTGGCAGGAGGGAAGGGGTCCAGCTGTCACCAAGGTGTGGTCACACAGAGGTGTAACCAGATTACCTTCCCCCGGTAGATTGTTTGTGGCGTTTATTGTTTATTTGGTTGGGGTTTTTTTAGGAGAATATTTTAAATTTTTTTCGTTTTTGTTGGCTGCAGTGCGTTTTTCTTTCTCCTTTTTTTTTTTTTTTTTTAATTTAGAGCCTGAGGTTTGGCTGTAACTAGCACAGGTGGATTTGCTGCTGAGAGGAACCTGCTGATAGAGATAAGGATGTCTTATCAGCCAAGAGGCTGTTTGAGATGGAGGAACCTGCGGCGGGCAGGGAGCTGCTGGTCACCAGCTCCATGAATTCAATGATTCCCATCAGTGTTTGCTGCTGGGGTGCTTTGGAGCCAGCAGTGCTTGGCAGCTGTGCCGCTCCTCAGGCAGGGATTTTAGAGTTGGGCATGTGCTAACAAGTGGAGTTCCCATGTGACTTTCAGGGTACAATGTCCCCGCTCTCGAGTGGCAATGAGTGGTGGGGACATGAGCCACGTCATTGTACTCGGCTGCCATCAGGGCAGAGCAGCACTTGAACTTAAACCCAAAAACTGGGTTTGAGATGAATGACTCAGTTCCACCAGAATTCACCAAACAAAGGGTTTATCCTTGGAATAAGAGCCCCCACCTGTCGCTATAGGACACGAAAGACTCCAAACATTTCAGAATGCCAAAAGTATAGAAAAAGGCTCTATTGTCTCAATTCTTATGACTTTTTATAAGGTGTTCCCATGCAGACTTAACGTGGTTGGTGAATAGGAACGACACCTCTCTAATGCCATTGGTTAAACCAGAGAAACAGCAAAACACCACCTGGAGAAAGACTGTGTTGAGAAAGGAGAGTTGTTTGCCAGGATTGTTTTGAGAAGAAGCTTTCTTGGGAAATTTTTCCTTGGGAACAAGTTGGCAGCTGCTAGCAGGCTGAAATCTCTCAGACCCACACCCTCCCCTCTCCAAACCCAACCCAGCCCAGGGCTGGAGTGGCGAGCAGAGACCCCCAGCACAGACTCACCGTCACCGTGGCCAGCAGCCCCTCGGGCACGTTCGCCACGATGATGCCGATGAGGAAGATGATGGAGTCCAGGATCTTGTAGCGCATGGACACGGAGATGATGAAGAAGAGGACCCCGATGGAGATGGCCACTCCTGCCACCAGGTACACGAAGTGCTCGATCTCGATGGCGATGGGCGTCTTCTCGTTGCCCACGCCCGAGGCCAGCGAGGCGATGCGGCCGATGATGGTGCGGTCCCCGGTGTTGATGACAACGCCCGTGGCAGTGCCTGCAGGGGCAAAAGCTGTCACCTCCAGGCCACACAGACACTCAGATATGGGTTTTTTTAAATTTTCTTTTCTTCTGTTAGAGCCGAGATTAAATGCTCAAGAGATGGATTTCGTGCTCAGACTCAGATGTTTATTAATTCTTATCTATATTACAGTCTCACGAGTTGTGAATTCTGGCTAACAAAGTGAAAAATGGCTCTGTCTCTATCTCTCTACAAGGCTTTTAAGCACAAACTATCCAGTTAAGAAATGACACCTGAATTATTTTGACTTTTAACCCAGTAACCAACCACCCGTGGCCCACAATGCGGAGTTTTCTATCCAATTACAAAACACCACCCAGAGCCATGAAGAAGATGAAAAAGAGGGACTCAGCCTCCACCCTAAAATCTCCATCTTGCTTTATATATATATATTACTATATTTTAAACCCTTAAACTCTAAGTTTTCCACCCTGTGACATCACACACTTCTATCCAAACCCCACACCCAGAATCCCAGTGCTGTCACTCAATTTTGGGAACCTTTTCCAAGGCCTCAGGTCAAATGCAGTGTTTTCCTGGGGGTCAGTGCCTGTGAGCACAGAAAGCCTGGAATTCTCAGTGCCCAGGGTTCCAAGATCTCCCCCTCCTGCATGCAAGGAGGCAAACACTGCACCTAAAAAGGTGTCTACTGATACATGGACATTTTTGAGTTTCCCAAAAGATGGGTGTTTTGCGACAGCCTGACATTCCAACAGGTACTGATGGAAAAACTGCAAGGAAACCTTGGTCAGTTCAAACCCAAAACAATTCATTGATTGGTGCAGCCACAACCACGCCGTGTGTTGGAACAAATGCTAAGTGTGGCCACCCCCAAGGTGGTCAGGTCAAAATCCATGTGAGCAATTGAACCTCTCTGAAATTCCTCAGAGCAGAATTGCTCAAATGGGTTGGCAGGACCAAGCAGCACCTGTGCAGGTGCCTTTTGGGGGGCCCTTCTCTCTGTACGCTGATAAATAACAAAAATTAGAAACATTCAGTTCCCCTGAAGTTGCTGAATAGAAAATTAGAAAAAAAGCTAAAAGGATGTAAAGGTGTGCACATGGTGCACATGGGATAACAAACACGTCTAGAGCCAGTGGGGAAACAGATGAAAAGGATGAAATGGGATTTCCATGCCCAGGTTCAGGATCAGCTCACCTTCCACACAGGTGGTGGAGTAGAAGGCAATGTTCCTGGTCTCCAGGGGGTTCTCGTGGGTGAAGTCACAGGAGCGGGACTGAGGCTCCGACTCCCCTGTGAGTGAAGAATTGTCCACCTTTAATGAAACGGAGACAGGCCCAGGTTAAAGTCAGCAGTGCACAGTGGTGGCCAGCCAGGACCTGAGGCAGCAGCTTATTTCATAAACAGTGGCATCAACATCTCTCAGTGCCTCTTCTCTGAGCTGCTGCTGTCCCTGGCAGAACCCATTTCAGTGGGAATTCAGTTCTGTCTGTCTGTCAGTGGGATTTTCAGCAGCAGCCAGAGAAAACTCCACAGTTTTGAGGATCTGCCTGCAGTGGAAGACTCTCAATTGTGTATTGGTGCATCTGCCCTGTCCTGGCAAAGAGCAGAGTCAGAACTTGGCATGGGCTTTTTGGATGTTCAGGGAGGGAGGTGCCAGTCCAGCATGACATCCAGGCTTCTGCTCTCTGACTTCATTAATTATGTCCAATCAAAATCCTAATAACCCATATAAGCTGTGTAGAAATTATTTCTATGTGATTATTCCTCTGAAGTTCTTTCTATGCAATACACCACTCCAAACTCTGTTTTCCCCCTTTCCTTTGCTCTCCCAAGCCCTGTTTACCTTGCAGCCCTGGGTGAAGATGAGGCGGATGTCTGCAGGGATCCTGTCCCCACCCTTGATCTCCACGATGTCACCAACCACCAGCTGGTCTGCTGGCAGCTCCTTCTTCTCGGCATCCCTGAGGACAAGAGCTTGCTGCAAGACAGAAATGGGACACAAATTAGCTTTGGGCCACCCTCTAAACTGAGATCCTCCCCTTTGTTCTGGGAAAGATCCAGAGCAGGGTGATGATGCAGAGGAAATGTGAGTGCATTTGACACCCAGCTGGACTGCTCAGGCTGGAATTTGGGGGGTATGAGATGGGAAGTGGCCTCGGAGACGGGGAAATGCCTTCCAGGAATGTGCTCTCCTGACATCAGGTCTGTGGGTAAAAGCAGTGGGGTGCACAGTGTGAAACCCAGCACACTTCACCCTTTGACAGGTTTGAACTGGGCACTGAGATCTCTGACCCAGCGCTGGATGGAAAACAAGGATGTGCATCCTACAACCAACAGATCCATCAAAGCTGCCACCGTGTGCTTTGCAGTAAACGGTTTGTGATTCAGAACTTTTCTCTGGGTCATTTGCCAAGAGATTAATTCAAGTTGGGCTTGCCGGGTTTCCCTCGTGCATTATTGGGATGAATTTTTGCCTCTGTCCTCACCTGTGGGATCATCTTGCTGAAGCTGGCCATGATGTTTGTGCTTTTGGCTTCCTGATAGTAGGCAAAGATGCCAGTGAGGATGACAACCAGAGCCAGGACCACTCCGAGGTAGAGCTGATCAATGAAAGAAATAATCTGGTTAATTTAGGACAAGTTTTCAGCAGTTCCTCTGTTAGAATAAATGAGTTCTGTGTTGTTTTAAAATGAGCTGTTGGCCAAGTTAAAAAACAGAAAAGAAAAGAAGAGAAAGTTCTTAAGAAAAGAACTTTCAGGTGTTGGCCTGCAAATGATCAATTAAAACTTTTATTTGTGTGCGTGTGTGTGTGTATTAAAAAAGGGGGTTTAATAGCAATTTTCCCATCTAAAATCCTTCTCTAAACTGACACAATCCTGAACAAATTAGAGTGTAACGAACTAATAATAGTAATAATAATAATAATAAACAAATTAGAGTGTAATAATAATAATAATAGTATAACTCAAAGGGGAAATAGTGGGGGACTCTTTAATCTCTAACTAAAGCCAGAGTCTAAAGTCTTTAGACCTTTTCCTGCTCTCAGAGTACTCCAGAACTGTGATCGTGCCCAGCGGTTATAAAACCTTTGCCCAGGCACTCTTTCAGCGTGTGGCGTTGGAGCTTTTATCAGGAGTGCCGGGCGGCAGGAGAGTCCCCCGGCGACGAGAGGCCTCCTTGTAGTTACTGAGTAACCGTGTAGTATTTAAATCGCCCCGAGCCCGGCGGAGCGGTTACTCATCACCCACTCACGTTGTCGAAGGCTGAGTCCACCCCCTGCGCCAGCTGGATGCCGAAGGAGATCCAGGAGAAGCCGGCCCCGATCCACAGCAGGATGGAGAAGCCCCCGATCATCTGCTTGAGGAACTTGACGATTTCGGGGGTGGCTTTGGGAGGGGTGAGAGCGTTGGGGCCGTCCCGAGCCAAAATCTCTGCTGCTCTCGCGCTTGAGAGACCCTGCAGAAGGAGGGGACACGTTTGCAATGAAATCCCAAAAAAAAAACAGATTTTTTTTTTTTTTTTTTTTTACAAAATTCACGTGCTGCTGTTTCATTGAAGGTTGTTAAAGCTGCAGCTCTGATTTCCAAACCTCCTGATTTCAGAAAGGATTTCTGCTGTCAGTTATCTGCTATGGAGAAACAGCGATTTCTTTGCTGGAGGGCTGAATCTGGGGGCCACATCCATCAGGAGTTTCCATCCTGTTGGCTATCAATCAAATATACCTGCACTAAGTGTTTGGAAGGCCAGGGAACAGCTGACATTCTTTTGCTGCCGTTTCTGCGTTTCCACAAGGTGTTTGTAGCTCAGGGGGTTCTTGAAATTCTTGTCTGTGCTCTGGCCACGTTCAGCGCTTTGATATTCAAATGTCAGGTGTCAAAGGGACTCAGATGTAGTTTCTCAAATCTAGCTTTTCCTTCAGAACCAGCTCAATCTGTGCAGTCTTTGGCTAAGAATTGTTACAGTGGAAAGTGAATTGTGGTGAAACCAAAAGATCAGGGAACAGCTTTAGAGAAAATGAGGTCCTGGTGCAAACCCCTGAGGTCCCATTTTTGATTTCAAAGCAGCAGCTCAGCCTTCTACAGATTGGAGAGAAACTCCACCTTAAATCCAGGCCAGTGCTCGTTGGCTTGCTGGTTTAGGCTTTGCTGGGAGCATCAGTGCAGGCACCCACACACCTCTAAAACCAAATCCCTGCTCCTGGGGAGCTCTGGGGAGGCCAGAGGCACCTGATGGAGGCAGTTCCTTAACCAAGCCCCGTGGACTTACTTTGTCAATGCTGGTGCCATACTTCTTCTCCAGCTCCGAGGTGTTGAGCCTGTGGTCATCCTGCATTCCACGGGAGACAGAAAATCACAGTGAGCAGAGCAGCAGACTGCTGAAAGTTTTATTCCCACATTGCCTGGATCTGGGAACATGGATGAAGTTGCTTGCGTGACACATTAATTTCATTAATTAGACAAATCTGCATATTGAGAAGCAAAATGTCTTCCACTGGAAGATGGTATTTTTTTTTCCTTTTGGTTTGCAGAGTGCTTTTGTAAATAGCTCCCTCCTCCAGCAAATCTGTCACAAGAACAGGGTGGTGTGCTCATGTCTCTGCTGCTTGCCACGAGGGGCTGTGCTGCTTTGGGATAAATCATTTCTCTCTGCACCCTGCAGGGCTCAGAGTGTGTGTGACAACAACAACCTCTGCCCTCGATTGCCAGGGCAGGGAATGTGAATTATCCTCCTCACTCTGGGGGAAAGAGGCAACAGGTTCTGAGTTTAAAAGGGTGTGGGAGAGGGAAATCTCAGAGCTCCTCTCCTCGGCCTGCAGTGCCACCCCTGTGGTATCATTGGCCTAATTATATCTTGTGCTGAACCGGGATTTAGAAGCCAAGAATTTCAGAGATCTCCCAATTGTTTTCTCAGAGTGATTCATGGGTACTCGGGTGAGTCAATTCTGCTGTCTGTGCTTGGGTTTCTCTTTAGAAACACGGGAGTGGAGTTGCATCCCCCGGTGGCAAAAGACAATACGGGCTGAGAAATATTTACCTGCTGCTGGGCAGCTCTTGGAAACGTGGTGGGTGAATGGAGGAGAAAATCATGGAATCAATGTCTTATTTTGGTGTTCTCTGAGCTTTGAAATGCCATCCAGCCCGTAAATAGCCTCTCCTCTGAGCTGCTCTCACAGCAATCTCGAAAAGAGGTCAGCATAATTACCCTCATGTTTCAGATTGGGAAACTGGAATGTGTGGAGAGGAAGCAACGTTTCCAAGAGCAGCCAGCAGGTCAGTGGAGAGCCAGGAGGAAAACACGGGTTTCTTGAAGGCCAGAGCAGTTGCTTTGGGTTAAAACCCCCTGTGTTTAAAGCTGAGAAATGCTCTCAGCCCTGGAACCTCTGGAGCACAGTGCCGTGGTTCTGCCTCTCCCTCTGATTCCTGGCTGGCTGTGCAAGTTGTCAGGAAATACTGATGGCAGTGATTCCATCTGGGAAATGGATCCTTTTTGGGCAGACAATGTTCTGTACCATTGGTGGCTTAATTACACCAGCCTCATCCTCTCATTTTAGGTATTAATCTTGCACAGCATTTTTCTGGCACACTCCAGGAGTGTGAGGGAGCAAATCCTTCCCTGTGGCAGGATTTTCAGTGCAGGACATTCCCTGGGTTTCACAGAATGTCACAACAACACTCACCAGGTCCAGTTCTTTCTTAAGATCTTCTGCCTTCTTTTTCTTCTTGTTGCCTTTTGAGTCTTTGTGCTTCTCCTCTTCATCTTCGATCTCTGTTTTCTGCAGATCTTTTGTCCCGTAGATCTCAACCGAGTAAACATCGGACTTTTTCTGCAAAAGGCCACAAAAAAGTCAAAATTTGGCAGATCTACTTTTTTTTAGACAACTTACAGATGTCTACTGTCCCTTTCTCCTGGCTGCTTAAGGTGTTTTTCTCTGTCTTATCCAGAGATCCACCCAGTTTGTGTTACTGTGGCTGTGGTCAGGACTTCATCAGGTGCAAATTGCAGGGATCCCTTTAGGGAGGTGCAACACTTATGATCTAAAACAAGTGTAGGAAAGTACTGCCCAGGACCTCAGCAGTGAAAATCATTCATTTATTTATCAGCTCCAAGAACAGATCAGTGGAAAAGCAAAATATTCATGAAAGGAAAGGGGAGGGGAAAATTCTCCATTGAGAACTTGCATGTTCCTGGAGCCTTTCAGACCCATAACTTCAAGATTTAAATCACAATTAAGACTTACAAACATATATTTGGCCTGAATCGAAGCAGGGAACAGAGGCAAACACCGGACTGAGAGCCAAGGAGGAGTTGCTCGGTTTCTGCTCACACAGAGCTCAGAACTGGCGGGGATTTAGCCAACAGTTCACTTCTTTTTGCCAGTGGAATACCGGGCACAGGAAGCTGTTGACCCAGGGAGGCTGCTGCACCTCGGGGAATGTTTTGCTTTCAGTGATAACTGGGGAGTTGTGCTGTTTCCAAAGCCTGGCTTAACTCCGCAGTGTGCAGGGCAAACTTCCCTCTCGTGCTGGTTTGCCAGCTCCCTAATCACAACGCTGCAGCCCCAAATTATCCTGGAAACGACATGCCAGGCCTTGGGAGAGCCACTGGGTGACCCCATTCCAGAGGTTTCCTGATGGATTAAACCCCAGGAGTTCAGGAGAGCCCCCCCTGGATGTTTCCCTGGTGGGACAAAGCACAAAGGGGCTCTGCCGGTGCTTGGCCTCCTGTGAGATCTCACAGCAATGAAGGGAGATCTCTCCAAAACATAAAGCAAGCTCAAATAATGGAAACAACAAGGAAAATCAATAATAATCGGGGTATCTTATTATTTAACACTGTTCTGAGCTCAAAACTGACATCTTCAGCTGTCCTGTAACTAAAGGAGTATTTAAATCTTGGCATTGTCTCTTGATGAAGGGGAAAGCAAAGAGCTGCTGAGCAGTTTGAGGACTTTAAAGACCCAAATCCTGTTCCCAAACATTTGATTTTACTCAGTGATGCACATCCCAGAGCCAGGGCATGCCTGTTACAAGTTCTGATTTTTTTTCTGCCATGCTGAAGATTCACAATCTGTTTTATCTATTGGGATTTTTTTCTCTTCATCTTCCTCCTCCTCCTCCTCCTCCTTCTCTTCTCTTTAACTCTCCCACCCAAAAAAATCTGTTCAGCTTTTCAAATCCCTATAGAGCACCAGGAGAGAAAGGGAACAACTCTCTGCTGGGAGAACATAGCAGATGGAAGAGAAAAATTAGGAAAATTGATGGAGTTGGTAGAATCTATTGCTCACTTGTAAGCATGACCTGTGTTATCCTTTAACCTTCAGAGTTTCATAAAATCTGAGATTTTAGCACAGATTTTTTTTTACTCAGTCCAAGAATTCCTCCCAATCCGAGCTGTTCATGCCCAAGTGTGTCTGGTATAAATTCAATTTTTCACTTAGCCTGTACTTATAGTATAGATTCACAAAATAAACCGCAAGAAGAAACACGAGGGGCAGTTCCTTGGGCGCTGTACCCACCTTGACCATCTTGGGGAGTTTATTCCTTTCCTGATGGAGGGAAGCAGCCAAGCCAAAGCCTGTGGATCAAAAGCCAAAATCTCTGGATGAAAAGCCCGAGCCCAGCTGGGGTCTGTGGTGGCTCGGAGCAGTCCTGGAGTGCAGCAGCTCCCCGAGGTGGTGGGTCCCTCTCCTGTGGCCAGCAGGTGTTAGCTGGAATGCTGCTCCCACCTCGGCATCCTTCAGGCAGGACGAGCTCCCTGTCCCAAGCCTGTGGAGAAAGAGCTCTGCTTGCTGCTGCTTTATAAATCAGCATCTTGTGCTGCCACTCCACCCCTCCCCTTCCAGGTCCAGCCCATCTTCTGTTTCACCTGGAGTAGGTGGAAAAATACCACAGTAATGGGCATGTGGGTTTCAGGTCAGATAGGTTCTAATTATTCCTTTGTAGTGTTTGCTCACAAGTAGGGAACAGGTGTATTATTCATCTTGCTGGAAGCAAGGAGTTTCCTCCTGAGACTTTCCAGCTCCGGGCTCCCCTCGGGATCCCAGCTGTCCTGGGCTACAGGAGGGCTCTGCACACTTTATCTCACCTGCACAGGTGATGTTCTCTCTGCCTGAGGTCCCTCAAAGTGGAATCCCTGCCTCGTTTGGGTGCCAGCAGGGATTTAGTGCAGTGGTGTCCTGTAACCCTGGTCTTGTGTCTAAGATGTTTTAGTTTTCTAAAATTCTTTTCCCAGAAAATTTTCTGTAAACAAGAAACTTATTTTTGTAAACTGTACCTATGTTTTCATTCCTTTTCCTAAGAGGGGCTTCTTCTTGGTGTCCCCCTGGTCTGACCAATGTGATTGGAGAGGTTTGTCTTTGTGTCACCAATCAAGTTGGTCTGTGTAAAAAAAGCATATAGGAAAGACACATCCCAAAAATAAAAAAGGCATTTTCAAACTGCTAAAGTTCAGAGTCTGTGACATTATAGTGTAAAACAGCTTCAGTGTCCTCTGAAGCTTCATGGCTTGGACTTCACTCTCACTCCTTGCCTTGTATTTTGTGTGTTTTCCACCTTCATGCTGAGCTGGGAGAGGTGAACTTCCTGGTGCTTTCCAGCAGGGCACTTGTCTGAACAGTCCTTGGTTTGTCTTGCACCAATTTCCAGCCTCCAGGTAAGGGTGATAATGACATTTGTGACGCTTTTGGTACCTGCCTGGTCCCATCACTTAAGAGTAAAGCTGCTTCTCCACCTCTGAGGCTGAGCTGATGGAAAGCTGAGGAATTCCTCAAAACAAGGAATGGTTTTCTGAAGGTTTAACATTATTTGGGGAAAGACTTGTGTGTCATCCATCTGACCTTGCTGACCGACAGCGTTTGGTCTTTAATATTACAATCTTTACTCTTTGCTATTATACATAGTTTTGAACAGCATGTAACCCACAAACTTTAAATCCATTGGAGATACTGTGTGGTGCGACCGGTAAATGACTCAAATTGTGGTCAGAGATATGACGTGCTAATGGAGATAATCAATCCTCTATCTACGATTCGATACGGCTTTATCAAAACACAGATAGAAGTCGTTAGCGGAGGGGAAAATCCAAAGGACATCATCTATTACATCAACAGGAGCAGGAATAATTATATTCAAATCAACTTCGCAGGAATTTGAGTACCAGACCTCTTCCAGCTGCTCCCACTTTGCAGTTTACGTGTGTTGGTCTTTTTCCATGGAATTCTTCAACCCTTGAACGTTGCGCAAGGTGCAGGAGTGGGTCTGAAAAGGTTTCGTGTTCAGTTTCTGCTGCTCGTTGTATTAAGAGCTGGGTTTTGTCCCGGAATATCAACTTTTCCCTGTGTCTGTGAATGCTGGAGGTCTCCCAATATGAGCAGAAGCAGGGGTGTAATGGCTGTATCCAGGGAATCTGTGTTGTGTGATAGCCAACGCTGAGATCCTCCCCTCTGTTCTGGGAAAGATCCAGAGCAGGGTGATGATGCAGAGGAAATGTATTTGACATCCAGCTGGACTCAGGCTGGAATCTGGGGGGTATGAGATGGGAAGTGGCCTCGGAGACGGGGAAATGCCTTCCAGGAATGTGCTCTCCTGACATCAGGTCTGTGGGTAAAAGCAGCGGGGTGCACAGTGTGAAACCCAGCACACTTCACCCTTTGACAGGTTTGAACTGGGCACTGAGATCTCTGACCCAGCGCTGGATGGAAAACAAGGATGTGCATCCTACAACCCACAGATCCATCAAAGCTGCCACCGTGTGCTTTGCAGTAAACGGTTTGTGATTCAGGACTTTTCTCTGGGCACTTTTTGCATTTGCCTTCTACAAACCGTGCTGGCTTTTGCCTGGGGACGAGTGTTAGAGATGCAAATGAGAGAAATGTTTGGCAACAAAGCACCGGGTAACCCCTGCTCGGCACGGGGTGTTTACCCTGACACTTCTGCCTGCTGAAGGATGTGCTCTGCGGCCAAGGAGCCGAGCTGGGAGGGTCTCTGTGGACAGTTCCGTGCCTCAGGATTTACCGAGGGTTTGCTGCTGGCAAACCAACCACCTGCATGCGGCTGCCAAGTTCAAAGGGCAAATTTGATGCTGGAGTTCTGTGGCCAAAATTCCATTAGGTCTGTCAGCTGAAGGTTTGGGGTTTTTTTTTCCTGCGAGTTACAAAGCCAGGATGAGGAGCACTGTAAAAAGGCAAATCTCTTGTTTTATCATGAGCCAACAGAAGGTGGTTGGACAGCTGGAATCTTCCTCGTTAGCTGTGGTCACTCGTCACGACAAAATTCGTGTTTTGTCACTTGGCTGTGCTGGAAAGGTCCCAGGAACAGAGGCCAGCTGTGAACCCAGGCTGAATTTCTGGGCAAGGGCTGCTCCACAGCCAAATCCTGCCCCGTGCCCTGGCTTGGCAAGACGTGGCATGTCCTGAGAGGAACATACCTGAGGGCTGGGATTGTCACGTGTGCTCCTGGCGTGTCACAACAGCCACGGCTGGGCCCTGCTCAGGGGGGACAACGAGTTAATAGTGTGCTGGTCCCTAAAGATCAGTGTAGGAAAATAGCGCGGCCCCTTCTGGATTATTATAACTCACATTTATTCACTGGAATTCAGACTTTTTTGGATCCTACATGAAAAAAAGACAGCCAGGAGAATGTTTGGACGTTATTTGGACACATTTTTTAACTCGTAGGGGCTGATCCCGGTGCTCAGACTGCCAAATTCCTTCAAGTTTTGAAGTAAAACTCTGAAGGTTTGTAAAGCACTTTGGGGTAAGGTGAACTCACTGCCTCTGCCTGATGAGCTTTGCTGTGTTGTTTACATTTCTTGGATGAAGCAAGACGAGCAGGAGCGGTGGAAGGACCTGAAGCCGCTGAGAGGGCGGTAAACCGATGCCAAATTTTGCTAAAGTTTGCTTAAATTTCCTCGAGTTTGTTTAAATCCGCCTAAATTTGCATTTCGCGGGGCTGCGCGGCACTTCCCGAGCAGGCCGGGAGAGGGCGCACGACTCACTGCGCTCAGCGGATTCCTGAAAAATTCCCCAAATTCCCCAAATTCCTCAGAAACGAGCGCGACTCTGCCTCGGTGCCCCGGCGCATCCCTGTCACCTCCCCTGCACCGCTGCCCCAGCTGTGACAGTCAGGCCAGGGGAGGCTCCAGGATGCTGAGAAAATGAAGATTATTCAGCTTTCCTGGAGAAGAGACCTCATCGTGACCTTCCCGAGCACGAAGTGAGCCAGCAAGAGAATTCCTGCAATGGTCTGGAGGGACAGGACAAGAGGGAGTGGCTTCAAACTGAAAGAGAGAAGGTGGAGACGGGATATTGGGCAGAAATTCTTCCCTGTGCTGGTGACAGAGGGTGCGTAGAGAAGCTGTGGCTGCCCCTGGATCCCTGGAAGTGTCCAAGGCCAGGCTGGATGGGGCTTGGAGCAGGCTGGGAGAGTGGAAGGGGTGGCACTGGGTGGGATTTAAGGTTCCTTCCAGTCCAAACCATCCTAGGGTTCTGAGATTCTCCAGAGAAAGGATTTGTTTGGTTTGATTTGGGGTTTGTTCATTCGCTCCCTCAAGGCCAAGAGTAAAACCAACCCTGAACTCTCCGGAGTCAGACGAGAATTTATTTTGGGTCCATCCACTACCCAGGAGAGAAGTTCCGAGGGCTCCTTGGGTTTTTCTCTCAGTGGGGAGCGGAATCTCCCCTTCCCTCCAAGTTCCAAGTGCTAAATCTTACCTGTTTTCCTCCTTAATTTAACCCAAAGATGTTAAACCGTAATTCAGAGGCCGAGAGTAACGAGCCAAGCACCTGTAAAAACCTCCCAGGAGCCAAGTTAAGGCCAAGCTTAAGTGGTATTTGGACAGTGGTAATTTCGGCATTGGCTGTAAACCGCTCCTTGTCTGAGCACTCACCTCCCGAGAGGGGGCATTGCACATTTACTGCTGCTCACGGAGCTCAGGAAACCCCAAATTGCTGTGCTTTTTTTCCCCTCCTAATTTCTCCATTCTTTTTAATCGAGGATGAGTAGGAAATCGCTGAGGAGCAGCGGGGTTCGTTGCCAGCTTCCAGGCTGGCATTGTAAATGCTGAATGATGTTACAACCTCATTGTAAATCCCACGATGACTTGGTGTCCCTGCAGACTTGGCACAGCCGCCACGGCTTCAGGTCGTTTCGGGCCAAGGTTTTGATTTTCCAGGAGGATTTGGCTTTTCCCCCTCAGCCTTTTGGAGCTCTGAACACCCACAGAGAGATGACACAGGTGGAATTCAGCGTTTCACGTCTACATCTTTCCACATATCCTTTATTTGTTCCCATCACCTGAAGAAGAGCTGGTGAATCCTGGGGAAGGTGACTGGGTTTTCATCTCTAGCCCTTGTGTGCTGAGGGGTTTTGGGTTCCTACAGCAAAATTTCCACTTTTTGACGTGGAAATCTGCTCGTTCCAAACATTTTCATGTGGGCCATCAAAAAGCCATGGCTGTCTGTAATTTATAGCTCAAAGCGTGCTGAGCTCGCTGCTGCCTGCCCAAAGAGAGTCCAAAAATCCGAATTTGCACACTTCTTGTCAGAGGGAGTATCACTGGGAATCGATTTTCTGTCAATGTTTTCTGTCTGTGAGGAAGAAAAACAAATCTCCAGTGAGTCACAGCATCCAGGACTATTTTACTCCTCTTAATATTTTATCTTCCTGCTTCCTCATGCTCCTAAATATGAACCATTACTGGATTCATATTGCTTTAAAAAACAGTAAAGAAAATTGATTTTCCTCCTTGTAACTTCCTGGGGCTGCCAGGAAGAGTCAGGGCTGGAAATCGGTGCAAAAAGCACAGAACTTCTTTCTTTAAACACGGTGATATTCCCTATAAATGTCATGATTTATAGGAATTTGTAAATTCCCGTCTTTCAAACAGCTGCTGTATAGATGCTTTGATCATTCTCAGGTGAAAAATGTATTTTTACTTCAGAAATATTATCTGATATGCAGGATAAGGAGCTGACAGGGCCAGGCTGTGGTTTGCAGGCTCCAGAGCACACCCAGCCTCATTCCTGAAAGGCATCACAGCCTGGAGTGCGGCAGAGGCAGGAATTCTTTGGGATGCAATCAGGAAAACGGGATGGTTAAAAGGGGGATATGAGTTCGGGCTCAGTCTGGACACACAGGAAGAGAAGAAGGGGTTGTTTTTTTTCAGGGTTGTGTTGACCCCAAAGCACCTCTGCAAATCCGGGGGAGGAAGTGGCCAGGCTTGTAAAAGCCCTGGTATGTGTGATGTGTCCTGAGCCATCCCAGCATCCCGGAATCCTGGAATCACCGGGGTCAAAGGGACCTTAAAGCTCATCCCATCCCACCCCTGCCATGTGCAGGGACACCTCCCCTGCCCCGGGCTGCTCCAAGCCCCTGGTGCTGTCTAGAAACAGCTGCTAGTGATCAGCAAATTTGGCATTTCCAGACTCTGGAAGAGCCACGTCTGTTTTTCACCAAAAATCACTTTGAGTGGGCAAGAGTGACTTCCCAATTTCACGTGGAACCAAACTGAGCCAAGTTATTTGGCAAAGATTTGCCTAGGAAATCTCAGGAAAATCTTAGGAAATGCTTTTTGGGGGTGTTTTTGGGATGGAAAGCAGGTCAGTGCACCAGTGTGACTGCACAATTGACAAAATAATTGAACCAAGCTGAGCGTTATTTGGCGAAGATTTGTTTAGGAAATCTCGGTTCTGTGGTTTTTTGGGGCTGTTTTTGTGATGGAGGCACGTCCATTTATCACCAAAAATCACTTTGGGTGGGCAAGAATGTCTTCCCAATTCCATGTGGAACCAAACTGAGTGTTATTTGGCAAAGATTTGCTTAGGAAATGTCTGTTCTATGGCTTTTGGGGGGGTGTTTTTGGGATGGAAAGCAGGTCAGTGCCTCGGTGTGACTGCACAAACAATTGCCAACTGCTTCAGCAGGACGAGCCCGGCAGGATAATTCCCCCTGAAAGGTGGCTGAGGTGCCACAGCCAGATGTTTACCAGCTGCATGACCTGGGGAGGGATTAAACCTGACTCAGTTAGTGGATGTGGGTCACCCCAGCACCGTCCCCTGCCGTGTCACCGCGCCGACCTTGTCACTTTGGCAGGGCACAGGTGCCCAGGGTTTCAGCTGGGAATGCCAAAATCCTGCCTCACAGCTTGCAACAGCTGCTGGCACAGCCAGGCTGGGCTTTAGTCACGGCTTGCAGAGGCTGGGACTGGCCCAGGGCTGGCTCGTGGCTCTCAGGGCTGGCACAGCCTCACCCGTGGCACTGCCAGCTTTGCAGCAGGAAGCAAAAAAGTGACATTCCAGGAGTTGAAAAGGGTGTTGAGAGCTGTGGGTTTCAGTGGCTCAGTGGCAGAAGGAAGTGGGTTTAGGAGTGACTGGTTTGAAGCTATTTTTGCGTTCTCAGAAAAGTGGGTGGATTCTGTGGAGCTGCTCCCGGAGCAGGCAGTGTGGAAGGCATCTATGGGAGCGTTTCATGAAAGCTGTTTCCCCCTTTTCTCTCATTTCCCTATTTTTATTTTTATTTTTCTCATTTCCATGCATTATCACCACTGTGGAATTCTGTTGGCTGCCTCCAAGGAAAGGAAGGCAAACACTCTCCACTCAGCTCCTCATACCTTCTGAGAAGGTATTTCAGACAACCTGTCGGTATTTTATTTTTCATTTGGATTTCCTCCTGAAGCCCCAGCCTCTAGAAACCCCAGGAATTCCATCCTCTAGAAATTACATTGTCAGTGTAATGGTCACGTTTGTGCTCTTGAGCAAAAATTCAGGGAAGGCTCCTGGGGTCAGAGAAAATGGCCTTGAAATAGTTCAAGGTGTTGCACAACTGGGCTGTGATCCGAGCCTGCGAACAGCATTTTCCCTGTGGAATCTGAGGGTCACGGGGGTTTGTTGCACAGCTCAGTGTGAAATCCTGCCTGCACCCGCGCTTGGCTGCAGAAAATACTTGGAGTCAAGAAAAACTTGTTTCAGGTTTGTCAAAGCCTTGGAGGGGCTGGGCACGTCTCCATGGTGGCTGCCAGGGCATCCAAAGGTGCCACTGCATCCTTTTGTAGCCCTGGTTTTGCTCCTGAGGTGTTTTGGTTTCCTGAAATTCTTTTCCCAGGGAATTTTCTGTAAACAGGAGAAATGTTTTTGTAACTGTACCTTTGTTATTCATTCCTTTCCCTAGGAGGGACTTCTTCCTGATGTCCCTCTGCTCTGACCAATGTGAGTGAAGAGGTTTTGCCTTTGTGTCACCGATCAAATTGGTCCGTGTAAAATAGTATAAAAGGGAGACACATCCCAAAAGTAAAGGAGTCATTTTCAACCTTCTGCATCTCGGGGTCTGTGTCATTGTGGTCAGTCCTGAAGGGATTAAAGCTGCCATTCCCTTGGAATTCCATTCCCTTGGAGCGCCAGCTCCCTCCCCGTCCCCTGGAAGGGTGGCAGAGGTGCCCCAGCCAGGTGTGTGCTGTGGTTGTGAGGAGAGGAAAAACCTCCCAGCTCTACCCAGCAGTGCCAACCTGAACCAGCCCCATCCGTGGGCAGTTTCCACCTCCCACTTCCAATCTTGAGGCTGCAGGAAAATCCAACCTCTCCTTTCCCCTCCTTTCCTCCTGGGATAATGCCCATGGCTGTGATTGTCACTGGTTTGAGTGCTCTGAGAACCAGTCCAACCACCTGCTCCGTGCACACTGGAATAAAGTCATTCGAGTAAGAAATACACAAATCTCACTTCAGTCAGAAATACATAACGTTACAGGCTCAGGGCATGCCTAGCAATGAATTCCTTGATTTTCAATCTGCCTGGCTTTGGAAGTGGCTCAGGATTGCCTGAATAATGTTTTGTAAATCTCTTCCGCCCGCAAAGAATGCAAAATTTTTAGCTGCCATTTGTGCTTCAGTGTTTCCTAGCCTTGTTTTAGTGAAGAGCTCTGTGTTGAGCAGCCCTGACATGTTAAATAGGAAAGGTGAGCTGGGTTTAGGTTTTCTCCCTGCAGCTCTCTGTTTTATAAGTCACGTCTGTGGGATCTGTTTTTACTGCTCAGCTCGGGGAAGGTCACAGGTTTTTATTAACATGGGGAAAAAAAAAATCATTTTTAAATGCCCTTAGTGGATGAGAAGTAACATCTGTGTTAGGACTGGGGTTCTTTCCATCAGTAAATCGAAGAGGAATTGGCCGAGGAGGTTGGGAGCATCATCTCCACCCTGCAGACAGAGGAAGGGGCCATGGAGAGGCAGTGACCTGTGCAGGATCAGCCAGGAAATCCAGCTGGGAATTGTGTCCTGTCCGTGTGTGACCCTCAGCAGGAGGATCCCAGCGAAAGGACGAGCCCTGACTCTCTCCTTGCCTGATTTCTGTGTGTCCCTTGCCTGTTTAATTTGCTAAAGAGCTGCAAAACACGAGCACAGAACTGCCGGGGATGGGATGCAGCTCATCTAATTTAACTCTGCGCTCATCACTCAGCTTGTCTTTGTAGCCAGGAGGAAGAAAGCAGCACCTCCAGCCAGCACTTTCTCAGCGTGGCAGGCAGAGAGGAGACGATAATTACCCTGTGGAGGCATCCTGTCCTCTGCCTGGATGGAGGGACAACACTCCAGATGAAAGAGCTGCTCCCAGGGCATGCAGACGACTCCTGTCCTGAGGAACAAACGCACAGGGATGAGTGCAGGTGACATCACTTCAATGTTAAAACAAGCTTTGATTCGGTTTTTTTTTGTGTCCAGACGTGTCTGAGCCAGCCCCAGGCGGGAGCATGTGTGCTCCCTGGGAACGCATTTTTCTGGGAACTGAGCTTGTGCTGGTCACACTGATTTGCTGCAGAAATACTTGCAGCTAATGCTGACTTTTACTGAAAGAGGATCTGGCAAATCCCATCAAGATTTGCTCCAAGAGTCAAATATTTTGAGTGCATCAGGGGTGAGATGATTTGTGGAAAAGCTAAGGATGAATGAAAGGCTCCCCGTGTGTCACCAAATCCATCTCAGTGTGCGAAGCTTTGTGATGAGTAAGTGACTCTGTGGGGAGCTGTGAGCCGAAATAGAATCCCAGGCGGGTTGGGGATGGAAAGGACCTTAAAAATAATCTCATCCCACCCCCTTCCACTATCCCAGGCTGTTCCAACCCGGCCTTGGACACTTCCAGGGATTCAGGGGCATCCACAACTTCTCTGGGCACCCTGCCCACCCACAGAGGGAGGAATTTCTTCTAAATATCCAATCTAAACCTCCTTCAGCTCCAGGATTTTGACTAGAGGGAAAACAAAGAGAGTCCTTCTGGTGGTGGGTGTGACCCGAGTGGTTCCCAGGGTGCAGGAGGCTGCTCCTCTCCTGGGACAAAGCCCAGGTGCTCCGTGGCTTTGCAGGGGGAAAAAGGAGTCAAAAGAGAACCAAACCACAGGAGAAGCTCTGAGAAGGTCTGGGAGCAGCCGAGCCGGGCTTAACCAGCCCCGCTGCCTCCCGGCAGTAATTGGTGTTTGCACAGCACTCCGCAAGTATCAAAAAGCAGCGCTGAAATGCAAATGATGAGCAGCCTGCCTCCCGGGCTGCCTCTGGAGCCTGCCCTCGCTGCTAATGAGGCAGGCAGGCGCTCGGGAGGAGTGGAAAATGTGGGATTGTGGGGTCTGTGTGGATGGGCCCATTGCCCTTCGAAAGGGACGAACTTCAGCTGAGCTCGGAAAACCCGGAGGTGAGGAACGTGCAGCATTTGGGGATCCTGATTCCACAAAGTGCCCTAAAGGCCATGGAAAGAGCCGTGCCCGTGGTTAATTCCGTGTCAGCTCTTGTGTCATCAGGGTGGCAGTGTTTGAATTTTCACCCTCGGTGCCGACATCCATTTAATTTTGGGAACGTGCACAGCTCACTTACTGACCCAGGGATTGATTGGACATGAACCAGGCACTTCTCAGCAATAATAAACTCCATCTTTATCTCCCTGTGATCGTTAGAAATTGCAGAGCAGCGCAGGGAGTGCGGTGGGATGACTAAAAAAGATCCAAAATGTGTATTATTATTATTAATATTATTCCTCTTTCCTATGGAAACTGTAATCACAGCAAATTAAAATACATGAAGTAGTGTTTTCCTCCTCGGAAGGCAAGTCAGATACTTCGATATTTCACGTGCACAGAATAATACTTTCAATTTAGCTGCTTCAGAACCCTGAAAATTTACACTACTTGACACTGGCTTCACAACGCGCAGGAGTTTAGGCTGCTGCATCATTTGGAAGCAGATTACTCCTTGAGATTAATAATTTCAGAGGTTTCTGGGCGTCCATTCAAGAGAACAGCTCCTTGGTACAATGTTTGGTTTTATCAGGTTATCGCACAAAATCAGCACTGCTTTCAGATACTGCTGCCTTGCAGCATCACCCTGAAGGATTTTATTCAGCTACTGGAGTGATGCTACAAAATGAGCATCATTTACCCACCGCGTGAAACCAAACGGCAGAAGGGAAGAATTATATGCAGTGCAAGCAGGAAACAAAGGTTGGAGCACAGCAGTGAAACAGTTTTTGCAAAGTTCAGAAAAGGAAAATTGCATCATAAAGAAAATCGGGCTTAATAAATTACCGGCGCTGTGGGAATTGTCTTGTTCTCTGAGAAGTAATTCTGGGTATTTCTTCTCATCAGGATGATGAATGGGCTGGTCCTGCCTGAGGGAGCGTGTTTAAGCACAAGGTAAGCACTAAAAATGAGAGCTCCGTGTTTCTGCAGCTGCCCTTCGTGAAATTGGCTTCTCTGAGGGAGAGGCAGAAATTAAGGTGGTTCCAAAGGAAGCCGGGCCAGTGAAATAAAGCAATTTCATTTTGATCCATCAGGGAGAGAGAGATTATCCCTGGAGAAGTCCCTGGCTTATGCCAAACCATCTCAGCTACCTCAGGCACTCAATTGCGGATTCAAACCAGGAGCCAGGAGCTCTCCAGCCTCCTGCAGGACGTGTCAGCAGCAGCCTTTGGGCTCCCACAGACCCCACCAGGCAGGGAGAGGCAGCTGCAAATCAGCTCCTGGCAACTCTGGCATGAATGAGTCCCTTTTCTGCGGCGGCAGGTGGCACTTGGAGGTCTGGCAGGTCCAAGGTTCTGGATCAGCACGTGATTTACACCTGCTCGGCTTCCTCTGGGGCTGAGTCAGAGGCTAAAGAGTTTCAGTCCAGTTTCTATTTTAAGTTGCTACACTTTGCTCCTTCCTCCTGAGGGGGGCTGGATCTCGTAGCTGATAGCACTGGCATCTCTAGTGATAATCTGTGGGGTCAGCAGAGTCAAAATCCCAAGCTTGGGCTGCAGCGAATGGAGAAAGGCTGAGCAGTGCCCAGGGCCTGGGGGTCACTGACTCCATTTCCCCAATTCCCATCTTTTTTTTGGGGGGTGTTCTCATGCTGCATTCCCCACATTAATTTCTCTTTTTCAGTTTCTAGACTGTTTAACACTTTTCACTGGAAGAGAAGTCACCCGTAGGTGCTGTGACAAACGCCGCTGTGAGTTCAGAGCTACATTTGCAGCCATGGCAAGCCTGAATGGGGATTTCATTTTGTTCGTTTTCCCTGGGTTTTTGCTCCAGCAAAAGCCTGGCTGAGGCACTGGGTGTGCTGTGCAGGACAGGGAGCTTTCACTTTTGGATGTCACATCCCTGGTTGTGAAGGATTCCTTTGGTTTTGTGAGTGTGTGGGGTTTGTTGCATTCCAGAGCTTGTTTAGGGAGATAATCCACTTATCAGGCCGAGAACACCTTCTCTCCCTACCAGACAACAAATTAGCTCTTCCCTTTCTGAGGGAGATAAAAAGGGATATCCTAACCCAGAGGAACGGGGCCATGGCATGGGGCTGACGGGATCAGAAACAAAAGGTGAGGAAGAAAAAACGAAAACCAAATTCGTTGAAGAACGGCTGCAAAATCTGAGCGATTTACTGCAGCAGCTCATTCACCAGGGGAATTCGGCCTTGCCTCACTCTAATCTAAACTGAATCTAATTTAGATTCCAAGCAAGGGATGGGAATCCTTTCCTGAACCAAAACAAGCCTTGCCACCTCCTACCTTTTCATTACTCATTCCTTAATTTGTTTGGGTTTGTTATGTAGGACACTCAGGAAGAATAGCTTAAAGCTGCGAGTGCTGGGCTGGATCTGGGTTTATAATCTCTGCTTTGCTGCACACCGGGCTGATTTTTGATTCAGTTTTGATGCAGGGTCCGTTCCCTGCCTCTGCCTGGGGCCCTCAGGGAGTGGGGTGTGAACATCTTCCCTTTTTTTCTGGGGTGTGAACATCTTTCCTTTCTTTCCTGAGTGCTGGATTGCCTGGGGGAGAACACTGCAGCCTGGGGCTCAGACAATTTCTGGTTTTTCATTAAAAAGCAGCTCTGCTCATGCAGAACCATCAGGCAGAACCCTCCTGGAAGGAGGGCCTGGAGGATGGTTCTCCCCACCCTTGGGGTGTCCTGTCTTCTGACCTACTTTCAGCTCTTGCTTTATAAGTCAATAAACAGCAAAACTTGGCCTCCCAGTCCGTGCATGTCTGGGAATGGCATCATCCCTTCCCCGGGGCTTCCAGGGCTGCCAGCACCTGCACCGGGGCCCAGGGCAGGGATCAGACCCGATTCAGGACTCTCTTGCTGGTTAAAATCTGTGCCACAGGTTTTCCTGAGCCTGTTTCTTGGGGGAAGAGGAGATCTGTGAATTTTTTAGGCCTTGATTCCAGCAGAGGCTTCTGTAAGCTGGAGCACGTCAGGGCTGCCTTGGAGCATGGCCCAGAGCACGGTGCTGCCTCCTCATTTTTGAATTCCATTTTTCCATTCCTCCATTTTTTTTTAAATTCTTTGCTTCTCTGTGTCTTTCCTCCCTTTCTTCCTGGAAACTGATCTCAGTTCTGAGGTGTTTGCCTGCCTGGGAATACTCTGCTGCCTGCAGGGATCTCCTGTGACCCTGTGGGGATGTGCTCCACGGGCTGGTCACTGTCTCAGTGCCATAAATCCTGTCACACCTACAGACATCATTCCCATTAGACTAATTTGTCTCCTGCTGACTCTGAACAAAACCTTGGGCTGTGCAGGTTGTTAAACGCCAAGGATAAAGGGCTGGATTACAAATTCAAGGCTCGGGGGAAAAAAAAAAAAAAACAAAACAAAAAAAACCCAAACAAACCCTGCCTGCAAGCAGTGAGGGAGAAATGGGAAAATGGGAATGGGAAAAACGAGCAGCTCAACAGGGATGTGAGAGTGGCTTGGATTTGGGGGTGTCAGGATGCCCCTGGAAAATTTGCTGGGAGAGAAAGCAAATCATCAATGTCCCTGCAGATACTGACAGGAAGGGTTGAACATGCCCACCGGAGCAGAGCAGGTGCTGTGTCTGCAGCCCTGACTGGCAGTGGGGTTGGCGCCATCTCTGTGCCCTATTTCGGAGCTCTCTGCCTGCTGCCTCCTCATGGGAAGCATTCCCGGCCACGTGAGGCAGGTGGGTGATAAAGGCCGGCCAGCTGCTGATGGAACAGGGATTGTGGGGATGCTGCTCCCAAAACAAGAACCTCCAGCACATGTGAGCGGCTCCAGGCAAAGGCTGGCGAGCTTTGCTGGGGTTGCAGGAGGAAATTCCAGAGGAAGCCAAGGCTGCCTTGACCTCATTAGAGGCCACCAAGCAGCTCCTTTCCCAAGAAGCCTTCCTGGCTGCCGAGGTGAGTGTTGGGGTCCGCTGTTCCACGCCTCCAGGATTCTCCTGAGCAGGAATTCTGCCTTCTCCCACAGCCTGCTTTAGTCACAGCTCTCTCCCCTGCTTTTTTTCTCCCCCCTTCTGAAGTTTCCTCTCAGCAGCTGCTCAGCTCTTGGACGCAGTTTGGCACATCCAATCTGGTGGTGCTGTCATTTGGAGCTGAAAGGAATTTGCATTTTGGTGCTCAGGGAGATCTTTCAGGAATGTAGAAACATGAGTTGGTGGAATCGAAACCGGATTATGCTTTTCAAATTCTTAATAATTACATTGAAGGGATCAGCATAAACTACTATTTTTTTTTCAAGAAAGTGGTTTTAAATTAGCTCTAAACCAGCTGGAGATCAGGAATTATGAACTAGCAATGTTATCCTGCAGCTGAGGAGTTTTCCTGCTCTGATTAATGGCAGGTACTTCCCATGGTTCAATCTGAGATCTGCTGGGCCAGACGGGGTTTGGGTTGGACCCTTCCAAGTGAGCTGAGCTCTGGGTTTGGTTTTTTTTTTGGGACAGAGTTTCCACGGGATCAGGAAATGCTGCCACTGCCAAAGTGAGCAGATCCCTTTGGTGGCAACGTCAATACTTGGAGCAAAACCAGGACAAGACAAGGACTCCGCTCCTCCTCACAGCTTTGTCTGTCCTGTCTGAACCTCCTGAGGCAGCATTTTGGCTTCGAGACTAAAATAACCCACAGGAGGATCTATCTATCTATATTCTGCTGGAAATGCTCCTGGCTGCAGCAGGTCTTCCTGAAAAACCTCAGCCTGTGTTTGGAACCGTGCCATGGATTCCCAGATCTTCCTGAAAAACCTCAGCCTGTGTTTGGAACCATGCCATGGATTCCCAGATCTTCCTGAAAAACCTCAGCCTGTGTTTGGAATCTCACGACAAATTCCCAGATGTTCCTGAAGAACCTCAGCCTGTGTTTGGGGTCATGCTATGGATTCCCAGACTTGGGCTCAGCCTTGCTCCATCCCGTGCTGTCATGTGAGGTTTCCAAGCTGCCTGCTGAGCTTTTTTTTTTTTTTTTTTTGCTGGAAAACACTAAATCAGCAGGACATGGAGTTCAGCTTATAGAGAATTGTGGCTATTTGCATATTTAATAACCTGCAAATCACGAAATGCAGGTGATTCGATGCCTCAGGAAGGACAAATGAGTGGGAAGAGGACAAAACCCCCAATGAAGCATCCTGCCAGGGGGAAAGCTGGTTTTGGTGCTGGAACCCAGTCGGTCAAGGACCCTCTGAAGTTAAAAAGACAAAAGTTTTTGGTAGTTTAAAGCACTGAAGTGCTCCCTGCTGTGTGCTGGCTCCTGTCTGCCCCAGGAGGGTGTGAGGAGATGGGGAAGGGCCCGTAAAGCTCTGCCTAGAAAGGGAAATGAGGTGAGGAGGTTTTGCTGAGCAAGAGGAACCAGGGAAGGGGAAAGACTGACCTTGCTGAAGCTGCCCTGGTGTGGTCATGGGGCAGCAATGCGGGAATGGGGGTCACTGCGGGGGCGGAGGTGCCATAAACTGGTCATTACAGCAGGAAATGGGAAGTGCAGGGCCCTCACCCCAAGCCCAGGTTTAATGTGTGGCCTTGAGCAAATCACCTGGCCTTGATTTACCCCTGTTCTCACTCTTCCTCCTGGGAGGGAGGCTTTGACACCCTGTGGGTTCAGGAGATAAAGGACTTTATTATTTTATGGAGGGATGTGCACCCAGTGCCCACAGAAGCCAGAGGGAGGTGCAGCACTGGCCCTCCTTGTCTGTGTTGTCTCTCTATCTCAAACTCAGTATTTATAGACCCCAGAGTAGCTGGCAAAGGAAAATCATCCTTAATACTCTTAATACTTAATACTCTTTATTCCAGCTGAGGAGCTCTCTGGCATTTTAGGGGAAGCACATTTCTCTGTAAATTGAGATGAGCTTCCAGCTTTTCTTGAGGATGTGTGAAGTTTTTTATTGCCGCTGCCTCAGAAATGGCTTCATCCCTGTGCCTTCAGAGCGGGCACTAATGTGCTTTATTGCCTCAGTTCTCCCAGAAACAGCCAGCGTTGATATTTATTGGTTTGATATTTATTTGCTGTTGGCCTGAGATGCTGGGAAAGGGTGGTGATGGCTGCGGTACGTGAGAAAAAGGCTGTTTATAGAACACCTCATATCTTGGGAAGTGCCATTCCTTGTCTGATTTGCCACAGGATGGGAGGGAGGAGGAGGAAGGACTTTTGTCCAGGGGCAGGGAGTTGCCCTCTGTGCTGAAGCACCTGGACAAGGGTTCCGTGCAGGACTTGAGAACCTGATCCTTGCCAGACAAACAGATCACGCTCAGAGCAGCTGGCTGAGCACGTTTACAAGGGCTCTCCTTTACAGTTCATTGCTTGGCTCTTTTTGGAATGAAATTTCTGGCATAAAGCTCTAGTGTTTCATAGAAAAAGGTCTTTTTTTTTTTTGCTCTCCTCACCAAAGGCTTTGTTCAAACACATTTGTGACAAAAAGTGAGCACCCTCCCCGTGGTTTTCTCACCATCCCTGAGAGCTTTGAGCTCTGCCTCCCTCAGCCTCCCAGCATTGCTCTGCTGATCCCGTGCAGAAAAGCCTGACAATATGAAATATCTGTGTTTCCCCACTGAAAACTGTTCTTCCAGAAGTGTTTGTAACCAAGGATTGTTTGCAGCGCGTGGAGAAACTCTGAATGAGGTGCTGTGGATGTGCTGTGAGCACCCTGAGTGCAGCAATGGCCAGGATTCAGTAACTCCTGGGCTGTGTGTAGTGCCATTGGAATGGGAATGGCTGCGCTAAGTGGGTCACACCAGTCACCTCTCACCTCCTCCTTCCTGGGCATTTGTGACCCTGTGGATGCTCCCAGGATATCCACTTTTATATAAAAGCTTTTATCAACGGGAGTATATTTCATTGTGCTCTGACATCACCAGTGTGGCTCCCTGTCAAAGCTCAGCTGTTATCACCGGCTCGTTGTACCTGGACAAGGATCTTTTGGTGCTGAATCTACACAAACAGGAAACAAAAAGAGATTAGAGCACAAATGGTTTCCACTTTGATAATTCAGAAAGAAAAAATGTTGTGAAAGTAGTGGATAAAATTCATCCTTTCAGGAGAGCACAAACAAAAACCTTTCCCCATCCCCCCCCCCCCCATTAGTAGGAATTTTTGCTCATAATAAAACCCTTCTGGGAGCATGGTGCTGATATTCTGCATTTCTCCGTGTGTGTGTGTGAGAGAGGGTGATCAGGACTGACCCTCACAGCGTCCATTTGTCCAGCACCAGAAGGAAACTCTGTTTTTCCAAAGTGCCGCCCGAAAAGGTGCTTTAGGTGTTGTTAATTTTGGAGCAGGGCAGCCAGTCATGGCACCATCGGGGCCAGAACGCTCCTGGATCCTTTGGTTCATCCCCCACACAGGGCTGGCAGCTGACACCAGTCTTTAGTCCTGGCCTAAACAGCTGCTGGAGCTGCTGAGCAGGTTCCAGCTGTGACAGTTCTGGCTTCTTTTTCCCTGCCAGAATCGGGATTAACACACGAGAGTCGAAGTTTTTGTTTGGATTTGGAAGTTTATTATTTCTTATCTATTTACAGACTCACCAGCTGTGAGCTCCAGCTAGCAAGTGAGAGAAATGAGGTAAAATGGAGACGTCTCTAACTCTTTCCAAGGTTATTTAAGTGATAATTACCCAATAACGAGGTGACACCTATATTGTTTATATTTCTGACCCAATAATGACCACCCGAGGCCCGTAACATGGAACCTTTTCCACCCAGTTACAGAAAACCACCCAAACCCATGAAGAGGAAGGTGAAGAAGGACTCAGACTTAAATCCTCCCTCTTGACTCACATGCATTACTATACACTAAAATGTTAAATCTAAGTTTTTTGTCCTGTGCTATCACACACTTCTATTCAAACTCCACACCCACAACCCCAGCGCTGTCACTCAATTTTGGAAGCCTATTCCAGGTCAAATGCAGTGTTTGCTTGAGGGTCACTGTCTTTTAGCCCAGAAAATCTGAAATTTTCAGCCTCCAGGGTTCCAACAGCTGCTGCCCTTGAAACAGCAGCTCCTGACTCCTGTGTGCTGGGGGATGCTCTGCTGGGGGAATTGAGTTATTCCCGAGAAAACCATTCCTGCAGGAGGGAGAGGAGGAACAAGGAGAGGGCGGCGAGGCAAACACGTGGAGCGGGGCAGGGTCGGTGTTGGGCGCCAGAGTTCAGCTGGAGAGGAATTTTTGCATCCCTCTTGCCTTTATTGTTCCGTGGAAATCTAATCCTGAAGGTTGCTCGGAGATGATGATGCAGCACTTAAGTCCTTTATGGCCAGATGCTTTTAGAATGTGTCAGAGCTGCTCTGTCGCAGACATTTCTCGGCTTTGCTAAACCAAGGAGAAGCTCAGATCTTTTGGCCTGAAAGGGGACAATTTGCATTTTCTCACCGCGTACTAATTCCCGCAGCTGATTAGTTGCCATGTGACGCTTTAATGTAGATTTGCACCCCCGATTTTGTCCTTTTTTTTTTTTTTTTTAAGGGAATTAATGTACTTCTGTGCATTTCTGTAGCATCTTGGGAAAAGGTGTGATGCAAACACCTGAGCTGTTTGTAGAGGAATTAAAGAGAGTTTTCCTAGAAAAGTGATTTCCAGCTGAGGATCTCAGTCACTAAATCCCGGGATTTGGAAAAGCTGCGGTGAGCAGTTAGTCCGGGGTTTATAAAGTTTTTTGGGGTTTTTGTTTTGTTTTTGTGGGGTTTTTTGTTTGTTTGTTTTTGATTTTTTGTGGGTTTTGGGTTGTTTTGGGGTTTTTTTTCTAGTGTTTTGGTGGGGTTTTTGGTTCTGTTTTTGTTTTAGTTTTGGTGGTGGTTGTTGTTGGGTTTTTGTAGGGGTTTGTTTGTTTGTTTGTTTTATTTTTTGTGGGTGCCGGGGCCTCTCCGAGGTGAATAAAGAGCAGCAATGACCTCGGCAGGAGGATGAGGAGGAGGCAGGGACGCAGCTCTGCGGTGGCCCCGGAGGCACAGCGCTATCTGCCGGGAATGCGGGAATGCTGCCGGGCTTCTCCGGGATCGCTCAGCTCCAGGAACGCCTTCCCTCTGTCTGTGACACCGACACGGATGTACAAACACACACGCGTGTGCTCCTTCCCTTCCCCAAACCCCCACACAGCCATTTCTCCAGAAAATCTCTTCCCTAAGGGTCTTTGGGCTCGGGATGAAAACCTACCACGGCGCTAAATTTCATTTCTTTTTTCCCTTTCCCCCCCTTTTAAAAAAAATATTTATTTATTTATTTATTGTTTCTTTTTTCCAAGTTAACAAAACAACCACTGAAATAAACGAACTGCGGCAGAACCCCCAGCCAGGAGGAGGTGCCTGCTTAGATGCCAAAGTGCCAGCAAGGAATTCCCTTTGGAAAATTGGTTATTTTGGGGAAAGAAAATCACGTTTTACATATTCAAAGCCCTGGGTAGCTTCTGCTGTTTTACACAGCACCTTTAAATATGACCTGGGAAATGTTCCTCACTACAGAAAACAAAAGACTTTTCAATTCTGTTGTATTTAAGCTCCAAATAGTTCCCTCTTTCCTTCCTCCTTCCTTCCTTCCTCCTTCCTTCCTTCCTCCTCCTTCCTCCTCCTTCCTTCTCCTTCCTCCTCCTCCTTCCTCCCCCTTCTCTTCTGTGGTGTTTAATTTATTACGAATGTGTTTGTCGTTTTAGATGAAGGAGGCTGACAATGTGCTACGAGGAGGACAAAGCTGGGAACTCACAGATGGAGGGTGCAGAACACAGCCAAAATCCCAAAAAGTGCCTCCTTCACAATGGAATTCGATTGTGCAAAGCAATGAGGGGCATCCGACCGAAAATCTCCATTGCAAAGGCTCCTGGTCTTTTAAGGGATGTGGGAATGATTTCTGTCCATATTTACTGACAGCTGGGAGTAGATTCAGCTTCATTTCCTTTATTCCTGTTCAAGGAAAAGCAGCAGCCAAGGTAAGACAGCGACATTCGCTGAACAAGCTTTCCTCCACGGAAAAAAAAAAAAAAACCAACACAATCCTCACACGGAGCTAAAATAATTGATGCACTTGTGTGTTTTACAAGCAGTGAGAATCCCAAAATTAAATGGGCAGACGCGAATGAATATGAGTGGCAACCTGACACGCTAATGGGTTTGCAGCCGGTGAAGGAGCCGAGGAGAGGCCTGAAAGCAAATCTGTGAAATTGCCACCTCATTAGGCTGGGATGGGCAGAGCAGCCCTTCAGCTCCAGCGCACAAAGGCACTGCCCGGTTCTCTTGGCATCCATCCCCAGAAAACAGCGCCCGAAAGCACCCGGAGTGACACCAGAATTTCCAGGATGTGTACAACAGCACACCTCGAAACATGGCCTTGGATTAAAGGTCTGGGGGGGTTAAAAAAAAATTGTTTATTTAATTGCTGACCACAACGTGTTGGCAACGTGCAGGAATGTGCTCCGTGCTTTCCTTGGACATTTTCAGGCCAGCCCTCCGAGCTGTTCCAAGGAATCCCCGACCCTGCCAGGCCCCTGTGCATTCAGGCCCTGCCTGGCGTGAGGCTGCTCCCCGTCTGAGGAAGCTTTTTCCTGGCTCTGGGCGGCTGGGAATACCCTGGGAATGCTCTGGGAATGCTCTGGGAATGCTCACAGACAGCCCAGGCTGCTCACGGAGGGCAGGGCTCGCTGAAATCCAGCCCTCCTGCTTCTTTGTCCTGATGGATGGAAAAAACAACCCTCAGAGCCAAGGATGAATGGAGGAGGGCGAACACGCCTGAGCTGTTTCTTCTGGGAGAGGAGGATGGCAAAGGAGCTGTGACTCCTGGGCCCTCGGGGGAAGCAGGAAGGGAGAGCAGGAAATCCAGGCCAAGCTCCATCCGTGTCTAAGGGAGACAAGGTCCTGCAGGAGGGGCTGCGGGACAGAAACCCCCGGGGCTGTGGGGACGGAGCAGAGCTTTGGGGAGCGGTGGGGATAGTCACACTGCCGCGCTCCATGGGGAGGTAGATTGGCAAAAATAAAAAATGTGCAACCCCAATGCAGGCGGGTATTTGTGTGGGGAGAGAGGCACTCCGGGGACCTGCATCTTGAGGATCTACCCTCTGGAATATTGGGTGGGAAGGGGCTGGGTGCCCCTGGGAACAGCAGGTCAAGCCCGCAGCTGTGGATCTGTGCGTGCAAAGGTGTGTGAAGAGCAAAGCTGGAGCTGTCTCCAGTTTAGAACAATCAGAGGATCCGGGTGTTGGCAGGTACACTGGGAACTCATTTTAAACCTCGACCGTGAAGAGAGAAACCTGAAGGAGCCTTTCTAAGCCCCCGGGCACCCTGTGAAATCAGCCAGAGCAGCCCTCCCTCGCCACGGATCTGTGTGGCACGGCTGCTGGCGTGTGTGGGAAGGGTGCCTACATCCATTAAACCCAACATCTCTGAATTGGTGTTCAGGATGCTGTGGGGCTCCTCTGCACAGCCCTGCTCGTTTCATCCCGGCTGCAGGCTGCCCAGGGGGGGAGCAGAGTGAGAACACAAAGGGGGTGTCTCGGGTTGGAGGCTCGGGGGTTGCAGGGCTGGCTCTCGGAGCCCTGCAGGGCTGGGCTGGCAGTCTGGGAGCAGCCGATGGCTCTGCTCCTGCTGCTGGCAGCCAGGAGGGGCCCGGAGGATGTGACGGGGATGGCAGAGTGTGCTGGGGGTGGCAGAGTGTGCTGGGGATGGCAGAGGAAGCTGCCGACGTGGCCAGACACGCCGGGCTCTGCTCCCACTGCCCTGTCCCAGCCTCAGGGACCATGACAGTGAGGGATTAGTGGGGGCAGGGTGCTGAAATTATTTTTATCTCCTCGTCTTGTTGTGCCTGTGCACAAGTGCCAGCCTTTTCAGCCTTTTTTTTTTTCCCTTTTTTTTTTTCCTCCTGTGAAGCATTAACTGGGTGGGTTGCCATAGCAACCCCCGCATGATAAGTTGGGCTGCCTCTTGCAGAGATTTCTCCCTCAACAGTCAAGATTTCTCTGTCTCTCTCAACATTGCACCCCTTTCCCCATTCCCCTTGGAGTGCCAGTGCCCTCTGTGGTGCCCTAAAAGCTCACTGGAGGCACCAGGGCTGGGTCAGGGCAGGAAGGAGCAGCTTGTGCATCATCCTGGCGTGGGATGGGCTTGGAAGGATCTCTGGCTCTCCATCCCTAGTGCAGGGCTCAGAACTGAAACATGTTTCCAGTGTGACATCCCGATTATTTGCAAGTTTTCCAGGAGAGGGGCAGGGAGGTGTTTGTGGCTTGTCCTAAGCAGGCACGGGGTGACAATTGGAGTGGTTCCCAGCTAAGCCTGGGTTGTAGCAGGAGTGAAATGATCTTCTCCTTCCATTCAGTCTCTCTGAGCGAGCCCAGAGAAGTTTGCTTTGAAGGCAAAACCCAGAACAGCTCATGGGAGGTGAAGGAACTGCATGGCCTACAGGTGTTTATTCCAAATCACCTTGGATCTTGGCTGTGGTACACGAGGCAGGCTCGAGGTGAAGAATCACAGGTGAAGAATAAATTTATCCAGAGCTGGGGAATAGGGTGTGACCTCCCTGACCTGTAATCTTTCATCTCAAAATCCACCCAAATCCAAGGCCAATTTCACCAGAGGTTTTCCTCCCCTCAGGGCCCCATTCCCCTTCTTTAAATAGCAGCTACAACGCTGGTCTGGAATGAAGTAATTGAGGCTGGTACATGAGTGATTCTGAGGGGAAAACTCATTACTTTTTCAGGATGTTTGTTTGCCGCTGTAATTTGGATTGTTCAGCAGGCAGGTTCTGGGGTGCCTGGGGTTAGAGGAGAAAAGGCTCCTGTTCCTACCTGGGGAAACTGCAGCAGCAAAGAGGGCTGGAGGGGGGGGTCAGTCAGTCACTCTGAGTCAGTGTGGTGGAGCCGCTGCTTCCTCTTAATCCTCTTGGCCCCGGAGTCTCCTCCCTGGCAGGATTGTCTGTAATAGATGTAATTAGAGCGGCGGCAGCACAAACAGTGCAGCCCTGCTGATCCCTGCTCGGCGTTCTGGCAGGGCACCTGCCTGCCTGGGAACAGCTCTGATTTCCATGGTGCTGGGTGGAACAGGTGGTTGTCAAACGACAGAGCCAGGCACGTTATCCAGCAGCTCCTGTGGCTATAAAAAGCCCACCCCCAGCACTCGTCTGCTGTGCGTGGGGTGGATTGTTCCAGAAGGGTCAGGAGCAAACCCTTGTGCCTTAACCTGCCCTTCCCTTTGTGCTGTCGTGGTGATAACGAGGGGCAATGGGGGCAAAAGAAATGGCTCAATGTCCTTCATGCAGCTCTGGGTGTCAGGTTTGCTGCTCTGTCTTCCCAGGGAGGAAATCAGATTTTGAGGTTTCTATACCCACGGTGGATGTCTTCTAAGGGGTAGGGAATTGGAATTGTGGTGCTGGCATCAGCAACCTGCAAACTGTTGTTCTCCCTGGTCACACCCGGCTCCAGCAGGTCCATTAAATAGGTTTAATTTCTTGTAGTGAGTTGCTGGAACAGTGCACAGGAGCTCAAAGAAGCCTGGGAGCCGAGGGGACAGTGAGGACAACCGGAAAACCAGTGTGTGGCTCTGGCCAGTCCCTGCTGGAATACTTCAGTTTTCAGGAATCCCAGTCAGCTGTGGGCTGGAGCAGGGCAGAGCAAGCAGTGCAGTCAGCACAGGGAGGCAGGAGGAGGCAGCAGGAGGGTGTCCTTAGCTGGGAATTTCTCGGAGCAGTCACCGGAGCCTGTGCAGGGTGACGTGCAGGCAGCTGCTCCGTGTGGCCATTGGCAGATGATGAATGCAGCCTGCTGACACAAACACAATTAGGTGATGTCTAGGAAAAGTGTTGGCTTTGTTCTGTGCCTGCCTCCCTCCGGCAGTGCAGGGACCTGGTCTCACTTGTGCCCTGCTTTGTCCACGCCTGGGTGGCCACAGAGCTGTGGCAGTGGCCACCACCAGCAGCGTGTGCCCAGCTGAGAGCCCGAGTGCAGCTGGAGCTGATTTTTCTGCTGGCTGCAAACCTCTCTGGGTGTGCCTGGCCACCTGCACGCTGAGTTTTGGCACTGCCAGCCACTCCGGTGTCATCCTCCGGTGGGGCTGCTCCGGTTTAACTCCATAGATTGTGCTGTGCATCGAGCTGCGGGGGCTTTAAAAGGAACACATGTAACAAACGCTTCATTTCCCTCTCTCTGTCTACTGTGACCTTCAAAGCTGGAGGAGCCCTCCAGGGCACGGTGGCCCCCGTCCAAGGAGAGAAAGCCCAGCCTGCTGCTGGCATTAAATTCCCTGGAATCAGGCAGGGACATGAGGCGAGAGGATTTCCCAGTATTTCCAACTGTGACCTTCAGAGCCGTGCAAATGTTAGTATTAAACTTATTAGCAGCAGAGGCCTTTCTGTGACCCCGCAGGGATAACTCCCCCCATTTCCCCCCCGCCAGCCCCTGGCTTGGTTTGGAGGCAGGACAGTGCTGCTGATCTGTGGTGTGGATCTGGAGAGACAGGACCGGGAGCGAGGGGTACAAATGGAAAGAGGGCAAATTCCGATTTTGGGAAGGAATGCTTTGCTGTGAGGGCGGTGCCAGGGTGTCCAGAGAGGTGGTGGCTGCCCCATCCCTGGACGTGCCCGAAGCTTGGATGTGGCTCGGTGGGAGTTGTCCCCGCACATGGCAGGGGGTGGGACTGCCTGAGCTTTGAGGTCCATTCCAACGCCTTAACACTCCGTGACTGTGTGATATCCTCTCTGTGATGTCTGCAGCCGAGCTGGGCGCTGCCCGCGGGACCACCAGAGCCCCAGGCTGCTTGCGCTGAGCCGGGAGGAGCCCGGCGCGCCCGGGGCCGGGGGGAGGCGGCCGCGCATGTGCCGGCCGTGCCCCCCGCCCGGGCTCCTCCGGCATCCTCGGCATCCTGCTCAGCATCCTCCTCGGCATCCTCCTCGGCATCCTCCCCGCCGGCCGCTGCTCCCCGCAGCCCGCGCAACAAAAGCGCGGCGGCCGCGCCCCGCGGAGCCGCTCCCGGAGCGGGGCACCTGCTGCTGCCGCTGCCGCTGATCCAGCGCTGCTCCCGCTCCGCTCCGCCCGCGCCCTGCGCAGCGCCGGCCGCGCCCGCGGAGCCCCGGGGCCGCAGGAGGCGGAGGAGCCGGCGGAGCTGTCCGGGCTCGGCTCCGTGCGGGCTCTGTCCGTGGTGCTGCCGCCCCCGCGGCCGAGCGCAGCCCCCGGACCGCGCCCGCCCCGGCCGCTCCTCGCTCGGCATCCTGTTGCGCCGGGAGCACGAAGGGCGAGCGAGGAGAAGGGGAAGAGCATCGTGCCGAGGAGCCTGAGCGCCGGCCCGGCGGGGAACAATGGCTGCGCTGCCGCGGATGCTCTGCGCGTCCGCGCTGGCCCTGCTGCTCTGGGGTAGGTGCTGCCATTCCCTCTCCCGCCCCAGCGCCTCTTGCCGCTGGAAGGAAGGGAGGATGCTCCCTTCACGCCTGCCCTCCCAGCGGGTTTTTTTGTTGTCGGGAAAAGGGGATTGCGCTCGTGCAGAGTTGGTGTGAGCGTGCGGGAGTGAATGCGAGCGGAGGAAACCCCTCAGTGCCGAGCACAAAGCATGTGCCGGTCCCTGACTGCTGGCTGCTGCTCTGGGCTTTGCAGTGTGATTTAACATCGGGTTGCCTCGGGGAGGGTGTGCAGCCCATTAAGCGGTGCTTTAGTGCCGGTTTCCCGTGCAGGCTGTGTAAACCGGAGTTAATCAATCGATTGCAGCTGCAGTTTGACCCCTGCCGCGAGAAGAGGCTGGGTGGTTGTGCCACATTGGATGTGCGTGTGCCCTCAGCCCTGTGTGTGGGTGCCTGTCTGTGTGCACAGATCTCGTTTCTCAGAATAAAGCAGGATCCAGGAGCTTTTCCTTATTTCCCCCTGAAAGCCGCTGCTGTCCATGGAGCTGGTAGTAGGGGAGAATTGGAACCAGGCTGCTTCCAGGAATAGTCCCGGGATAATATGTTGCTTGAGAGAGTGGGTTAATGGTGCCTCAGAGGCTGGGGAGGAGGGAGCAGCCAGCAAAGTCAGCGTCTGTGCTCTGGAGACAGCCTTGGACAGACAGAGCCCGGGATTGTTTAGCCCAGGGGACAAATGTCAGCAGGGATTTGGTCGGGGATGTCGTGCTGAAACGATCCCTTTCTGCTCCAGCGTGTGGCTTCACATGCAACCATCCCCGTCCTCTTTGCAAGAGCAGGATTTGAGAGTTGCCAGCGTTAGCACAGCCCTGATTGGAAGCGTTTTGAGCAAGAATACCTGGGAAATCAATAACTCCTCCTGCTGCCAAATTCACTCCCGTCCAAGCCCCTTGGTTCCCAGTAGTGCCCACAGAGCCCAGGGTCAGGAAGGGTGCTGGACCCTCCCAGTTTTGCTGAATTAAAGCGCCCAGACCTTCCAACGTAGCACAAAGAGCTGGCTGTTCCTCCACTCTGGAATTCTGGGCTTCCCCTCATCCCAGACTAATTGCTGCTCTAACAGGAGCATGCCCAGCACGCATGGGAGAGAATGAACAATGCCTTTAAAGTGGCATTAATTACCAGGGAAAGATGAAAGTTGTGGCAAAGCAGATGCTGGAGAGGTGAATCTGTGTGAAGTGATCACCCTCTGTTAATTATTATGAATTATTAATATCTCAGGAGAAGGAAGCTTGGTGAAATTTGACGTTTGAGACTTAATCTGTTTTTAGGCAGCACTAGTAATAAATCAAACTGTTTTCCATTGGGGAGATTAACGCCAAGATGTGAATAACTGATATTTCTCTAATTCTGTCTTAACCCTTCTTTCTGTGCTGCTCCTCTGGCCCAGCTGGATTTTGCTCCTCAGTGTGTGTGGAAGTCCCATCTGAGACAGAGGCTGTCCAAGGGACAGACATGAAGCTGCTCTGCATCTCCTGCATGAAGAGGGAAGAGGTGACGGCCAGCACGGTGGTGGAATGGTTCTACAGGCCTGAGGGGGGAAAGGATGAGCCTGTAAGTGTGTCTGCGATCTGAGTCCTTCCCATTTCTTTCCTTTCTTATCCCATTTCCTGGGCACAGCACGAACTCCCAGCAGGAAAAGCTGGAATCAGTTGTTGAGTTCAAACATTTGGGTTGTAGATTGATCAATGCCAATTTCCAGCCCCATTCCCTCAATGCCTCAAACCCAGTATCTGAGGATGTCAAATATGGCTGACACTTGGTGCCCTTGTCTGGATCAGTTCTGAATCCCAAAGCTGTCCTTTTGGAGGTGAAATTGGCGTCCAATAAATGTGCAGGGCAGGATTTACTTCTATTTGCCTCAGGGAAAGCAGTGTTATCCCGGCTGTGGGAGGATCTCTGGGAGTTGCTTTGGATCCCTGTCAGGAAAAGGTAAAATTGATTTTCAGAGTGAATCCAAATGGAAATTGGACAGATGAGGGGCAGCTGGGATTCAAGCGAGAATGGTGAAATGGAGAACAAGATAAAGGCTGAGAGCACATTTCTTTCTATCTGTTTTATCTGAGTCTGAAGCATTAAATCAGTGGCTGTGATTGAGCAGGGCCAGGCAGGATGACAAATATTCTCCTAATTTGTGAGAACTAAAGGGACCAGGCTAAGGAATGAGATGGGAATTCACTTCCAGTGCCCTGGGGGATCCATTGGCCAGTGGCAACCCAAGGAACACCAACCAAAGTGAGCTGGGGCGGGCAGGGTCAGCCAGAATGTCACACTGATATTTGTCCTGCAGCACTCCTGTCCCCGCTGAACATCCCAGGGCTTCCCAAAAAGGGCTGTTTGTCTTCTCTGTGGATATTCTGTGGTTCTTTCCTCAGGTGGTCTCACATGCACTGACTGTCAGGCACATCGTTAGGCATGAAGAATCCCGGGTTTCTGTTCCGTTGCTGATTTTTCACGTCCACGTGCGTCCGTGTTTTGCTGTGCCTTAATTTTCCTGCCTCTCTGATGGAGATACTGGATTCCTGATCACTCATTTTCCTGTCTTTTGTGAAGTCACCTGATACTTTGAGGCGAAGGAAGATGGAATATGAATAGCTGCTGTTACCAAGGGAGCTCAGAACCTCCCTGAGCATAGCTGGAGGGGGATGCTGTCCCTGCCTCGTGCCATGCTGTTGTCCAGAGGCAGAGATCATCCCTTTGTGTTTCCTCACAGATCTACGAGTACAGAAAAACCAACCACGAGTTCCCCAGCCGCTTCAGCGGGCGAATACAGTGGAATGGCAGCAAAGACATGCAGGACGTGTCCATCACCGTGCTGAACGTCACCCTGAACGACTCGGGCATCTACACCTGCAACATCACCCGCGAGTTCGAGTTCGAGATCCACCGGCCCCTCTTCCAGAGCTCGCGGCTGATCCACCTCACCGTGGTGGAGGAGGGTAGGAGGGGCAGCCAGAGGCTGCTCGGTGCTGGCGCTGGCCGTGGGTGGTGTCACCCGGGGATGGAGTTTGTCACCGCGCCGCGGGAGAGGGCTCTGGGTTTGTCAGTGATGAACAAACCTGTCCCTTGTTTGCTGGCTGGAGGCTCTTTCTGGGCGCAGGCCGGTGGTGTGTGAGTGTGGGAAGGCAGAGTGAGCCGGGCACAGCTGGGCACAGCTGGGCAGGCGCCAGCAGAGGTTTCCAGCTCCTCCCGTGGCGGCTCCGCGATGTTACAGCAAAGCCTTTCCCAGGGAACCGCAGCCTTTCCTTGCTGCCGCCCCCTCCCTCCTGGAGCAAGGACTCGTTCTCCATTTTGATACCAGCCTGCTGCTTCTCCTCCTTCCCTCTGTGGTGCTCCTGAGCCCTGCGTGTTGCTGGGCTCAGCGCTGAAATCCCGGCATGTCACAGAGCAGCGGGGATCCTGCTGCTCTCTCCAGAGAGGGCCGGCAGCTTTCAGCCCTTTTGTCTGCCCTTTCCCCTCCCTCTCCCCCACGGGCACCTCGGTGTTTTGATCCTTTACAAATCACCGGCGGCACGACAGAGCCCAGTAACACCGGCGAGCAGGGCACGGGGAGGAAACAGAGCGTGAAGATGAGCTAGGTGAGCAGCCTGTGGGGGAGGCGCAGGCAGGGCTGTGCGAGCTGGATCCCGCTGGAGACACGCTCTGGGATCCATCCCTGCCTGTTGCACGTCCCTCTCTTCTGCCCCCTCACAGCCCCAAAGGCACCTGGAGGTTCTGGCAAGGCGCGTTAGGGAGGATGACACAAGGGTGGGAAGTGTCCGTGGAGCTGCACGGAAATGATCAGGGGTTGTTTGGTTTTATTCACAGCTGGAGAAGACTTCACCTCCGTCATCTCAGAAATCATGATGTACATTCTGCTGGTGTTCCTCACGCTGTGGCTGCTGATTGAGATGGTCTATTGCTACAGGAAGGTGTCCAAGGCAGAGGAGGCCGCCCAGGAAAACGCGTAAGTGTGGAACCCCTGGAGGTCAGATCTGTCCTGCCAGAGCTCTTCCCCTGTCCCAGAGCAGACTGCAGGAGGACTGAACTTCGCTATGCCATGGCCTGGTTGGTGTTTGCTCCGTCCAAAGTCCTTGCAGTGTTCAGGAGCGCCAAGCTGTGCCCCTTACACCGCACACCAGGCTGGGAGTGAACAGCATCCCAGGGTGGCCTGGTTTGGACCATGTGCAGATGCTCTCCTGGAAGGTCTGGTTTCATCCTGGCCCATTCCCACCTTTCCACACGCTTGGCTTGGATTAGGGCACTCTTTGTACACAGGAAGGCTGTGTGGGGAGGATTTTAGAGCAGGGAAGACTCGGTGTTTGCTCCTGCCTATGCCAAAGAGTTTCCTACTGTGAGCATCTCCAGGTGATGCTTGTTACCTCAGAGATGCTTCCAGGCACTCAGCAGAGGTGAGTTTACCCCAGCTGGGCTTTACACTGTGTGCTTTGCTCCTTCCCTCCCACTACAGGACAGACTACCTTGCGATTCCGTCGGAAAACAAGGAGAACTGTGCTGTGCCTGTGGAGGAGTAGCAGGGAGGAGGCAGCGGAGCGAACGGCACCGAGGTGGGTCGTGAAGAAGTGGTCACTCCTTGTGTCTGTCCACCCCTCGGCTTCCTTCTGGTGGGGCTGGGGACTCCTGGAGCGTGCCCGTGCTCCTCTGGAGCTTCCCCAGCCACCTTAGAAGCCATACAAGTGTCTTTAGGTGTGGGGTGTCCTTGTATTGCTTGAACCCCCAAACCAACACATGCCGTGATGTATTTATGCCTCCTTTGCCCATTGCTGTGGAGTTGGGAATCTTCACTTTCCCCTGCACGAGGGCAGCTGTGCCCACGAGGCCTGTCAGGGCTCCATCTCCAAAGGACACACGCTCTAGGAAGGAGTTTGTGTGCTAAAGATTAGTCTGGATCTTTCACTCCCTGGTTCACCTCCCGTCAGTTCGGGTGCTGACTCTGGTGCCACCCTCGCTCCTGCGAGCTCCAAGAGGAATTGTCTCCCTTGCAGGGGCTCTGAAGGACCACGCCACTCCAGCCAGCTTTGAGGGGGAGCTCTGCACCGTCGGGAGGAGCACGGGGAAGTGTAAATTCTCTTCCATTTGCCTCGGACTCTGTACAGCCTTGACTCCGGCCCCACGAGCCCACCTGAGCTGCCAGCCCAGTGCTGAGGGACTCCTGTGTGGAAGCATGCTGAGCAAACAGCACAGGGGCGTGGGCAGCACGGCTCCTCCCCCAGTTTCTGTTCCATCATCACCTCAATGGCTTTGTAAATGTTACCTGTCACTTCTCAGCTGCTCTCACCGCCACCTTTATTTGCTAAACGTGCTGCTTCTCCATTGCCGAGGTTAAGGGTATGTATGGCACGCTGCTCTGAGCTGCAGGACTGTGGGCAAGGCTCTCTTAGGGGGTTATTCCACCACGTACTGTGGCCCAAGCAGCTTTCTTGGTGTTAAAACAGGAAGGATTTCATTAATTGATGAAGTCACTCTGAATTTTAGACTGTCCATGCACAAGCAGAGTAGAGTTAGGACTGTAATGCACTAAAACTGGAAATGTATAGTAGGAGGGACAGGTCCCTGTGCCATGTTCATGCTTTCTTCTGGAGGGAACTGAAAATTCAGATCCTGAAGGGAAGCAGGACGATGTCAGTACAAGAATCCCCGGTGTCCCTCTCATTTATCAAGCGTCAAAACCCTCACCCCCTTCCACCTGCCTGGCACAGCAGGTTTGCTCCTGGAGTACAGCGGGAGGAGGAACCTGCAGAGCCACGTCCTGCAGCAGCTGGCAGGGCAGCAGGACAAGGTACAGCATCCAGCTTTTCCTGGGAAACCCCGAAAAGGAAGGCAGCCTCATGCTGGTAGGCAGGAGAAATGAATAAAACGCAAAGCCCTCACAGGATGGCAGCTTAGTAAAATGGTTGCAGTTTTATAACGCTGATGGTTCTCTGGTGCTGTAGCAGCACCATCTAGAGGGATAGACAGAAAACACCCACTTTTCCCAGTTAATCCTAATTCTCTCTTGAGGTAATTAATCACCAGTATAAAGAGTCTGGATTCATCCTAAACGATCCTCTGCTGCCCAGGAATCTCCCTGGAAATTCCATCTTTCCTATGCAAATTCACCTTTTCTGAGGGTTAACAGAGTAAAAATTGTTTTCTGACCTTCAGAGCTGACCGGTTGAGCTCGACAGCTGGATTGGAAAAGGGGAAAAGGCAGGAACATTGGAATTGTGCGGTAAAACCAGGTGGGGAAGGGTTTGGGTTTGTTGTTTGGCAGAGTTGTGACCTCCCTGCTGCAATGGAGCCTGTGCTGTTTTGCCAGAGCTGACAAATTCTGCTCCACTGACTGCTTGCAAGTAGTTCCAAAGTGCTCGTGACTCCAGGCATGCTCCCCACCCACGGAATCCCCTCGGCTTTGTTCTGCTGCTTTTTATGTGTTTGCTAAAAATCACGGAGATTATCCCATCTGTAAGTCAGGCCCAGGCCAGATTTCCAACTGGCACTTGTTCAAAACCCTTTTTTTAGAGTGGGTGTCAACTTCAGTAAACTACTCCAGTGCAGTCTTGGTAGTAGGATTGCTCCCAAATCCAGAGCCAAGCCTGGCAAGGGGAGCACGTTTTCCAGATGAAGCACACTCGTAGTCTGGGCACCAGTTCCCGAAAAACTGGGATACCCAAAAGAATATCCAAGCAGCTCCTCTTTGAATTCAGCTGGACGTCATCTTTTTCCCTATCCCAGTTTGCCTGGCAGAATCCTGAACTCAAGAGAGGAGGGACTGGGTTGTGACTCTGGAGTTTTCAGCACTGCCCACGGCATTGAGGGTGAATTTTAGGACACCTCTCTCCCATTTCAGCTCTACTCCTCAGTCCCTGTGAACCACGGAATAACCCTCTGGTGTCCTACTGTTAAATCAAAGAAAGAGTGAACCCAAGAACTTCTTGAGAGCTACCTCAGGTGGTAAAGAAGGGCCGTCCCCTTGTCCTGCACCTCCCCGTACCCCACAGGCATCTCCTGCGGATGCTCTTTTTGGTTTTGGACAAATCTTTCACTTTTCCAGTTCCTGCAGACAGAGGTGACCACTACCACAAGGTGTTCCAAGCAGGTGGAAACGGGGTGCAAAGTTCTGCTCAAGAATCTCGCAGGGGAAAAAAAGAATAATAATTTTAAAAAACTGGTGATTTTTCAAGACCTGGAAGAGATGGTCCTGGCAAAGACTCTGTGTGTGTGTGTGTTTGGAATGAGAGAGGAGACTCCAGAGCAGGCAGGATAATAAAAAGAACCAAGAGCCACGCTGGTTGTTGGATAGATTTTTTAATTGATACCGTACTTCCATGGTACTAACTACTTACACGGAGTTTGGCTGCAGAGCCTGTACAATTCCTACATTCCAGCACGTTCCAGTATCGAGTTTTAACCGCGGGTTGGGTTTTTTTTTTCTGTGTTTTTGTTTTTTTTTTTTTCTTTTGCGCACAGCGCAAAGTTTCTGACAGTCGGGACAACTCCTACAAACAAACCCACAATCCTTCCCCCACCCACCCCAGAGTCACCCTCAGCCATCAGTCCCCTGCTTCCCGGGCTCTGGAGGGGATTCCAGGAGGGAAGCACGTGCCTGTGGTGGTTGGAGGACCCGCTCCTGTGCCGTGCTGAGCAGAGCAGACCCTCGTTCATCGTCAGTTGTTGTGCACAGGAATTGCAGGATCCAGGTGGGGAGAACACGCCCCAGGGTTTTAGCAGCTTTCTCCAGCCCTGGAGCACGTGGTGGGAGATGAATTCCCACTGGAATGGTGATGTCCCAGAGGTGCCACGGCCACTCGTTGGGAGGTTGTGACGCTGCCACTGCTCTGCTGCTCTTCCCTCCCTGCGTGTCCAGCCCAGAGCCAGGTGGGTGCTCCCGTCCTGCTCTCCAAGGGCCATTTCCCGGGAGGTGGGAACGTGGAGATAGGGATGATGTGCACGGCACAGGCTGCAGCTCCCTGCTGGATGGAGCTGTAACATTCTCTTCCAAATCCTGATTCCACGTGGCTCCAGAGCCTGAGCTGCACGTCGGGGTTTGTTCCCTACTGGGGTTTATTCCCTACTGGGATTTATTCCCTACTGGGGTTTGTTCCCTACCTACTCTCGGGGTTTGGGTCAGGGAAGGTGGCCTTGAACGTTAGCAATGGAATTGGCCTAAATGAGTGAGGTAACAGAAACGGCCAGAGGAGGAGGAACCTCCCCGAGCCATGTGCAAATATAATTCCTTCAGCGGAAGGAAGTCCTTTTCCCTACTGAAAAAAACCAAAAATAAAATAAAACCAAAAAATAAAATAAAATAAACCACATTCACTTGAAGAGCATACAGACCGCAGGAGGGGAAGGCAGGCAGGGACAGCACCAGGTCAGAGCATCTATGACACAGGTAATGATTGTCCAGCAGCAGAGGTGGGAGGGGACAGGGAAAAGCCATAGCAAGCACTGCAAAACGTGTGGGAGAGGAGGAGGGCACGGCATGCCACGGATCCATGCTAAGAGAAGCCCATGCTGTCTGCCTAGATCAGGGAATGGCCTCGACCAGCAGTCGCCCAAGACACGAGATTATTTGGCCAGTGTGCACATCAGGGAAAAGAGAGGTTTTATGGCACAGACAGACTCGTGCTGGAGAGACTGCAAAGCACAGAGATCACAGCGTGTCCAGGGGGAAACGGGCTGGAAAATCAGCACAGGAACCACACTGGCACAGGTGTTCTGTGAGCAGCTTCCCTCGGGGGCTTTGCTTCCAGAGCCTCTGTTCTGAGCTGTGCTTTGAGCAAGCCCCTGGCAGGTATTTTCAGCGGTGCTGAGACTGAGAAGATGAAGCCAGAGCCCAGGTGGCTGTGCCATGGTCCGTGTCGGTGGCAGCCTGGCACAGATCCCGTGGGAGAGCCCCTTGGAGCTGAGCAGGCAGTGCAGAAAGCACTGACCCGGCAGCAGCTGCCTGGGCAGGCAGGACAGAGCTGCCTCCCCTGAGCCAGGCACTGTTGCTCTAAACAGTGATTTTAAGACCGACTTTTCTGTGTAATGTGGAACCAGACAGTTCCAGGTGTAAATCAGGAGTTTGTTTCTGTGCTCGTGGGGAAGAGCAGATGCTGCCTGACAGTGCTCCTGGGGAGAGCAGCTGCTGCAGCACACCAGAGCAAAGCCAAAAGCTCTCAAGTACCCAAAAGTGTCTCCACTCACTCTCTGGAAAAAAAATTTTCTACCTTCTTGCATAAAGGTAAGAAAAAGCTCCTATGTGGCCACCAGGGCAGTGTTGAGGAGCCAAGGAGGCTGAAAAGTCTGTCCTTATTTACACCCAGGTGAGCTGCTGAAACTGATAAGGACAGGGATTGGCGTTCCAGGACTGGCATTCCTAGAGGGGATCTCCCAACACATGCCCCGTTATTTCAGAGGCACTTCTCTGCCTCCAGGGCTCCAAATCCAGCAAAGCCTTGTGCTTTGAGACCTTTCCTCTTCCACTCCAGGGTCATATCACACTAAGGATGTTTCCTGTCCCTAAGGTTTGTGGTTTTAGGATCAGAAGCATCCAGGCAGGGTCAGGTGTCACCCAGCAGCCAGAGTGGTAAAGGCAGCCCCTGTGCCACAGCAGAACAGGCAGCTCAGGGGACATCAAAGTCATCATGTGCCTTTCTTCTCCCAAAGGACGAGGGAGCCAGAAGGGTTTAGGCAGAAGTCACTACCAGTTAGTGTGAGTTAATGTCACAGTTTTCTGCCTGGAGAGTGCCTGCAGTGCAGAGCACCCAGAATCCTGTTAAACATTATCCTGTTAACCCACAGCCAACTCCTTCACTGCAAGTGCCTTCCTAGCTTTTATTCTCCCATATTTACTATCTGGAATGTGCAGTGCCCCCACCTTGGGCAGCTCACCACCTGGAATAACCTGGTTTTTGGTCCTGCAGAGACTTTCTGCTGCTGCAGAAACCTCTGGTAGCTACCCTGGGAATGCCTGGCTGCACAGCAGTTATCCAGGACACAAATCCACTCATCCCAGCTGCCAGAACTGCCCTAAGATAAGCACTGCAAGGTGTGTGTTTATCAGAGGCGAGGCTGTGCCAAGATCAGATCAGTGAGGATGTCATAAACTGGTGGGTCAGAGACTCCCGCTCTCCCTTCTCCTTCCTCCTAATAGGAAGCATCTTCCTTGGCAGGATTTAGCTGTTGGCATTACCTCTGCATGCTTGGCTGCAGAAAAGCCTTTAAAAAAACCCAAAAATCCCTGGTTTTGTGGTTGTTCAAATCCTGCAAATCAAAGCCCAGCAGATGTGCAGGTGGAAGGGTCAGACTGGGAGGGGGAATGCACCTGCTGTGACAAGAATCCAGGGGGATTTCTGGCACAGGGGAGAAGCAAAGCCCGGATGGTGGAAGGCAGGCTCGGCTGTGAGTGCTGGGGGAAGCACCACCCTCTGAAACACTACTCAGGCCTCTCACTCCTAGAAAGTGTTACTGATCCCTCCAGGAAATGTAATCCAAAGTCATCTCTGGCTCCAGGAGGACTTAACCTGTCAGCTGGGACTGGTCAGGGGCAGCTGATTCCTACCCCAGCCTTCCAGAGGAAGTGAAAATACTCCGAGGTTTTGTTTAAACCCTCACCCTTAGTGCCTTAAGACCTTGCTTTTCCCCTTTTTATTACAACTGTGAGAGATTAACAAGAAAAAAAAAAAAAAAAAGATTGTGAATCCCATCCAACTCCCAACCAGGCTGGCTGCCAGGTGGGAAAAAGAAAAAACTGGGAAAAAACCAAAACCCTACAGCCTCAAAGAGAAACCTCCCTCAGTGTGAAGGACACTGCAGCTCCAGGTCCTGCTTGGTGCCCTCGTGCTCTTACTGAAGGATTTCACATTGCTGAGTGTCAGGACAGGTGTCAAACAGGTTAAAAAACCACTTTAATGTGCAGGTAGGGCAAATATTAGTGTTGAGACTGCTGCAGCTGCCTGGCCTAACAGAGCTTGGGCAGTTCTGTCTCGGGGGGACACCCCGAGCCTGCAGCTGGAAATCTGCACAGGAGAAAGGATTCAGGAAAAATTGAGGAAAAAAAGAGTTCCTTGCCTCCCTAACAGAGAGAACGTGATATTGGTGAGCAACAAATACTGATCAGCAGCATTTATCTGTGAGCCCCTCCGATTTCTCTGTCTCCAAGTGGAGGAGACCCCACATTCCAGGCCCCTCTTTCACAGTGAGTTCTTTCTCTTTCCTGGCTCTGTGCCGTCCTGCTTGGTGCTTGAAATAAAATTCTAGCAGAGGGAAATTCCAGCAGCAGGGGAATTCTGTGTGCTTACTAATTGTGGGGGTGACTAAGAGGGGAAAAGGGACTCTGGGACAGTCTGGCAAGTCACAGTGGGGAAAATGAGCCACAGAAAGCCCTTCCCAGGCCTTAGCACCTCAATTTCATGGTACAGCAGCCATTTCATTTCAGCAGCCTCCCTGGGAAAAAGCCAGGGAGCAGTACAGTAGTCAGCAGCATTAAATTAAATAAATAGTCATAAATACACATTGCTCTCTGGTTCTCCCCAGCTGGACCTCGCTTTCACAGTCTGAAATGTCCTTTTGACAGCCTGGCTTCATCCACGCTCCTGCACATGCGAGTCTTGTGTGGGGCATGGGGATTGCAGGCAGCCTGGGAGAAATCAGCAGCTTATTCCTGCATCCACTGCCTCGCCCTAACTGGAAAGTGGGAGCTTGAGAGGGTTTTCCTCAGACTGCACTGAGGACATTCTGTGTGAGACCAGTAATTGATCCTGGAGGCAAAGGAGGAGCCACAACTGCGCCATTCCCGAACTGGAACGTGCAGCTGCCTCCCTCCTGCCAGCCAGAAGGTGGAAAAACCCCAGCGTTGGCCAAAGTGGGACTCACAATCCCCTGACCTACCTGGCTGGGGAAGAGGCCAAAGCATTTACTAAACACTCCAAGAAGCAGCCTGCACCCCCCCCAGTCCCCGTGGAGTTTGTGCATGGCACGGCACAGCCAAGCTGCCCCTCTTCCCCATCTGGCTGCTAATGGAGCCTGGAATTATCCCCCAGAACGACTGCAAATGCACACTGGCTTTCCTCTAGTGCAGCTCGACCAGCTGGCTGACTCCCAGGGCTGCACTGCCCAGCTGATGGAGACACCCCCCAGTGCCTCACACCCAGCTCTGCCCTCCACCCTCTGATGGGCCCTTTTTCCTTTCCTCCCTTGGTCCCTGTGATCCTTCCTGACCTCTCCTGGATTTTCGGAAGCCTTGTTGCTCTACAGATGCAGTCACATGAATACCCACAGTGATGGCTGTTGCTGCATAGATACAATTATGTAAATTTATCCCAGGCAAGGAAAGGAAGATGTAGGTTTTTTTCTTTTCCCCATTTTCCCACAGATTTTACAAGACAAGGGCTGGGTGAACAAACAGGAGAGAGATTTGCTGAAGCTGGGTAGTGGGAGTGGTTGCAAATCAATCCTAATTTTGGTTTTTGTGTTTAAATTTGGGTGCCCCCACCGCGGTGATTCCAGCACCGACGCAGACCTGCAGCACAGGGACGGCTCATGGCAGGGGCACAGAGAAAAGCAGAGAACAGGCAAAGGGGACACTGTCACAGGTGTGGGGCTCTCCCCTCCCACACACCTTGGAGGCAGACACCCCCCCGGCTGTCCCTGCAGCATCCACAGCAGGAGGCAGCAAACAGGGGTTTGTGGAAGGGATTGCAGCTCTGTGCTTTGCCCTCTGAGCCAGCCTGGCCGCCCTGACAGCAAATCTCTGCCCCCCAGGAGGGGCCTGCGGGGGGATCTGCCCTGCACAGACCCACAGCAGCTCCCCCTCCTCCCCAAAGCAGCTCTGCGAGGGATTGACTGCCACTGCCAAAACCTCTGTGCCCTGATGCCAGCAAGGTGAGGGAGGTGACAGTGTCCCCCGTGAGAGATAAACAGAGCGAGGCAGGGACCTCCATGCGCAGGGAGGGGACGGGGACGGGCAGGGGGGGCACTCACGCTGATGCTTCCCTTTGAGACAACAGAACCAGGACAGACAGACAGACAGACGGACAGGAATATTACAGAGGAGCAGTGCACGGGCCCAGGGAGCAGAGCTGGGCACGGCCCTAAGCACACCTCAGTGCTGGGAGAGCACAGCCCTCCCACACACACACACACCCCAGAGACGCTCCAGTTCAGCCAGTGTTGGAGGTCACTCCTTCCCCTCTTTAGGCTTTTTTTTTTTTTCTTTTTTCTTGTTTTTTTTTTTTCTCTTAAAATCTGTATATAATATATATATTTATATCTGTATATATATATATATATTTATATATATATTTATATATCCTATTTACACGTATTGCACACCGTCCTCTGGCCTCCTGCATTCCTGCCTGTTAATGGAAACGTTTCCGTTTCTCCTCTGGGTCTGACCCGAAGTCCCGGGACCCGATGCCATTCTGGAGATTTATTAGTGAATCCTTCATCTGCAAGACAAGAGATTTCTCTGTGGACTCGATAGTTTCTGAGCTTGAGAAGAGCTAGCTCTTCTCAAGGGAAACTTTTCAACAGTTCTTCTTTTTCCCAAAACAACCCTGTGTAAACAATGTTCCTTTTTTATAACAGGTGTTGTTTGCTATTTCACCAATGGCAGAGGTGTCAGCCCTATGGACCAATAACGTGACTTTTAGCACAGTGTGTTATAAAAGGGCTGAATGAATTGTAAATAAACCTTCTGATTTCTGCTGCCTCCTGACTGGAGTCAAACATCTTTACTTCGTGTCCTATCGTGACATTTCTCCACTGTGGTGCTGCCCTAGAGGACAGAACTTGGGGGGTTTCCTTTTTCCCTGCAAAGTATTGACACCATAACTGTGGCTTTGGGATGTACGAATGGGGACTGGGAATGTGAGGCACCACTCTCCAAGAGAAGGGGTGAGCAGAGCGCAGGGAGTTCTCTCTCCTCAGGGGAAAGCAGTTCACATTTAGGGACTTACGAGGAAGCAGCTCTCATTCCTGGGCTGTGCTCCCAGCAGCCCTGTGTGCTTTTTAGGGAGCACACCCTGAAACTCCTGGCTTTGTGCTGCGAGGGCGTCCCCTTCCTCCCTGAAAGCTGCACGGAAATCCAGGGCTCAGCTAAAACCAGTTTGCTCTCCAAACTGGGGTGACAGAGATTATTAGACCCCAAATGTGCCAATATCAGATTTTAGGGTTTTCTCCTTGACGTGCACGGACCTCTCTGATGGGAGAGAGCAGCCCCCTGTGACAGCCCTTGTGGGACCCAGCTCCAGCAGGAGAGGGATCTGAAGGAGCCTGCCCACCTAGAGGGGCTGTGGGGGAAGCAGGAGGTGCTGAGGGCTGGGAGGACACAGGGACAGCCTGGTCACAGCCCTGCCTGCAGCTGGGCAGCCTCACCTGGTCCAGAAGCATCACGGAGGATTTGATGATCTCGCGCCATTTCTGCAGCTCGGAGTCGTGGTACTTCTGCTGGGACTCCAGCAGCTGGGCCCACTCTGTCTGAGACTGGGGTAACCTGCCACAGAAACACAGCCCGGAGTCATTAAATAAAGATTTCTCTTTATTGTGAGGAATAGCTGCACTGGCTCTTTTTCCCAATCCCTTCCCTCCAGGCCCATTTAAACCCCCAAAACAGAACTGAGGGGAATCGGGACAGGTGGGAGCATTCCAGGTGCTTGGATGGATTCAGATGTTTCCACAGCAATCGGGGCTGCAACATAAAAATTACCCATGTGGAGCCACCCAGATAATCCCAGCACTTGCACATCATCACACTGTGCAAACAGGATGTAAGTTCTGTACTTCAATACCACTGTAGTAGTCTAAAAAAGCAGCAAGAGCACCAGGGAAAGATAAAGTCACCTAAAGTGTCTCTAATCACCTAAAGTGTCTATCTGTGGGGAAGTAGCAGGGCTGTTATGGAGAAGTTAATAATTCCCTTTCCTATCGAGGAGAAATGACACAAATAGGGAAAAAAAATTCCAACACAGTGGTAGCACATGGCTGTGAATGCTTGAAGTTAAACCCAGTGTAGCAAAGGAGCAACTGGGCCTCCAAAAAAGGGACACAAGGGGACAAAAACACCTCAGAAAAGTGGGTGCAGGGTGTTCTCAGCCTCTAAAAATAGACCAGAGACCACCCAGGCAGGACAGATGGCTGGTATCTGGATCCACACCTTCCAAACCACAAACCTAACAGGCCGTGTGTCCCAGGCCCAGACTCTCCTCGGAGTACAAAGGGATCATTCTAAGATGCTGCTGCATGCAGAGGGAAGTCTGGCCATCAAAGGGGAGGAAGTGACCACCCCAGCCCGAAACTGCTGGACATTTATTCACAGAGCATCCTCTGAGGAGACGAAGGTCGCTCATTCCCCTGCCTCTGCCGCCTGGGAGTGGTGTCAATTCGCAATGAACGCCTTAACTCTGCTCTTCAGCTGCAGGGGAAATGCACACAGCCCTTCAGCTTCACCTGCTTTACACAGAAATGAGAGCCCAGAGCTCTGGTGTGATGGGAGAGGCTCTGACACGCACAAAGAAAAAGGAGAGAGCCAGCAGTGTGGCTGTACCTCTCCTGCAGCCTCAGGCCCTGCCACGCCGTGAGCGTCTGCGTGGTGTACTCCAACATCCAGAGCTTGTAGAACAGCATCATGTTGAGGATGACCAGCAGCACCAGACTGCAAAGGAAGCAGGAAAACAGCCGGTTTAGGAGCATTTCACAGCTCACTGCGCGCCAGGAACACCGGGGACAACGCCCAGGCCTTTGGGAAGGTGGCTGAGGCCCGGCCCATGCTGTGAGTGTGGGGATTTCATCTGAGTGAGCAACCAAAACTTCACCTCGTGGAAGAAATGTGTGAGCCAGGACAGACAGACAGACAGCTCAGACGGAACAGGCTGGGTGAGTGGATGGGCTGAATGCAGAGAAAGGGAGGGAAATGGGAGAGTAAAGAGGTCAAAAAAGAGAGAGACAGTACCTGAAACAGATCCTAATGGGAGCAGGGAAGAGAAAAGACGGAGCAGCCGCAGGTTAGAAACGGACTGACACAAACTGGGCTGGGAGGAGGAGGAGGCTCAGACAGGGGCCAGGACAAAGGAGCAGAAGGAAGAGAGGCAGGAAGGACAGACAGGGATCCGTGTGCCTGCACTGCTGGCGGAGCTCCCTCAGCACAGCTGAGCTCCTGGGGACAGCAGGTGGCCATGCAGGCACTGTGTGACACACACACACACACACAGTGCTCACAGCCAGCCTTCCCCACTCCCACCCCCGGCGCTGGGAACACACCCCAGCCATGCCCTGCCCAGCTCCTCTCACCCCTCACCACACAGGGGCATTTCTGCTCCTCCCCAGGAGGAGATTCCGAACTGCCAGCCTGGTGCCTGGCTCTGAACAGTGCAGTTATTTTGCTGGAAGAATGGCCCACTATGACCAGTTCAGTCAGGAGGATGGCAACTGGCCAGAGGAATATTCTGGAAACATCACAGAGGGCTCTGTGACCCCAGTGAAGCTGCCAGGAGACACTGGCACAAAGCTTTGGTACCTCCGTGCCATGTTCTCACCACGACAGCACCTTACACCACTCATTTATCACTGGGTGGGTGCTGCTGCAAACCTCTGCATCTGTGCCCCCTCTGGGACCAGGAAACACAGACAGGAGCTCAGCTGGGGCTGTAATCTCAGTCCTGAAATCCCAGCTTCTCCACACCTCTCTAGAAGTCGGGTGGAGCTTAAGGAAAAGCTGAGCACAAGTCAGAAAAGCCTGGATCGCTGCTTTAAGCTGTTCTGCTCCACAGCACCTGCCCAGCACTAAATGCAGCCTGCTGTCAGCCCAAGGGCAGAGGAACAGTAAAAACAGTGAGTTTAGGAACTAAACTGAGCCACAGGGATGTGAGGGGCCCATTCCCAGCTCACTGGAGAGCACATCCCAGTCCAACACCACCAATCCTGAAAGGTGTGGCAGGAAAGACACCCAAACCAAACAGTTCCTGCTGCTGGGCTGATGAAATCACACCAATCTCTCGTGCTTCAGGTGTTTCTTCACTTATTGTGCAGAAATCACCTCTAAAGGCTCCAGCTGCTTTCTGGCTGTGCCTCTCACCAAAATCGCTGCCCAGCACCAGACAGGGGAAGGTTTTGCCAGGCCAGAGGGAAGATGTGACAGATCCTCAGACACTGAGCCCTGTTGTGGCAGCCTAGTGACTCCCAGAGAGCTTTGCACAGTCATTGTCCACGACAGCAGCTCGTGTGTCAGCAATTAAATCACTTGTTTTAAATTACCCCCCCCACACACAGTTTCTATGTGCCATTAAAAATCTGTAAACTGCGTCCCTGAAGTTAAAAAAAAAAACCAAACTAAAATGCTTATACTTGTTGGATTTCTTCTCTTGTAGGTATTGACTCCTCTCTTCTTGCACAGCTGCCTCTGTCCTGATTGTCACTGTCCCAGACAGGTCCCAGACCTGCCTCAGGACTCCCAGAACAAAGCCTATGTTTGGCTCAAACAAGGGCAAAACTGAGGGCAAAGGAGAGAAGGGAGCACAGAACTCCAGGAACACAGATAAACCAAAGGTGGTTAAAGCTGACTGGGAAGGAAAGCAGAAAAAAATCCTCACTTACACAAAGCTGATGACAAGGAGCAGCTTGGAGACACTCTGCAGGTGGAAGCCACTGGGGCTCTCCTCAGGGATGTGCCGTGTCTGAGTGGAACCTGAGGAGATGGGATGTATTTGGGATGGGGAACAGGGAAGGGCAAGCCCTGATCCTCTAACCACCCCTCCACCTCACCCAAACAACCCCAACACATCCTCCCCACCCTGTTGGGGCCCTGGGGACTGGGAATTCCAGGCACTGACCCCCAGGCAAACACTGCATTTGACCTGAGGCCGTGGAAAGGCTCCCAAAATTGAGTGACAGCGCTGGGATTGTGGGTGTGGGGTTTGGATAGAAGTGTGGGATATCACAGGGTGCAAAACTTAAGAGTTTAAGGGCTTAGAATATAGTAATATAGATATAAAACGAGATGGAGGTTTTAGGGCCCAGGCTGAGTCCTTCTTCTTCACCTTCTCCTTCATGGCTCTGGGTGGTGTTTTGCCATTGGGTATAAAAATCCGCATTGCGGGCCATGGGTGGTTGGTTATTGGGTTAAAAGTAAAAATAATTCAGGTGTCATTTCTTAATTGGACAGTTTGTGCTTAAAAGGCCTTGCAGAGACAGAGATAGGGGCCATTTTTAGTTTGTTAGCTAGCAGAGCTGTAGAACTCACAGTCTGCGAGACTGTGCTATAGATAAGAACTAATAAACATCTGAGTCCGGACAAGAAACACTGTCTGGTGCGTTTAATCCCGACTCTGGCAGAAAAAGAAGACAAAAAGCTACCCCGCCCCTCAGTGACAAAGCCCCTGTTTGTCCCCATGCCCGGGGCTGTGGGGCTGGCAGCTGCTCACCTGCCACGTGCTTGATTCGATGGGCAACCTCCTCGTCCGTGGGGGTGGTGACGGGGCTGAGCACCTCCTCCAGGTGTGGCACCCGCAGGTGGGTGTGCGCGCGTTTCCGCCGCCGCACCGTCGATTGCTTGCTCACCTTCTCCTTGGGGGATTGTCTGTGCACCTCGGCCAGGTACGTGCTCTCTGTTTTGGTCAGCTCGCTCTCTGCAGCACCAAGGGGGAGGGTTAGAGGCGTGGTTTTGCAAATGGGGAGAGAGGTTTAACCCCTCTGCTGTGATGCTTTAGGATTTGAGCGTTTCTGTTTTCCATCTCTCTGTAATCCTGCAGTTCTTTAGTGTAGAACTCCAAACTCCACACACAGTGGGAGCTGCTGCTTCCCCACTTTGGGCAGACAGAACAATTCCTCTCCAGGCCTGGCAGTCAAGGACACCTCACTGCCTCAGGCCCCAGAGATGGGAACAAAAGTCAGTTGGGGGCAGCAAACTTGGGGTCAATGACTTCATTAGCTGGAGCTGGAATTGGAAGATGAACCCCCAATGTGCAAATGGACCAAACTGATCAAAGTGTGCAAAGCCGTGCCCATTGTCCAGTTTGGGTGCAGCCCCTGGGGGGTTTGTCTGCCCTGAATGTACCTGAAGGCCCTTCAATAAACAGAACTGCTTTTATTCTCTTTATTTTGTCTTCATTTTTCTGTTTTTAGGTAAGCCCTGAAAAAGGTATCGGCTGGGCCAAAGAAGCTGGCAGATTTTGTGAGATTTGTGCTCCACATTCCTCGCCCCTTTTACCAAAATCTGACCCCAAACTGCCTGACAGGGAGCAGGATTTGATGCCCTGATTAATTCCAGCAGATACTCTGGCTGTGGTGGCCCCTTTTATAAACCACCTGAAGGTTGGATCATGCTGCCCGCTCCCAGGGAGACACGGGTGCCACCGGCATTGCCACTCTTACCCAAATGACGGAAATAATCTTCCAGGCCACTCCAAAAATTCTTCTCAATGAAGGACTTCACCAGCCCCCAAGGCTGTTTCCTGTAGCGTAATTCTGTGGAAACCCTGTGAGGAGACAAAGGGCAGTCGTTCCCCTGCTTTCGCTTCCTGGGGGTGATGTCAATTCACCATCTTTGTCAGTGGAAATCCAGGAAATAATCATGTACACTGTTATTTCTGGAATGACCTCAGCCCTTCATGTTTCCAGAGGAGAAGTACTGCTGGAAAAGTCCTTCCAAAGGCAGGAAGAGCCTCTCCCAGGAGTACTTCCACAGCCATTTGGATTATCATTACTGAGGTCACACAGAGTCACACGGATACAGCTTTGCCCAATTCCTTGGCTTCTCCCCCCAGGCACAGCCCCAGGAAGTTCATCCTGTTGCTTATCAGAGAATGCAGTGATAACAGGCTCTGCAAACCCCCGCATCCAAGAGAGAGGCAAGAAAAATCTGTAAATCCTCTCCTTGATGCAGCTCTAACTTCTCTGCATTGATGCCAACCCAGCAGGTGAACATCCTGCCCCTACTCTTCGTGACAGGAATAAAGTAACCCCCTCAACCCCTCCTAACCCACTCAAACACCCGAAACTCCCTCCCAAAAGTGCCTTTTGCTCATCGTCCACTCAGAGTCTGCAGTGATAACAGGCTCTGCAAACCCCTGCACCCAAGAGAGAAGCAAGAAAAATCTGTAAATCCTCTCCCTGATGCAACCGTAACTCCTCTGCATTGATGCCCATCCAGCAAGTGAAAATCCTGCCCCTACTCTTCATGGCAGGAATGTCCCAGGAACAGGACAAAGAAATAACCCCCTCAACCCTTCCTAACCCACCCAAACACCCAAAACTCCCTCCCAAAGGTGCTTTTGGCTCATCACCCACTGCCCAGGAGAGGTACCTGAGTCGGCTTTTGTTCCTGGCAACACGAGTCAACGTGTAGCGGTTGATGGTGTAGAAATAATCGTGGTAGGGGACGTCGTGAGTTAGCACCTCGGCGTCTATGACGTAGCACTCGCTCTCCTGGCTGGCTTTGTACATTGTCTGCAGGGAAAACAGCGGGCAAGGCAGCTCTGAGTGTGCTCAGGACACGGCTCTGAGAGAGTGCTGCCGGGAAAACCCAGCTCTGCAGAGACGGGGCAGCTGAGAGGGGTTTTTAAAAGATTTTATTCCATTATCGATCTCGTAGAAGGGTGAGACACAAGAGGCGTAAAACTCAACCCATTCGATCAGAAGCCCAACTATTTCTTTGTTATAATACCTTACAATGCTTCTCAGCCTATCAGCTTTTGCCACACAATGCTGCTGATACTTCTAACACCAATCACTGATTATTTTACCCCATGTGCATCTTTCACAGCTCAAAAACCACCAGTTTGGGTGAGAAAAAAACCCAGGTGTTAAGACGTCCTGCCTTGTTCACAAACTCCGCTGCTTTTGCTGGGAAATTTGTGATGCTTTCATTAAAATCCGGGGTAAGATTAACTCCTCATGGCTGCAAGTTAAATCAAGGGAATGTGAACAGGAAAATGGACAGGGACAATGAAAACACGCTCAGGACGAGAAAATAGCTCTCAGAGCAGTTTCTACCAAGCATTCCAGCCCTGCTCCACGGCCACTTACCTGAGTCTCAGTGACCGTGGCAGTTTTGGGGGCCAGAGGGTTGGTGAGGGTGATGGTGTACAGGATCACTCTGGTCTGATTGCCATTTTCCTCCTTCTTCCAGGGGTGAAAGATAATATCTGAGGGGACAAAGCAACATTCCGGTCAAGTAACTGGGGAGGGATCTCTGGTCAGTCCCCTGGGGAAAGGGATAACCATAAACACCAAGCTGGGGATGGGATCTCCTTCCCTTTGGGGAGCCTGGCTGCTCGAGAGCTCAGCTGAGTGTGAACCAAAGGGCTCCTGGGCTAAATGGGAATATTTTCCCCTCTTTCAAGTGCAGGGAAAGGGGGAGAGGCTCAGGATTTATCTCCTCCAGCAAACCTACGTTTACAGGGAAAGGAGGACTGTGACATGCCAAGGCATTCTCTCTGCAGCTCTGTCCGTGCCAGTGTCAGGTATGGAGCTAGAAAAGCTTTTCCCTCACAGTGCTAAGCCTTGAACAGAGGATCAGGCCTTAGGTGATGATAAAAAATAAAATTCAAAAAATCTGCTTTTTCCACAAAAAAATCCGTTCCAGCTGTTAGAAATTGAAACCAGATGGGCACACAGGTCCTGCCTGCTTTTGGTCACTGCCAGCATGGGCCAAACTGCCCCAAAATCTGCTCAGAGTGTCACCCGAGCAGACAAAATTGTACCTCCAAGGCAGAGCCCTGCAGCCCCTGCAGCTCACCAGAGAAGCGGCGCTGCTCCATGAAGTCCCTCTGGAACTGGGAGTCAGTGAAGAGCAGGTCGTAGAGCTTGTCCACGCTGAAGTTGAACACCTCGTTCACGTACTGGCGGCCGTTCAGGTCCTCGTAAAAGGCTTGGACTTCCCCTGTGGGGACACAGACCCTCAAAGTGCAGCCAAGACCCTCCAGGGTGATGGAAAATGTGCTTCACAGCACCAGTGTTGGAGCCCTGGGCACTGAGAGTTTCAGTCTTTCTGTGCTCAGCAAACACTGACCTGACCTGAGGCCGTGGAAAAGGCTCCCAAAATGGAGTGACAGCACAGGGATTGTGGGTGCGGGATTTGGATAGAAGTGTGTGTCACAGGGTGCAAAACTTAAGAGTTTAAGGGCTTAGAATACAGTAATATATCTATAAAGCAAGATGGAGGTTTTAGGGCCCAGGCTGAGTCCTTTTTCACCTTCTTCTCCATGGCTCTGGGTAGTGTTTTGTAATTGGAGAGAAAAATCCGCATTGTGGGCCACGGGTGGTTGGTTATTGGGTTGAAAGTAAAAATAATTTAGTTGTCACTTCATAATTGGGCAGTTTGTTCTTAAAAGACCTTGTGAAGAGACAGAAACAGAGCCATTTTTCACTTTGTTAGCTGGAACTCACAACTTGTGAGACTGTAACATAGATAAGAATTAATAAACATCTGAGCCCGAACACGAAATCCATCTCTCGAGCATTTAATCCCAGCTCTGACAGAAAAGAAGATAAAACCCCATACACCAGGACCCCAATATTTCAGAAGGAACCTAAAGGAGGAACTTCAACCCTTTCTCTGCACTGATCCCAGGGCAGGAGTTGGGACGTCAGAAGGGATAATTCATTATATAGCTTATTTAGGGACATCCTAAAATTTTTAGGCACACCCTAAAATTTAAACACATTCACTTTCTGCAGCCCACAACGGGAATTCCTTGCATCTTCAGGGTGCAGAAAAGGATTTCAGCAGTCATCACTCCATTTCCTCCTGGGGAAGGATGGGATAAGGGTGGAAACACCCCTGCTGGAATGGCCTTTGCCCACGTACCCTCATCGTGTGTGTCTGAGGAGTCACTGAGCTCAGTGGGAATGTCTTCGTTGTCATTGAAGTCCAGGGAGGGGGAGTTCACGGGGCCAATGATGTCGATTTTCTCCCCCATGATGTTGGCAATGCCAAGGTCCTTCTCCACGGGGCTCTCTGCCACCGCCTCCTCCTCCTCTGGGAGCACTCCATCGAACTGCAGCAAGGACAGGGCACAACAGGGGCAAGATCAGCACCTGGAAATGGGCTTTGCTTCACAAAACCTCGCATAGCTGAGCCAATTTCTGAGTATGTGGCCTTGACATATACAGAAATCAAACAGAGAGAGGAGGACAATTGCCAGGCAGTGTTTGTAAAACCTCCTCTCAAAAATTCAGTGCTCAAGCTTTGAGCAGCACCAGGTTTTCTGTTCAGACAAACACAATATTGTCCAATGCTGGTTTTGCTCCTGAACAAGCTAAAAGAACCTGAGGTAATATCTGAACAAGGTCTGCTCTGCCTAACACCAGGAGGGTACACACTGTTTTCCAGGGAAGAACTGAAGGCAGGGAAGAGATTATCACCCTTGCATGTCCAAGACTTTTCATCCAGAAGCACAGAAAGGAAAATGCTCTTGCTGCTGAAGAGTCCCAGTGACAAAATCACTGAGCAAGGACTGAAATGAGCAGCAGTGAAGCAAAAGCTGGAGGACAAACAAACCTCATATGATCCAGGGGGTGCTGGATTTCAGGGAATACAAATCCCTGCTCCCAGGGGAGGTGACGCTGTTTTGTACTACAATGATATAGACTTTGAGATTTAGAAGGCTGAAAATGACTTCTTTTTTTTGGGGGGGACGTGTCTCCCTTTTATACTATTTTACACAGACCAATTTGATTGGTGAAAAAAAGGCAAACCTTTCCACTCACATTGGTCAGACCAGAGGGACATCAAGGAAAAAAATAAATAACATAAATACAGTTACAAAACCATTTCTTGTAGCCCTGGTTTGTTCGGTAAACAAGAGACATGTTTTGGTAACTGTAATCTTGGTTTACATTTTTTCCCTAGGAGGGATTTCCTCTTGATGTCCCTCTGCTCTGACCAAAGTGATCGAAGAGGTTTGTCTTCTTGTCACCAACCACATCGGTCTGTGTAGAATAGTATAAAAAGGGAGACACATCCCAAAAGTAAAGGAGTCATTTTCAGCCTTCTGAATGGAATCCTTGTGTCCTTGTGGTGTAAAACAGCATCAATTTCTCTTGTTTACAGAAAATCCTCTGAGGAAAGAATTTCAGGAAACCAAAACACCTCAGGCAGGAAGCCAGGACTACAGGGAGGGAGAAAACTCACCGAGGCTGGGGCTTCACTGCTGCCTGTGGAGGTCAGGGTGCTGGCAGTGACAGATTTCTTTGGCAGCTGAGGGCTGGCCTCTGGCTTGGCCTCCATGCTGCTCTTGGAGGAGCTGTCGTTGACCTCGTTCTCCTCCACGGGGATTTCTTCGCAGTAGCTGGGACGCCACAGAGAACACAGGTTTTTATGGTTACCCCTCTCACAACAGCTACAGCTGCACACACAGAGCAAGTGAGAACGTTTCTATGAAGTCTCCACGCTGTCCAGAGGCAGGAATGGCTCAGTGCAGGGGAGAGCAAGCCCCGATTTTTGGGGTGTTTACACAGGGACTGACAAGCATCAGCGTTTTCTGGCCATGCAGCTCTGCCTGGCTGTCGCCCTGATTTTTTCAGCCTTCGGATGTTTTACTTTTCTGTTCTGGAGTTCTCATGCATTGTAACACAAACAAAAAGTGTTGGTTTGTAAACTGTGCATTCCTTCCTGAAGGAAGGACAAATTAACAGACTTCTAAGTTGACCAGTGGGGTCAAAGGAGTGTCAACCTCGTCCCCCAATCCCTGATCAAACTCCAAAGACCGTGTAAGTCAAAATCCCAAATAAACTCCCTTCTTTTTTGCTCGCTTGCACAACTCAAGAGCGTGAGCGTGGTTTTTGGTGTCCGTCTGGCGACACCCGGCCGGCCACGTGCTTCAGCATTTCTGGAATTGCTCAGCTGGCTCAGCAGGCATTTCACTCCATGAGGAAATGCTACACTTCCAGCTCTTTAGGCATCACACACGCAAGGGCCAGAGCCCAGGGTGTGTCAGGAGCAGCAGCACTTTGGGGCATGCAGCACACCCTGCTCCCCCCAGGCAGGGCTCAGCCAGCCCCACTCACCCCATGGTGTTGAAGTCGTCATCAGGAGGCACGTAGTCTTCATCGTCACTGGTCAGCCCCAGCTCGTTCCCGTAACACTGGTGGACAAAGTGCCAGAGCTCCTTTGGACACAGAGGCTGCAACAGGGGATATAGAACATCACTTACGGGCAGCCAAAAAGACCAAAATACAGGGAAAGTCTGGAATTAGCACTGCCAGGAGGGCATTCCTCGCCCTGAAAGGAGAAGGGAGAGATTTTGATACTTGAGGTGAGAGCCTTTCCGTGGGCTCAGCTCTTTGAAATTCCTTTTTAAGGAGTTTATTATTATTGACTTTTTAATAAATAAAATTATCTATTATTTATTTATTATAATACATAATTTTAATAATAATTTTATATATAAATAAACATTTTATAAATAAATAAATACTGATAAATGCCATTACATGGAACTCCATGTTTTTATATAAATAATGGAAATTTACATGTTTATATATATATATTTATTTTTATATATACATATGTGTATATATTATACATATACACACATATAAGCACATATAATATTATTTATAGATATAATATTATGTATACATACACATATACATATATAATATATATTATAGATATCTTATAAAATGTTTTCTATAATATAAAATCTTACATATTATAATATATAATAGTATATAAATATGTGATTATATGCAATGTTTTATTATATTATTATTTGTTTATTATTGTATTTTATTACTTATTTAATCTCTGGCCTAGAGATTGCCCTCATTGAGCACAAACAGGCCCTGGCAGCAATAATCCTCCACCATCAACCCAGGTTCCGCCCCAAAATCTGCCACTGTGATTTTTTCCATCCCATGATCTCCTGTTCCTTAAAAAAGATCAGAAAGCAGCACACGGATGAGATTTCCCACTAAACTGCTGGAATGTAGCAATGGAAGCATTAAACCTGCATTTCCCTCCACAGATGCTTTCCCCACCTCTTCTGCTGTGCCTCCATCTTTAATCTCTGCTGCTCCACCAAACCCCAAGACCTTACGAGGTTTATTTTATTCTCCCCCCCTTCAACTTTGTTTAAATTAAAGCTGGCTGAAAAATCCCAGCTGCAGGGAAAATTATCTGAAACAGCAACAAAGGAAAACATTTCCTGCTGCAGTTTGGAATCAAAAAGGAGTTTGTGTCACCGGATACCCCTGTGAAAAGTAAAAAAAAAAAAGGCAAAAAAGAGAAAATTAATTATTCAGACCATTGAAAAAAACCCAGATTTTAGGGATGCAGGTCAGTGATCACGACATGACTGTGACATGAGGCTCTGAAAAACGGGGCAGGAAAACTTGTGAGTTAAAGATGTGGCACAGGGGCGAAAGGGGATTTTCACCCATAAGAAACTTATGACCAACGACAAAGATTTCTTGGTAGTGAGGGGAAACAAATCCAGTGAACTTTTTCCTGAGCTGCTGGCTTGAATTTCTTCCCACAGTAACTGCAGGGGATAAGGCAGGAATTTTTTAATCTAGCTCCCTACAGCAGCAACCAAAAGCATGGGGGGAAAAAAAAAGCCTCTAATGAGGAACTTTCATCCAAAAAACTGACTGTTCCACCTCCTTCCCACACACATTAATTAACTCCCATCCCTGTCTTATCAGGAACACTGGACTCAGCTCTTTCTCCCCTTTTCCTGCCAGCCACGGATCCCAAAAAGAGCTCTGGAAGTGCTTCCTGTGTTTATCACTCTGTCAGTTCCCTTTTGCCTTGACCTTGAGACCAAGGGCGCTGAATTTTCGTCGGGAATTTCAAAAGGCTGCTCAGGTTACAGCCCGTGGATAACAGCCCAGGCTGCCCCAGGCAAGGTGATCCTTTCTCCTCCTAAATCCCACTCGGATTTTTTGGGACAGGGTATTCCTGGTGTCTCATTCCTGCAGCGTGGTCTGAATTCCAGCCAGGACACCCCGAAATTCTGGGAGCTCTGTAACATCAGGCTGGCTGCTGCAGGGAGGGCAGAAATACCCTGCACACTGTGGAGCAGATGCTGGATCAAATTTAGGATTTACAGGGCCTCCGGCACAGCAGGAGCAGATTTATTTTAAGATCCAACTCACTGAGCCCTCACCCAGTGCACCCTGCACCCACAGCTGCTCTCACTTGGATTTGGGATGCCCTGAACACTCACTTTCTGTCCTGTCTGGACCTCCTGGAGCACAGACTCACTGAGAGCTCTGCCTGCACAGTGAGTTATTCCTGCTGCTTTCTGAACTGCTCTCTTGAGGGCTGTTCCATTGTGGAATTACAGACTTCCAAAAAAACCACAAAAATCCCCCCCTGAGACCCTAATTCCTCAGCAGGGGCAGAGTGGCACCGACTGTGCGTGATTTACCCCAGGAAATGGGGGATTTACCTGGTGATTTACCCCAGAAAATGGGAGATTAACCCCAGGAAACAGGTGATTTACCCCAGAAAATGAGTGATTAGCCCCAGAAAACAGGTGATTTATCCCAGAAAATGTACCCCATTAACCCCAGCAAAAAAATTCCCTGCAAGAAGAGGGAACTGCATCTGCAGTCATGAGCCTGCTCTGCCCGAACACTCGTGTTTGCTGTCCCCAGGTGGCTTTTTTCAGCCAGAAGTGATGCTCCTGCCCACGTCCATCCCCACCCTTCCACCCCAGCCCAGCCCTGAGGTCTCTCTCTGTACCTTGTCAAGCAGAGCATTCTGCCACAGTCTGAACATCATCATGTACGTCCTGTCCCGAGCCCCAAAGGAAGTAAAAAAGTGCTGGATGGGGGAGAGAGGGAGAGAAAAATCAGGTCAGGAAAAGCCAAAAAGCAGGGAAAGAACACAACAAGGCTGGTCTGGGGTCTCTTTCCAGCTGGAGTGAGCCATCCACAGAGCACAGAGAGAGCTCATGGAGCGGCCAGGGGCTCTCACCAGGGAGTGAGAACTAAAACAGCTCTGTTAGAGATGTGTTGCTGGAAATCCTGGATATTTCACCTGGCCCCTCATCTGAGCTCCAGCCTCAGCCCAGCTCAGCACAAACCCTGTCCTCAGCCCTTTTCCCGGTTTGGAAACCCCTCCACACCCACCCTGAGTGCCCCGGCACCAGGCAGGGGTGGCCTCAGTACCTTTTCAGTGTCAGTGCAAACTTGGATGGCATTGGGAATGAGCCGGGCTGTCTTCTCCTTGGTCATGGAGCAGATGTCCTTCAAGCGAACTGTCAGCTGCAGCAGGGAGGGAAAAACACCAGCAAAGGGAGAGACTGGTGAGAAAGGCAGCAGGGAGAGCCCTGCTGTGGAAAACGAGGTTTGCTTTCTTGGTAAAATTTAAAAAGTTTAATAATAAAAAGACAATAGGAGGCAGAAATAAAGGGTTAAAACAGGTACTTGGCACTCAGCCAAGACCACACCTACTGTCTGGGAGAAATTCCTGAAATACCTTTCCTATTGCATCAGCCCGTTGCATATTTATAGACTGTTATGTATATTCATGTTTTTCTAAGAACTGTTTAGCACGGCCCCTCCTTGGGCCTGCTTTTTTAGAGCACACACGGTTTTATTATCATTTCTAGTCTGGGCTGTGGTCTACACTTTTTTCAGACAGCAGATATTGATAGTTAGCATATCAATAGCAGGGTCTTCATTTTATTGGATTTTATTGGTTTCTCGGATGCTGCCTTGACTAAACAGACAGCTCACTCATAATTACATCAGCTACTGTCACTACTAAATTTTTGTTAACAGCAGGAATAAAAGCAAAGTCGTTTTGGCATTATACATACGGCATTCATCTTCATATTTGTGAAAAGCCAGCTTTGTAATGTGTATTTATAACAGGTCCCAAAGGAAATGCGAGCACAGCACAGGGAGAGCCTCACCAGTGTCTCCCAGCGGAAGATGTTGCTGTAGAAGCAGATCCAGTTCTCGGAGAGGTAGAGGCGGCCCTGCAGGAGAATGTCCCTCTGGAGAGCACATGAGTAATCTGTGGGAGGACAGCACGTGCTCAGTGAGGAGCACGGAAAACACAAAATGCCACTGATGCCTGATTTTGCCTTTGTATTTTTCAAATCCTGCGCTGCATCAGTGCATAACTCTAAACTCCATATAAAGTGTTTAGTTAGCTCTTCACATTTTGGTCAGACAAAACAATCCCTCTGGGCCTGGAAACCAAGGGCACCCAAAAACCTCAGGCCCCAAAATTATAAACAAGTGAATTGGGGAGGAGAAAACTGAGGGATAAATGACTTCATTACCTGAAGTTGTAATTGGAGGATTAAGCCCTGATATGCAAATGGACCAAACTTATAATTGTGTGAAAAACTCGTGGCCATTGTCCTTTTGGGGTGTAGCCCCTTGGGTGTACATAGGACACTGTGGATTTAATTAGCACAGCTAGTTTGATAACCAAGATGCCTTGGCAAGAATAAACAGAGCTTTGAAGATTACAAGATTGGACCAAGTCTGGGGGACGGGAAAAGAAGATTGAATCAAAGCAAGCAAGAGATGCTGTAAAACGTATGAGTTTTGTCTGTGTGATGTTGAACCCAATCACTGTGGTAAAAAATTACTAGTCTTCCTAGAATAGCATTTGGAAATCTCAGTAAAAACAAATTCTGATCAGCGAATCAGTCTTCAGATCTCTCAATCCTCCACACTTGGGGAGGCTCCATCTGCCCTAAATCCACCTGAAGCCCCTTCATTAAACATATCCACTTAATAAATCCATGCTTTTAACTTTTGTCTGGCCTCTGTTTCTAGGTGAGCCCGAGAAAAGGCACCAGGCCAGCCTGAAGGTGACGATGAGGAGCAGCATTAGGGGAAGGCACTCAACACAGAGCTGGGCCCCAGCTGCTGCCCTGCCCACGGGGCTGTCTGCTCCAAGGGCACGTCACAGCCAATCTCTCCCCCTGACTGATGCTCTGCCTCATCAGCTGGTCACTCTGCACCATCCCACGTGCTATTTCCAGATTTAATCTGTCTTTTCCTTTCTGCCTCCCCGGAGTCATTGTGTGCTTCCCTCCCCCGCTCCCCCCAGTTTAAGCATCCCTAAGGATTTCCAGCCCTCGGCAGCTTTCACCAGCGTGGGGCACAGGAGGGGATCAGCAGTTGTGTAAGACACAGGAGCAAATGCATCTCACCAGCTGGGAGGTGTGTGAGCAGGGATGTTGGGGAAAAGGGAGGGAAAAATCACATCATCCCCCAACAAATGAGGAAAACCCAACAGAAAATGCAAAACCCATCGGAAACGGGGCTCTGCCTGTGCTCCAGGCAGACAAAACAGGCTTGTTGTCAGCGAGAGAATGACAGGAGAATGGAAGGAATGAGGGATTTCTCTTCCCAAACAAACTGTGGGGCTGCTGGGAGATAAAACCAGCGCTGAGAGAGAAAGGAAACAATGGGAAGGATCCCACTGATTGGTGAAAGGAATGAGAGAGATTTGCCTTCACAGACAAACTGTGGGTCTGCTGATAAATAAAACTGGATACTGAGAGATGAAAGGAACAATGGGAAGAACCAGAAATTCCATTGAGTGGCACAAGGAAAAGAAAAAAGAGGGATACACATTAGAAGGGGTCTGTATTTGGTGATTTGGGAAGTCTGGACCTCTCAAGTACCTCAGCCAGTGGGGAAAGAGAGACGGAAATGTGGCTGGGAAATTGGGATAAAGAGGAGGCTGCATCCTCTAAAAACGTAAAGCAAAGCCCCACGGCCTCTCCCTTTATTGGAATAGAGTTCCAGGACTCCTCTGTCTCCTCTCTGGACATAAATCTCTGGTGTTTGTGCATTAATTTTCCTGCCAAGAATTAAAATCTGGACGGATACGTGCTGCTCTCCTCCCCAGGGCACAGCACCGGCCTTACCTACGATGAGGCGCTCCGTGTCCGGGAGCTGCTTGAAGAGTTTCCTGAAATCCTCGTTCCGCTGTTTGTAGGTGGGACTCAACACCTGCAAAGGAAAAAAGAAAAAGGGGCCCTGGTGAAGAGGAGGGGCAGCCAGGGGAGCAGGGACACGGAGTGGGAAAAACGGGAGCACCTGGGGGACAGGAGGAGAAGGGGGGACAGATGCACTCACAGAGCCTGGGGCCGGGAGCTCCCATCACAGCCCAGCGATGGGAGCGTTTGGGCTTCAGGGCAGGGAGGGAGAGGAAGAGGAGAACCTGGCTTGGAAGGGCAGATCCCGGCTGGAAAGGCTGCAGCCCCGCCTGCAGAAGCTGTGGCTGCAGAGGAATTCGCTCTGCCTGCAATCCTACACTGGGCAAGGCACGGCGTGTGCTCTGCGGGCAGCAGTCACCTGCCAGGGCCCGGGAACGGTGCAGCTAGCCCAGAAAACACGGGATTCACAACAGAAAACACGGGATTCACCCCAGAGAACACGGGATTCACCCCAGAGAACACGGGATTCACCCCGGAGAACATGGGATTCACCCCAGAGAACATGGGATTCATCCCAGAGAACATGGGATTCACCCCAGAGAACACGGGATTCACCCCAGAGAACACGGGATTGATCCCAGAGAACACGGGATTGATCCCAGAGAATACGGGATTGATCCCAGAGAACACGGGATTCACCCCAGAGAACACGGGATTGATCCCAGAGAACACGGGATTCACCCCAGAGAACACGGGATTCACCCCAGAGAACACGGGATTCATCCCAGAGAACACAGGATTCACCCCAGAGAACACGGGATTCACCCCAGAAAACAGAGGATCTACCCCGGAAAACAGAGGATCTACCCCAGAAAAGGGGTGATTCAGCCCAGAAAATGGGGGATTTGCCCCAGAAAATGGGGGATTGAGCACAGAAAAGGGGGGATTCACCCCAGAAAATGGGGATTTGGCCCTGCCAGAGGAGCTTGAGCAAACACTGTCACCGACGGCTCAGGATTCCCCGTGCCCACCCCTCTCCCCACCAAGCAAACACAGCCACGAGCTGCGATGGTGAGGACACTCCAGGAGGGCCCAAAAAGGCTCTCCCAGGGACTGTGTCCTGCACTTGTCCGGTGTCCCAGCCCCAGGAAAAGCTCAGGGAACACGGGGCTGGTGGCTGCAGGGACACCAGGCTCCTCTCTGGGGTTTGAGACGTGACTCCACACCTCCCACACCCTGTGCCAGCTGCTCCCGACAGCCACAGCACCCTCCGAAGGCTTCAGCACAGAGCAGGTGCAAATTCACACCTCCCAGAGAACCTGCAGTGTTCCTTCTCCCACAGATGCAGAGAAGAAGCCACCTGGGGTAAAACCTTTTCCCTCTTTATCCAACAATCCTCCTCCAGAGGCACTGATCTCCTCGGGCAGAAACGTGGGAGTCTCCCAGCAAGGGCACCAAAATCCTGAGATTAGAGAAGGCAGTTCCTGCTCAAGAACGGTGGTGCAGTCGCAGGGGTGGGAGGAATACAGAGTTTATTTCGAATTATCCTCACAGCGCTGCCAAAAGCTGTCAGATCACAGCAGATTCGGTGCTGGTTGGCAAACCACAGACAACCCCTCGCCCCCAGAAGCGTTCCCCGTTCCTCACAGCGACTCAGTGGGCTGGAAACAGAATATCCCAAGGTCAGCTCAGCACTCCCGAGCCTTGCTGCAGCCCCGTGGGCCCAGAGGAAGGGATCTCACTCTGAGGAAAGCCTGCCAACCAGCTGAGGACAGAAATGGGAATTTTCACTTACCCAACTCCCAGCCTGAACATCTGGAAAAGATCTTGGTCTGAGATGGGCTCCAGCAAGAGCCCAAGCCCAAGATTTCTAGGAACAAGCAGACAGGATGGGGACGGAGAGGGGGAAAGGGATGATAATCCCTGCAGGGCTGAGCTTTGGGCTCAGCGCAGCCCAACCCAGCAGGAGTTAAACCCGTCCTAGCAGAGGCTCCGCTCAGCCCCAGCAGCAGATCAGCTCAGAGACACTCACAGCCGGGATTTCATCAGATCCAGGGCTGGCATTTCCTCGAGACAAGTCCACAAGCCCCTCCAGATCCCACCGCAGCCACGGCAGCTCTTGATCCAGGAAAAGATCCCAGAGGGAGCCACACTCCAGCAGGGAATCCATCTCCTTCCCTCGGCACTGGCACAGCTCCCCGTGTCCACACACACTCTGCTCTTCCTGCTCCCACTTGTTTATGTCCAAAGTCGAGAGAGGTGCAGCAGCCTGGCAGGAGTCGAGGTGCCCTCGCCCGCTCTCCTGCCCACATCCAGCTCGGCCCAGGATCTGAGCGAGGATCTGCCCTCCACAGGACTTTTCCCGAAGAGCCTCATCGGGGTGGCTGTGCTGGCAGGCAGCCCCCGAGCCCTCCTGCTGCAGCCTCAGCAGGTTGTGGCAGCGGGCATCCCCTGCAGGAGCCCTGGCAGGTGTGTGCAGGGCACCTGCGCTGCCCAGCCACAGTCCACGAGCGGCGGATCCGGCCCCAAACCGCTCCGGCCCCGCCGCGCCTCACGCGGCTTCCAGGACCCGACAGGAAGGCAAACAGCTCCAGCTCAGCTTTTCCCCCCTCTCTGGAAGCTGGAAAGCTCTTTGGAAGCAGAAAAGCAGCGATTCTGACTCCTCAGTGCCTGCCCCGGGCTCTCCCCTGCAGTCCCTCCCTGCTCTCAAAGGCAGCCTCAGTCGCCGTTTCTCATGGCAGGGGTGGGTGGGGAAGATCCCAAAACGACTCTCACACATTGGAGTCACTGGAGCCGGGGAATTCTGCCGGCCAATGCCCCGCAGTAACCCGGCCCTGCCTCCAGCAGATGTTTCCTGTCATGGAAAGTTGCTGGACAGAGTGTGCTGGCTGAGGGGAGCCAGGGGAGGCTGGGACGTGGGCCCCCGTCCCACGCACACTCCGCTCTCCCAAACACAGGTGAGAGGGACTGAGCTCCTCCTGACTGCCCAGGCTGACTGGGACAGCAAATACTTCTAATATTCTAATATTTAGCAACACCTGAAAGAGACAATTGGTGTCTTTTCACTGCTCGGGTCAGTTAAAGGAAGAAGAAAAATATTCAGGCGCGCGATAGTGTAGTGGTGGATAAAGATAAATGGATAAATAGATAAATAATAGATAAATAGATAAATAATAGAGGGCTATTAAATGAATAAAGATAATTAGATAAAATATAGATAAAGAGATAAATAAATAGATTAACAATAGATAAATAAATAATAGATAATAAATAAATAACAGATAATAGATGGATAGATAGATAGATAGATAGATAGATAGATAGATAGATAAATAAATGGATATAGATAATTAGGTAAGAATAAAGGATGTGGCTGGGAGGAACCAGCCACGGGAGACCCACCCAGGCAGAAATCTGAGGGGCTGCACCACTCCTGGGTGCATCTCTGAGCCCACTCTTCTCTCCCCAAAAATAGGACTCTCTAGGATCCATTAATTAGTCAGGTCACTTTGGAAATGAAGGGCTTCCTCCAGGGAATGAACTCCCTGCAGGTGCAGATTTTTTGGGGTGCTGGCAATCCCTGTGCCCCACTGCCCCAAGTCCCAGCCTCTCCATCTCCCCGCTCAGGTGTCCAGGTAAACGCCCTAGATCTGCTCAGCTGTGAGCAAACACCGAAATAAACCCCTCACCCTTCCAGACGTGGGCACAGAGATCTTCAGTAAAGCCCCAAGGAACCAGCCAGCCCTGCAGAGTCACTGCCCTGCTGCAGGCCAGGGCTGCAGTCTGCTCACTGACAAGCTCTGTCTGCTCAGCTGCACCCCAAAATCACTGCACAGAGGTGTCCCCATTCACCACTGCATCCATCTGCACCCCAGGGTGAGGGAACGATTTACAAAGCAGGATTCTGTAGCTGTGGGGGACAAAGAACTGGCCTTACAGCCACCTGCACTGCTTTGCTGAATGGCTCTCTTGGCTGGAAACTCCAAACGGGACAGAATCGAAAAATAAAACCCACCCCCAGCCACCCGCCTCTGAGCGCCAGCAGTGCTGGGAGAGCTGGCGTGGAGCTGCGGGCAGCAAACATTAACTGCACTGCAAACACAGCGATGGGACGGGATGGCGCTGCCAAGGTGAGGGGCCTGGGGACACAAGGGACACTGCCCGTGGTGACATCGCCCCCTCACACACAAATCCTCCAGGGGAATTCAAACACTGCTGGGGATGGGGGCAGGACAGGCAGGCCTGAGAACACAAAACCTGGGGCATGCTGAGCCTTGGAGAGCACAGGAAACAGGGAGCAGGGATGGCAGGAGGTGCAGAGGAGAGGGGGAAGGAAAACCTCATCCCGTTTTCATGCCTGATGGATTTCCATGATTTACATTGCTTCTAGAAAATTACTGGAATAAACAGAACACGTTCACTACTCGTGGGGGAGAGTTCAGACCCCACTGACAGCAGGGCTGGTATGAAAAACCAGCAAAGAAACCACCTGTCCCACAGCATCTCCTCTAAACCCACTCTGGGTGCTCAGATTTTCCAGCTTTTTCCTTTTTCTCCCTGTAAAACTGAATGAAAAAGCAAAGGAAGATCCCTCAAACTAATCACTGGCCATCTGGGCTGGAAAACGGACCCGAGTTCATCGTCACCACACGAGCCTGCACCAAAAGTTCACTGCTGATCTAGTGCCTCTACAACCCAGCAACTCAGCCAGGCTGAGCAAACCACGCGCTGAAAGTCGCGGAAAATCTGCCAGGGTGAAAAACACCTGAAAGGCAGGGAGTTAACACTGCTGCAGGAATAATTTGATGAAACGGTTGCTGGGAGTTAAAAGATGATTGTGCCGATTTGCAGAGAAAAGGGCTCTCCAACACCTTGCTCGCTCATGGATTTTTTATTTAAACTCTCTTCACGTGATTGCTGCTGCTGAGGGAGGCTCAGCTCAGCCTCTGGGAAAGGTGCTCCTGATGCTCTCCCTAAAATGAGACAAAATTCCCCTCTGCCTTTATGGGGAACGTTTTACTCTTCCCAGCAGCTGAGTTTCCTCTCCACTGTGGCATCCACGAGGTCTCCAAGAAAAGACACAGCCCTCTGAGAGCAGCCAGGGCCGGATTCTGAGCAGTCTTGTGATGTCTGGTTATTCCTCAGAAGCCGCTCGGAGTTCCCCACAAAGGCCCTTTGCAGCATCACAACCCACGACAGATCCTCAGCCAGCTCCTCCTGCGCAGCCTTTCCCTGCACTTTTCCCCCAAGGAAAACTCTGGGCTCTCCCCATTACCTGCCTCCCCGCTGGCATTTTGGGGTTTCTTTTTGAGACTCTGAGCTCCTGCCAGGCTGAGGGCTGCCCTGTGTGCACAAATCTGTTTGCAGAGCTGCAGGAGCAGGGCTCCTGTCCCACTCCCTGCAATCCTCAGGGCAGACTTTGCTCTCCCAAACACAGGTGGGAAGGACTGGGCTCCTACTGACCTGCCCAGGGTGACTGGGGCAGCAAATATTTCTAATATTTTAACACTTAGCAACACCTGAACAAGACAATTGGTGTCTTTTCACTGCTCAGTTAAAGGAAGAAGAAAAATATCCAGGCGTGTGATAGATAAAAAATAAAGGAATACAGGGCAAGACAGATCTTGGGATGTAAATGCTGAAGTGAAAACCTCATGGATTTAAATCTCACCTCTTCCTTGGTGTCAAATGTGTTTTCTGCAGCTTTTCAAGATCATCTTATCCACTCTCTTTTCCAGAGCATCCTCTGGGTCCTCTTGCTGCCTGGTGCTGAATTTAAGAAGCAAGCCTTGCCCTAGAGCAGCAGGAACGCTGCAGGGTACTGAGACACGAACCCTCAGTTAGGAACAGGGAAGCAGAAGGATTCACAGCCCAAGTGAGACGGAGTGAGGCAGGAAAAGCGTGGCAGGTTTGCCAGGCAGAGGGCCTCAACTGTGACACAGAAATGAGAGCTCAGAAATGGGGCCCTTTGCCCAAAACGCAGAGAGAAGGAGAGAGATTTTATCCCTGGCAGCAAAACATCTCCAGTTTGTCTCTCATTTTAATGAGAGTGGATGACAAATGCCTGCTCCCAAGTGTCGAGCTTCTGACACCCCCACAGACAGAGCAGCTCCTCCTCGGTGTCCTCAGGGAAGTGAAACACACATTTCCCACCTCTCTGGGCACCTCAGGAGTGCACAGTAAGGCACATCTCTGTTTCAGCCAACAAAACTACACAGGAAGTTTCGTTTCTAGGTCTGAGGTCTATTTTTAGGAATTATTTTAAAATAATAAATTAATCAACAGTAATTCACCGTGCAGACACACAACCCAAAGCAGACCCAACTGATGGTTAAACCACAAGCGACCAACGGATTTTTTTTTCTCCCCTAAAACCCACAATATTCCCAAACCAAAGTCTCCACGTGCACAATTCCTCATTAAAGACATCCGAAACACCTCAGGGACTTTTCCTTTCCACCGACCTTGTGCTCTTCCACCACGAGGACAAGAACACAGAGCAAACCCCAAAAGTCTGGGCGCATTTATTCCCAAACTGGAATTGAGAATGATCTCTTCTCAATCTCACAGTGCACCTGCACCACTCTGCACAGCCAAGCAGAGAAAGCACAACTAGAGAGAGAGAGAGAGAAGGGCAGGTCTGCCAACCCAACCCATGAGCTCACTTCACCCCTCTCCTCCCACTTCTCCAGGGGGCAGGGATGGCAATCCCAAAAAAAAAGCACTGGTGGGATCGAAAGGAGAACACACAAGGCAGGAGAAGTTGGTGGCATCTAAGGAAAAAAAAAATTAGAGATAAAGGACTCCAGGAGAGGGGAAAGGGAGGGTTCCAACTGGCCAAGAGGAAGGCAGTGCTCCAGGGACAAAAAGACCAGGTAAAAGCAGCAAGAAAAAGAAGAAAACTGGTGATGCCCTGAGGATCTTTGAGGGCCACGTGTTCTTTGAGGCAGGGATTATTTTTTGGGCTGGGTTGGCACCCAGGGCTGCTGAGCTGGCACCCAGAACAATGTGGAGGGTGCCCTGGGCACGGTGGGGTTTGTGTAAAATGAGAGTGGGGGAAAGTGAGCGAAGGAAATTGTGAGGTTTCACGAAGAGGAAGATTCCACAGGTTCATTTCTAGAGCTGCTCTCAGAGGGGAGAGGAAAGGAGGAATCAGAATGGTCCAAATGGCAGAAAAATCCTGCCTGGAAGGAGCTGGCAAAGAAGGGAGACTCTATCAGGGAGATGCATTAGCAAATTTTTAATGGAAATAACACTGCCAAGTAGGACTGACTGACTCCTGGAGTCTGTGGCTCATCCATATTTTCACACTGCTGCTTTTATCCGGCCAGAATGTCTCTGCTAACTAGAAAACGGGTTTGTTTCGTTTTGTTTACGAAGGAAAATAACGGGGTGGGGTGGGGAAAACCACAAAAAAATGCAGCCAGTGCTTACTCTCCGGATGTACTGTCTCTCATGCTGAAAATATATGGAGGAAAAACAAGAGAACAGAAAGATAAGATAGAGAGGACATGAAAACACAAGAGACCCACAGAAGCAGAGCACAGCAAAGCATCATGCAGCAGGGAGTGGAGCTCAGCAGCTACAGGCAGAAGCAGTAAGAGCCAAAGTCACCTCTAGCCTGGTGACAGAGTCAGGGTTTGGCAGCAGCCAGGTCAGGCTGGGGCATTGCTCACAGTCTTTATCTGCCGCTTCTCCACCAGTTTGGCCCACTCTGGTTTGTATTTTATTCCCAAAGCCACTGCCTCAGGCCCTCTCTGCCTCTGCGATCTCTTCCTGCCCGATGCTGCTCACACCCAGCAGGTTCCTCACTCTGCCTCTGCCCTCTGTCAGACCTGACCCCGCTGTCCCAGCCAAAATCACACCTCTGCTCTGGCTGGAATGGCAGCGGGAGGGCAGGAGCTGCGGCTGCTGCAGGAGGGCAGGAGCTGCGGCTGCTGCAGGAGGGCAGGAGCTGCGGCTGCTGCAGGAGGGCAGGAGCTGCGGCTGCTGCAGGAGGGCAGGAGCTGCGGCTGCTGCAGGAGGGCAGGAGCTGCGGCTGCTGCAGGAGGGCAGGAGCTGCGGCTGCTGCAGGAGGGCAGGAGCTGCGGCTGCTGCGTTTGCCCATGGCCACTCCAGAGCCTCCAGGGTGGGGGCCCCACCGTGCAAAGGTGACACCGCCTTTGTGCCCAGGCCAGGGCCACTCGTGCTGGCACAACCAGAACAACACCAAGGCAGAAGCAAAGGGGGGGGTCGGTGTTTCTCTGGGGTCGGGAGAAAACGATTCCTCTGTCGCCCCCGCGGCGCCCTGAGAGACGCAAAGGGTTTGCAGGGTGGCAGCTCTGCTTGTCCCCGTGTCACCACCACGGGTCACCACAGCCCGGCCCCCCCAGCTGGGAAACCAGAGGTGCAGGATGTGGGGAGCGCCATGAGGGTGACCAAAGGGACAAAGCTCCTGCTCTGTGTGCCTCTGGCATCCCTTTCCTGGGGATGTCAGCCCTCCTTTGCCAGCGCTGAGCCATTTCCACCTCTCGTCCTGCTGGAAATGGTCAGAGTGCCCCGGTGCCACTGCAAAGCCCCTTTGCACCTTCCCCCCGCCCAGCCCAGAGCCACCCAGGGACAAGAGAAACGGGAGTACTTACATTATACCAACTCTGGCTTTTCTGTAAGAACAAAATAAAAGAGAAGCATTAGTTAGCACAGAGATCTTAGGATCAAAAGGAAAGAGGGGCAGAGGAAGCAGGTCCGATCTGGTTTGGATCATTAGTGGAGTGAAAGTGGGATTAAACAGAAGATTTCAATGGATTTCACGGTGTGGTCTAACACAGCTATCCCCAGTTACAGGAGCAAGGGACAAATCCAGCAGCAGGAGTCTGGAACAGGAGACAGTTCAGGCCAAGGTGTGCATGTCCACATGCACACACACACACACAGACATGCTGCCGCCTTGTCTGCAGACCAGCAGTGCCAGCCAGCAACAGAGGAGCTCATCATCATCATCATCATCATCATCACTGCCAACCACCTCTTCAGGGGCTTCATTCTTCCACTGGCCAGGTGGCAAAACTCACTGAGCAGCCCTGGCAGCACCGCTAAGGGCAGGGACACAGCTTTGCTCCCAAAAGGCAAATGTTCCGAGGGTATTTTGAATTTTAAAAGGGAGACACACACACACACAAACAGAGCCAGGAAAGGTGCTGTAGAAAATCACTAGAAAAGCTAAGCAAGAGAAAAAAAAAAAAAAAAAAAAAAAAGCTGGGATTTTATTTTTTTTTCAGCATTTCAGTGCACAGTGTTTTGCATCATCTGCACAAGTGATTTATTTTTTTTTTTTTCGTCCTTATCATGGCATTTCAGATGGTTGGAGAGGACAGGCCACACACACTGGAGCACACAGAAGAGCTGGCTCAGCTTGGAAAGTCACGCTCAGCAATTTTCAGCTGGAGGTGAGATTTATCTTGCACAGGGAGAGGAAGAAATGAGCTTCCCCCTTCCACTCCAGCCAGGCTGGCTTTCCAACGGGCAGGACACTGAGCAGAGCTGCCAGGATACACAGGAATCCCCATTTGGGGGGGATTTCCCTCATGGCAGTGAAGCCTGGGGGCACTGGAGCCTTCCCCACCGAGGGTGGGCAGCTCCAGCTGTGCCGTTGCCCTCTCCCAAACACTTCCATCCATGGGAGCTGAGGACAACACACCAGGACAGAAGCACAACCTCACTGCCTTTCCTCCTCTGAAGCCATCTTGCTGCTGACCTTGGAGGATTTCCCAGGCTTTGCAGCTGGTTTGGAATAGGAAGGGAAACATTCTGTGGCTGTGGGAGTTTCACTGGGAATTCCCTGGAATGTTCGCAGGGACACAGACACTGCCTGCCCAGCAGGCACACACGGGGTGTTCTGCCACAGGAAAGGAGGAGAAGTGTTCATGAGGTCAGACTGCACCAGGGGCTGCTCTGTTCCCAGCCCTGGATCTTCCTGCTCCAGGTTTCCTGCGCGCCACTCCAGCCACAAAACCTCACTGCATCCCACTCCTGGAGCCAACAGTTCTGAAGGATCCAGTGCAGAGCTCCCAGTCTCTAATGAAAAGCCTCGCAGTAACACAGTACACAGGCTAAAATACAAAAAACTGGCATTAAAAAGAGGAACACCCCTTTTTTCCCCCCAAATCCTGGGGAAAGGAGAGGAGCTGAGGCACTGAACACAGAGTGTGGCTCTTATCTCACACGCGTTCCTCCAACCAGAGGAATTTCCTCTTACTTCCCACTCTCTGCCATACTTGGCCATACCTGATCCATTCATAAAGGACAGGGTTGAAGTCATCCCTGCCTGCAAGTAGGACGTGGAAAAAAAAAAAAAGAGCCTTATGCAACCCAGTGTACACTAAAAAAAGAACCAGGGTAATTAATCTGAACCATGCACACAGCACCTTGTCCTCAGGAGCACAGGGCCTGAGATGAATCTGATTTTCCTGCAGATTTGTTTTGCCATCTGTCTGCCTTAATGAGCAAAAAAGGCGTAATTGAGAAATTCCTGGGGAAAAGGAAAAAAAAACGCCACCGAACCCCTCACAATCGAACTGTAATTGGCACACACACGCAGCAGAGGCACTGCTGTCACTGTGCCTTCTCAATCAGGGTGCCCGTGCTGTGGTGCCAGCACAGCCCAACAGGATCTCAGGCCCCTCTGCTGCATTCATTGCAGGAATTGTATTTTCTTTTCCCTCCTCACATTTGAATTTCCCCCAGTCAAGGGTCCTCTGTAAGGGAGCTCTGCAGGTTCTTCTTTAAGCTCTTCCACGCAAAAAAAAAATTATCCTGGCATCCATAATTACACTGACCTCTGTAATTTTACCAACGTCCTTAATGATACCAACACTCAAACCTCATCTTTTGCCTCCACCAAGCTCAACAGATTTGTTCAAAATCCAAACAACCTCAGCCCTTAAATCTCTCTTCTATTTTATCTTTTTTTTTTTAAAACTCTCTGAGAGGGAAGTGCAAACTGCGAAAATCAAGAGACGGTAAAATGAAGAGGGGAGGGGGGGTAAAAAGAAAGAAAAAGGAAAAAAACATATTCTTACTTTGAGCAGGTTAAGTCTGTCATACTGGAAAAAGAAACCGTAAGCATTAGAACTGAAAAGAGAAAATAAATGAGTGACAGAAGGAGGGGGCTGCACACAGACAGGGGGAAGATGGGGCTGCTTTGCAGAGATGATGCTACAGGAGCACAGAGCAGAGCTCGTGGTTACAAGGGGGCTGTAACCAGGAAGAGCTTTGGAGGGATGTGAAAAATGGAATCTTTTCTCTAAGCCTTCAATTGTCGCCTCTAAATAGTGATGATTCAGTGACCTCCCGTGCGTGTGCGCCGCTAGGGAAGGTCACGGGACCAGCACACAGCTCACACATTAAACCTCACCCTGAGAACTCCACCCAGACAGAGTTTCTGCCTCTCAGCATCACCGGCAGCAGCAGCACAACTCACTCCTTGCTGCTGCCAGGGGAACAGAAACCTCGTGCCACGTGAATGACGGGCCACAGAGCTCCAGGAGCATCCTTAAATCCCTCTGGGGAGGCAGAGGCACAGAACCAGAGCTCGGGACAGATTCCAGAGCCCTCTCTCCTGATCCGTGCACCTGCAAAAGCTGCTCTGCCCACCCGGCTTCTAAACGGCCACAACCCGAGGGAAATGATGGGATTTATTCCCCAAACCCTTCCCCCAGCCCCAAATGATCAGGATTTCATGACCTGCTACCTAAAGGGGGTTTGTCCCACCCGGTGGGAGGGGTGAATGAGAAGACACGGCCAAGCCCTTCTCATCCTGGCACACTGGAGGGACGGGGTGCAACAGTCATAAGCTGCAGGAGGGGAAGTTCTATTTGGAGAGGAGGAAAAAGGCTGTTCACAAGAGTCGGTTAAGCACTGGAGCAGGGGCCTGGCCAGGCTGGGGGATCTCCAGCCTTGGAGAGCTGCAAAATGTGGCTGGACAAGGCTTTAGAGCAAGGCGATTTAAGCCTGCTTTGAACAGCGGCTTGGGGGAGAGACCTGAGATTCCTCCCGACCTGAATTGTTCTAAACTGTTCTACAACCACCAGCACACCTGCACCAAAATTGGCATTTTCCTCCTAACTTTAATATTAATCCTCAGCATTCGCCGTTAGCTACAGGCATTGGGAAGGATCTGAAGGAAAATCACTTTTATTCTCGGGCAAGAGCAAAATAGTTGAAAAATACATATTTCATTGGTGGCTACTAGCAAAAAGATGGGTTTTTTCCTGAGCTTGGGAAGCTGCTCCAGAAAAGCCTAAAGCTGACTCAGTCTGTGGCACTGTGGTGGTGTCAGGGTGGAAAAGAGAGCTCCAGGAAAGATTCCCTTGGGATAAAATTCCAGTGCTTAAAAACTCCTTGGAGGAGCACTGCCTCCGACAATTCCAGTGCTTAAAAACTCCTGGAGGAGCACTGCCTCCGACAATTCCAGTGCTTAAAAACTCCTGGAGGAGCACTGCCTCTGACAATTCCAGTGCTTAAAAACTCCTGGAGGAGCACTGCCTCCGACAATTCCAGTGCTTAAAAACTCCTGGAGGAGCACTCCCTCTGACGGCAGCGCTGCAGCACGACAGAACACCACAGACAAAAGAGGGCAGGGAACTCAAGCAGATCTGTCAGCGATTGTACCGACACAGCAGCAAACTCATGGGCTCAAGCTGTTCCACCTCCTTAGCCAGACAGGCTGGGAAACCAAACCATTCTTCCTGCAGGAGATGGGTGGGGAGAGGAGAAGAGGCTGAGAAAGGAGAGTTTAAGATCTTTGCCCCTCGAGTTCTTTTGTTCCTAACCTCTCCCTGTACGAGCAGACAACAGAATCGTCTGCGCGGCGAGGAGCAGGGGGTTTAATGCCTGAAAATTCTGCGTTTGTGCCAGAGGAAGCAGCTTGTGGAGCACAGAGCAGAGCTCCAGGCTGCACACTCCATGATCCTCGTGGATCCAGCTCAGAATATTCTGTGTGAGCAGGGCAGGAGGCTCTGACAGGCTGCTGGGGGTCCTGCCTGGGATCCCCTTCCCTCTGGGCTCCACTTCCCTCCAGTTTCTCCAGCTGCCTCACCGTGGTTGGGCTTTTCCCCTCTCAGAGAAGCAGGGGCTGGCTGCAGGCACCTCCCAGCACCTCTGCACACACATTTTACACACACATCCCTCTGTTCCAGGCTCATTCCCACCAATCCCTCTCCTAAAAACCCTCCGCACCTGCAGCTTACCACAGCCTGTCCTGGCTCACACACCTCTACTCACCAGCAATCCTGTCAGGGCTCTGCTACTCCAGACCTTCCACAGCACTTCTTTCACACCTCACCTTGAGACTTTTGAGTCCCACAGTGCTCCTCTGCAGTTATCCCAGCTACAGATACCAAGCACAAGACAATCTGTCTAAAGAAAAGACGTCAAGAAGCTTCCAGCAGACACCAGCACGTCATGCAAGGTCGGGCCGGTCACAAGGACCACGACCAAGGGAAGACACCGAGCCAGCACTGCTCTCTGAGAACTTGCCTAAGAAGGAAAACCTGAGGCTGGGGAAAGGCCAAGACAAGGATTTTGTGGATTTTTGTGAAGCCATCCAAGCCATTCTGCTTTCATGGAGCGGAAATGCCAACAGCCTGGCACTTCCCCCAAACCACGTCCCACCTGCGTTTCTGGTTTTCCCACTCTTCGGAGGGTGGCACGGAGGTGTGAGATCAAACCCCAAATGATCTTATCTCCAATTCAAGCACCCACAGAGGGATCTTCCACTTATCACCTCTCAGAGCGAGCCCATGAATTCTCACAATTCATTTGGGACAGGTCTGTTCTACCAGGTTCAAGCTGGGTTCATTTGAAATCACTGATCTTTCGTATTTACATCACACAGGAGAGCGTGCAAGGGCAGTAAGCCGAGATCACTGGCCACAAAAACGCTATTCATCATGAAAAGCAGGGAAGAAGTCATGGAGAACAACTCCTGTTCCTGAAATCATGGAGGAAGAAGACAGGAAAGAGGAGGGATCACGGTCCTGTTCAACCCCAGAGGATTTCTCCCTGGCAAAGGCAGCAGCTCACTCCAAGGGAGAGGGGCAAGCAGAACTCAAAGGCTGATTTGGGAGCGGCCGTGATGAACAGGCCAGTTCTCAGTCTGTGTGAGCAAATCCCAGCGAGATGCCAGTGATGTAAGTGAACCCAGCTTCCAGCTACAGGCACGGGGCTGAGCTCTTGCTGGCATTCTCACGGCCACAGCAGGAGAATGCCTGACTGGGGTCAGCACTCAGCACCACGGGGAGGGTTCCTGAGTGGTGAGACAGCTCTACAGTGGGGGACAGGAGAGAAAAAAGAAGGCTTACTTTGGAGAGGCGCTTGTGTGACTTAATCGGAGAGAAAGCATGCAGGAATGAAAAGAGAGAAATTAGGGAAAGAAGAAAAAAATTACCTCGCAGATCAAGAGAAGGAAAACCCACACACCCAACGGAGAGCATTGTACCCCCTTCTTCCTTGCGGAAAGCACCAGGAGTTGAAGTTAAGCTTTAGCAGCCACCTTGTTGGTAAAAATCTCACTCCCATGACCTGAACTCGCAGCATTTTGAGGGGCAGGGCGATGCAACTCCTTCCTCCCTGTGGTTCCCCCTTCCCAGGGAGCCCATTTCCCTGTGAGCATCCCCAGCGTGGCTGCAAGCACATCCTGCCTGCCTCCCATCCCACGGCTTCCCTTTGGGAGCACAGTGCTGGCAACCCCGTGCTGAGGGCGTCACCAGCCCTGGGACGGGGTTTGTAGGTCACTGTGTGCACAGGAAGCCAGGCTGACCTCCAGGGCAACCTCAGAACGCCAATGATTCAGCTTGAAAAACCCTTTCCCCCCCTCTTTGGAGCTCACAGACTGCCCCCACAGTGGTGAGAGATCAGAATGTGGGCCACTGAGTCCTGTTCCCTCTGCTGAGTGGCCACGAAGGGGAGGGGATGAAGATTTCTTCTCTGTGACACAGTCCAGCAATAAACCAGGCAAAGATCTAACAATTCACTTTACACGGGCCATCAGAGTTCTGCCTGTGAAATAATCCAGGCTGAAACAGCTCACTTCCAAAATCTGGGCCAACACAAGTGCTCCTGGCAGCTAACAGTGTTATATTTATCTACATGCTATCACTGATACCAGGGTTATAACCAAAGGTGTGTTTGGCACCCCAGGCTCTCGTGTGTGTTTAACCAGGCCCCAGTGCTTCCAAAAAAACCTAGAGCCAAACCTGAAACCCTCTTCCGCTGCACAGCAAAGACAAGGCTGGTCCTGACACGGTCCAAAGGCACAAAACCTGCCTGGGGAAAATATCAGCTACCCTGGGCAAGTCATAACACTGCAGCCATGGAAGGAATGGGCAGAGGGCTGGAAAACTCATTCTGTGCCGTTTGAACTGACCTCAGAGGGCTTGGACAGGACTGGGGAAATGCACAGGCCCTTCACAGGGGAAACTTTATTTATTTCATGCCCCTTCATGATCCAGGTGGTAAAAAGTGATTGCAACAGCTGATTTTTCAAGGCCTTTCTCAAAACCACAGAGCCTCCCAGAGAACAGGACCTTGACTCTGCTGCATTCGTTGCAGGAACTAATTTTTTTTTCCCTCCTCACATTTGAATTCCCTCGAATCGAGGGTCCTCTATGAGGGAGCTCTGCAGGTTCTTCTTTAAACTCTACCACACACAAAAAAAAAAAAAAAAAAGAATTATCCTGACATCCATAATGATCCTACAGAAAAAAGTTGACTACAGAAAGCTGTGCTGACCCAGGACTCCAGGTTAGGAGAACCTTCAGAAATACCGTGGGGGAAGAGGGAGGGAGGGAAGTCAGAGATAGAAAGGGCAGAGGACAAAGGCAGCGCAGCACAAGCCCAGCACCACGGACACGTGGGACACCAGCCCTCTGCTCGCCCCTCACCTTGGAGTTCTTGGCCCCGCTGCGGCCGGACTGGGAGGAGCAGCTCCTCTGGACCCCCTGCTCCGGCGTGGACGGGGACTTGTCCGAGGAGTGGTCGGAGCCCTTCTCCACCATGGCGTCCCCCGGGGCGTCCTGCGGCGTGGGCGAGCGCGAGCGTTTGCGCAGGATCGGGGAGCAGGCGGGCGTGCTGCGGTTGGAGTTACTGGCAGTACTGCGGGGAGAGAGGAAGGGAGAAGGAGAGCAGGGTTAAACCATGCCCAGAGTGAAACAGCTGCTGCACCCCGAGCTGTGCAGCGCCCGCGGGGCTCCCCCAGGCACAGCAGGCAGAGCCGCTTCCTGAGCAGTCGCCCCCGGTGGATTGAGGCGGCTCTGGTTTAGCAGAGGCAGAGGAACTGCTGGCAGGGCCTTTCTCCACCCACCCTTCAACCCCTCAGATCACAGAGCAGTGCCCACAAGAACGAATTCGTTGACTGCTGTGGGCTCCCGGAGCTCCAAATGGTGACCTGAGCTCAGAAAAGTCAAATGTGCACCCAAGAAGGTGTGTTCTCCTCTCGGTGTGTTCTCAATGCAGCCTCACTCTGCCCCTCCTCTGTTAGTGCAGCTCTTCTCAACAGGATGCATGAAAACAGGGTCACATCTTTCAGAAAACACCCCATCAAAGAGCATCAGAAATGCTGGGGCTCAGGGAGGGGAGTCATGATGACATTCAATGCAGCATTTCCTGCGCAGAACCATCCTTTCCCGCGTGAAACGGGCATGAAAATGGTTTGCCGTGACCTAAAAGCCTCTTCTTAAAAAATAAAATAAAATAAAATAAAATAAAATAAAATAAAATAAAATAAAATAAAATAAAATAAAATAAAATAAAATAAAATAAAATAAAATAAAATAAAATAAAATTCCTCTTTCATCAGAAAAGCAAGGCCTTTCAGAGTTTTGCAGAAATGATGAGGGGAATGGAACTTCTCATCCTCTTTCCTCAGCAAATGCCCCAACACCTAGATCAGCAAGCCAGCAACGTACACACTAACACAGAACAGGAAAACTCAGATTTCCTCACTGCTCCTTCTCTTTTGATGCCTCTCCTTCCTGCCAGACTCTTCCAAACACCACACACTACACCCATTTTTTCCCCTCAGTCACTCATTTCCTTCAGGAGTCAAATCTATTTCTGACCAGTCCAGACATCCTCGAGGCTTTTCCAGCTGGCCCTGCTCAAGCCAGCAGGTTACAGAGGAGCCCGGGCTGATGCAAGGACTGGATCTGGGTTAACTTCTCCAGGAGCCTGTTAGCTCACGAGCAACACCAAACAGGCCACATCTGACAGAGGCAGCAGGAAAAGGATGGAGGAATTACAGCTGCAAGGGACTGAATCGAAGAAGTTTTACAATCAGACTCTTTAGGGCCATGATTTAAGACAAATTAGATACAGCAATCACAATGAAGGAACTCCAAAAGGGTCATTTCCTCCCTGAAAATCTAGAAGAGCTGAACACGTGCCTGAGGTTCCATTAATTCCCAGAGAAAAGCCATACCCATCCCTCCTTAGCTCTGAAGATGCCAAAGCCATTGCACAAGCATTAGCCAGACGTGAGCAGCCAGCACAACACACTCCCGCAGCAGTCACCACCAGGTTTGGCTTGGTTTGGTTTTGGATGAACTGGTCTCGTACATGATCCTTTATTTGCTCACCGCTGTTGTCAGCGCACAAGTGATGAAACTTTCCCTGGACAGCCTGCAGGAAGCACACAGCCGAGCTGCTTACGCAAACAGGGCCAGAATCAGATTTCCCAGGAGCCGGCACGGGGCAGGAACAGCAGCACGGAGCTTCACAGGAGCCCCTGAGAAGATGCTTCCACCACTACAAAGCGTGGGATTTCATAGAGACAACGAACAGGCTCGGGAAAACGGGTTTGCAAAACGTTCTGTAGGCAGGAAGGTGGATCAGGCTAAACTCTGTTCTGTTACCTACTTCTATTCAGGAGGATGAGAAATATAGATACAGACCAACAAAAACCTGCCCAAATATCACCTAAACCCCAAGGCAGCCCCAGAGCAATTCCCCCTTGGCTTGGGGCTCTTCCCAAGCAGCAATGGCACACCCCCAAGTGAAATATTGTCACGTCATCTCGTCCTGTGCCCTCCTTTTCCCTGGACAAGGCACGGGAATATTGAATGCTAAACCAGCGCACCAAGAACTGTAGCAATATGCAAGATTTAATCTCCCCCAAATAATAATTGAAGCAAAAGACAAATCAAAAAACTGATCTGGACCATCCTCCCAGCAGCACTGCCTGCAGCAGTTTAGGTATAACATGAAGTGAAATTATCAGGGATCTCTTAGTTTATTGAAGTATTTAAAAGAACATCAGGTTCCTTCAGAGATTTTCAGCTGTCTCTGCTCCTGCTGCTCCTTTTCTTGCTAAACTCAGTTTTAGCAGCCCAGCAGAGCTGTATTAGTGACTCCAAGTTGATCAGCAGCGGCGCCAGAGATGGACACGGTTCTGAACTGCCATTTTCACAGACTGTAGAAAAAGCAGACTTCTTGTTAAAACCTCTGAATTCTGAGGCTGTGTTGGTCCTGCCTGCCCCCAGCGTGCTTGAGGCAACACAAGCTGGTTTGTGTGAGAGGTGCCCAAAAACACAAGGCAAGAATTTGAAGGCATTTCCCCTGGCTGGCACATCACTGGGCTAAACCCCTCTGAACAGACGAACTCCTTTTTCCCCTACAGCTCCACAAAACCTGAGTTTACCACGCACAACCTCCGTCTCATTTTCGGTTCATGTGAGTTCACAGTTTCACTCTGAGCTTGAGTTTGGAGCAGCTCTGTAAAGCCCAAGCCAAATTCAGTCCAGGCTCTGTTTGCTTTCAGTTTGCAGCTGTGAGATTTTGCTGCTGCTCAATTAAAGCTCAGAATGAGCAGCTCAAAACCCGGGGGTGCAGCTGCCATCACGTGCAGGTGAAACTCAAGATGAAAAATGCTGGCAAGTTTGGGGCTGTTTTAGTCTTTTTGTGGCTTCACAAAGCTCCTCAAGGTGGGTTTTTCAGTCACAGCCCAGCAAGCTGCACAGGAGCAGCATCAGCACTGACTTGCTCAGAGCCGGCAATTTTATTTTTGCCCAGCTCACACTGCCATGGCCACACATTTTGGTGCCAGCTCTGCCAAGCACGACCTTGGGCAAGATTCTGTCTTCCAAGCTTGTTTTTTTAGCTCAAAAAAGTAAATCCATCCACATATATCATGTTAGGTGTGTGTGGATTCTCACCTTCGCAGAAATGGGGGGGGGCAAAAATAACACCCAGGCTTTCTTTGGCTCTCCCTGGAGTCGGTGGCACGAATACCAAACCCAGGAGGGCTGAATTCCCCTCCTGCTCTCTGATGACTGGGAAAAGCTGAACATTTCTCACACGAGGGACTCCACGGACGGAGGAAACGACGAGTCTGTTAACTGAACTGTGGACGGGCACAGAAAGCACGGGGCTGCCCCTGCCCTGAGCCCCTCTAAACTCGCCCCGCTCCTGCTCCTTCCCTGGAGCTTGAATCCAGCCCAAGGCACAGCCATGACGAACGCTTTCTGCAGTTGCCATGGCGACCAGGGCCTGCAATTGAACCAGGAATCAACGCCTGAAATGCCAAAACGGCTTGACCCACTTTGAAAAAAAAAATAATTGTAATAAATGACGCTTTAGAGACCTAATTGCCCGGAGCTCATTCAGGGCCTCACATCCCCCCGCAGAGTGGCCTTCAGTAGATGAGACACATTAAGTGAGGGACAGAACACAAACAAGCCCACCTAAGCAGCAGCCCCTTTGCTCCGAGGTGAAAACCCCTGCAAGGAGCATTTTCAGAGCACAGAAGGCTGAGTTTGTCCCCTCGGTTTACGTCCCTAAAGGAGAAACCTCATCAAAACACCATCAGCAAGCCTGGCGTGGATGGGAAGGGGCCAAACTCGGCTCAGACGTGGAGGAAAAGCATCAACACCTGCAGCAGTGCCAGTGAAGAACCTGCAGCCTGCCAGCATCTTGTCTGTTTTAGCAGAAATTGTAGTGATAGGACAAGGAGTAGGAGATTCAGACTGAACGAGGGGAAATTTAGGTGGGATAAATGGAAGGAATTCTTCCCTGTGAGGGTGGGCAGGCCCTGGCAGAGGGTGCCCGGAGAAGCTGTTTCTGCTCTGTCCCTGGAATCCCAAGGATGGGGATTGGAACAACCTGGGAGAGGGGAAGGTGTCCCTGCCCATGGGACAGATGATGTTTAAGGGCCTTTCCAACCCAAACCATTCTGGGATCCCACAAGCTTCCCTTGAGCTGGTGAAAAAGAACATTTGGCAATGCACGGACCAGCCCCTGGCCAACCCTGCCCTGAGACGCCAGGCAAGACACAGAAAGGCCAAATTCCCGCCTCCAACAGAGTATTCCCTGTAAGGATCTGAAGCAGGTGATGAGCAGAGCTTCACCAAGCAGTCATTTTTGGGAAAAGTATTCCACAAGTTAAGTTTGGTGTTCTTAAAACTACAAAGGAGCTCTTTACAATGGAGAACTCCACAAGAGACCTGACTTCGCTGCAGTCTGTTGAATGAATTCTGCAGGAATGACACCCGGGCAGCCCCGAAGTGACACAGAAGTCTGTCCATCCCAGCAGGTCTGAAATCACCGACTGACACAGGCACCCTTGCAGCAGCTCCTTCCCAAATCACAGGGGCCCCAAGAGCCAGCAGCCACCTCCAGCAGGGCATTGTCACAGCACCTGTGACACAGATTGACACAGCAAATCCCTTTGGCTCTGCCACTTGCAGGGTACGAAGCAGAATTCAGCAAGAAGCAGAAAAAGGACCACAGAATTTTGCAACTAGAGCAGCTCAGCTAAACAAGGAGGAGTCCCGGGTACACAGCATTCATCACCTTTGGTGTGACCACCACCAGCTCCTCAGGGGGCAGAAAAACGCCAGGGACACCGTTCCCTGCAGGGAAAACACGAGGGACACCGTTCCCTGCAGGGAAAACACGAGGGACACCGTTCCCTGCAGGGAAAACACCAGGGACACCGTTCCCTGCAGGGAAAACACCAGGGACACCTTTCCCTGCAGAGCATTTCTCGACCCCTTGGATTTCCTCAAGGAAGTCCTGATCTGGAAAGCTCAAAGGCCTCCAAGTCTTCAGTCAGTTTTTAAAGAATTCACTTTCCCAGAGTCATCCTGCAATTACTCACTTCTCCCTGCAGCACCGACCTGCTAACGAGCTCTTCCAGGCCCAGGATTGGGGCTTGTTCTGCAATTTGAGCTGAATTCGGGAAGTGCTGAGCAATATGTCCCCAAAGCAGCGAAGAAGCACATATTGAAGCACATATTGAACCCTCTCTGTCTGAAATCTAAGGGCTGTGCTAAGTCAAGGCTGTGCCTACACTCTCCTGAACAAGACCAGAGGAGATCCTCGAGGACGACAACACAGAACTGTGCTGATAGTCTGGAAAAGAGCAGCAAGGTCAAGGAGGCACCTCAGGCCTGGTTGGAGCGTTGAAAAGAGTTAATTCTTCTCAGAAACAGCTATTAGAGGGGTTAATTACACGCCTACAAAGATACTTCTCTGCCATCCAGTCTGACATCAGTGGAAAACGAGGAGATTCAGAAGCTCATTATGCAGTCTCCCAAACAGCAAGCAGATGGTAACAACTTTTGATCACCAACCTACACTCCCTTCAAAGTGATAATCCAAGAATGAAAACCTGCACGGATCCTGGAGCAATTCCCTGGGCCCACCAGTGCTCTACAAGCAATAACAAAATGTTATATTTCTATTACATCTCCCTCCCAGCAAGAGAGACAAAAGAGAAAGCAATAAGTCAAAAAAGCGATGACACCTGCAGGGCTGTGCAGAAACCAAGGAGAGTTTCACGACAAGTGCTTTGGAAAGAATCATAAAAATAGTCTGCCTTCTGCGCGGTTTTTTTTAGCAGAAAAGTCCAGGCTTGTTTAAGATTTATTCTGACATTTTGCAGAATGCTGTCCTCCCATGACATCCAATCACATGTTTACATATTCATGAAATAAAATTAATGCAATTATTATGCCTCAGAGGATTAGCAAATCACTGCAAGCATTAGGAAGGAATTTGCCTTCTGCCCACAGCCAGCAGTGCGAGGATGGGCAGATGCATTATTAACCATGTCATTGTCCCCGTGGATCACCCGATCCCGGTTACCACTGGAGACAGACCCATGGACAATCGGCCTCATCTCTCACAGAAACTCCCCACGAAACCTCTCCCTTCCTGCTTGGAGTGGCTGCAAAAATCCCGAGGAAAAGCTGGAAAATGTTTCTGAAATACAGCAAGATAGATCTTAATAATGAAGTCAAATAATGCACCAGTCACGACTTGGAAAGGGTCAGTAACGCGCAGGGAACCACCACGGGTTGTAAATCACACCCTAATCCCCTCCCTCAGTCACAAATTATTATAATTCCAATGCTCCAAAGGGAGGCAGGCCACATAAAACAAAGCACGATGGATAATACAAAGGAATCTGGGAAGCAGTGAAGGGGAAACAGCACCAAGTAAGAATTTCACATCCCACCCCGAAGGCGACAGACACGGCCCCAGGACTGTCACCTGCAGGTCACCCACTCTACAGCTGCGCTTCCCGAGGAGGAGCAGATCCAGGCTTTGTTTTCCTCCCCTCCCCACCACAAAGTCAACACCTCTTGTTGTTGACAACAGCAAGAGCTGCAATGTCTGATGCTTCCATCAACATCTCCAAGCCTGGAACTTGGGGCAGAAGAGAGCTCGCAAGCCTTGTTGAAAAAAAACAAACAAAACAACAACAGACACTGGTAAACCACCTTTGATGTGAGGAAAAGTTTTGAAAACCTGACAGCTCAAAGGACAAAAATAAAAATTAAAATAAATCTGAGCCTGTTTATTTTAATCCTCGTCGTATCCAAGCTAACATCAGAATCCTTCAGTGGTTTGGGGATGCAATGCTGCTGTCACATGTGCTTCATTTCAAGGGAGAGCGAGGTAAAGCAACAGAGCTGGTGATAAACACCCAGGCCCACTTTTGGGTGGCGATGTAGGTGTGACACCAGTCCCAGATTCCCTCCAGAGGAGCTCAGGCACTTTTCCCTGCTGTAACTCCAGCGAGGCTTCCCGGACTTTACCCCTGGCACAGCACTGTCCCCTTGGGCACATCCCAGCCTTGTGGCAGGGGTTCCACAAAGCTCAGCCCACAGTGGGCCTGAGGAAGACCCTGAGGAGGGCTCTGAGGAACAGAGGAAGGCTCTGAGGAAGACCCTGAGGAAGGCTCTGAGCAGGGCTCTAAGGAAGGCTCTGAGCAGGGCTCTAAAGAAGTGAGGAAGGCTGTGAGGAAGGCTCTGGGCACGCCTCGCAGGCAGCGCGGGGGCGGACAGGGATATTGTGCATCAGGAGCAGGAGACAAAGCTGGAGCTCTGCATCTTCCCACTCACTCCCACAGCTCGTCAGCCGTCACAAGTTAATGGAAGATGTTGTGATCTTCAAAGCTGGGATCAAAGCGACTTCCCTTTGTTCAGCCCCTGACGTTTCCTCCCTTTACCTTTCTGAAAATAACAACGCGACAATTCCTGGTTGATTTCCCCCTGCTTTGCTCCAGCCATGCAGCAGCACTGGCCAGCTCCCAGTTAAAAACAGAGAGGGTCAAGACCCCTCCAGTCCAAGAGTCACAAACTGCCCTTTGTCCTGAGGACCTGGCCCAACCTTGCCCCTCCTGCAAGAGATTTTCTCTTTCTTCATCCAGCCCTTTATCAGCTGGGGGCTTCTCCAAGAGAATGTTGGGGGTTCCGAGTCACGGCACTGCTGTAAAAGACACCCCGAAGATCTGACCTGAAGTTTCCATCCTACTGAGTCAAAATCACAAGCTCCATCCTAAATTTACCAGCTTCTCCTGCAGACGCATGTGATTTAATGGAGCAAGGAACAGGGATACGTACTCTTTTCTAAACCAGCATTTCCATGATGCACAGGACAATGCCAGCCACCAGTAATCTAAGAAAATGCGAATTTGGGGGGCCTTCAGCAGATTCTCCCTGTCTGCGAACACACATAGTGTGATGGATCCCCACTTCCTACTGTTCTCCCTAGCCAAAATAAAAAAAATAAATAATTTTAAAAAGCCACCTGTATAGACTGCACAGCCTGAAAAAGCTGCACAAACCAAATCCTGCCTCTCCCCATCAGTGCAAACACACAAACACCGGCGGAGGAAGGCAGAGCGGAACCACGAGCCCTTGTAGAGGCAAGGGAGCACATGGGCAAACAAACCCAACCATATCCCTGCAGCAGCTCCGTGACGCAGCCAGCTCCGACCCCCTCCTGCCTGTCTCTCTTCCCCCGGACCCAGATGTTACGGCAGGAATAACTGTCCCCGTGGGGATGGGGGATGGGGGACACAGCAGGCCGTGAAGGGGAAACCAGGAGGGGTGAGGGGGATGAAAGCTGCAGGGGAGAAAAAAAAAAAAAAAAAACAACAAACCAAACCGCAAACAATCAGATTTGCCCATTGTTTTGAACAATCGAAAAGGCTGTTTGAGCAATTCCGCCCCGCAGGAGAGGCAGGGCACGTGCGTGGGGGGGGGGGGAGAACAGGGAGAGAGAAAACAGAATAAATAATAAAATGAAATGAAATGAAATAAAATGAAGGGATCAGCCCGGCGGAAAGGAAGAGGAACGAAGCATCTCCGCACCATGATGTCACGCCGCCTGCTTTCCAGCCCCCCGCACGGAGAGCAGCAGCAGCAGCAACCAACATGGACTCCAGCTTTAATCTGCCTGTGTGCGACGGAGCCGAGCCCTGCGTGTGCCACACGTGTGTGACAGCCAGCGGGGACAGCGACAGCACTAACCTGGCAGCCATTCGGGAGCGTGGAGCGGGCGCGCAGAGCAGCACCGGCAGCAGCAGCAGCAGCTAGGAATTCACTCGGGATCGCTCGGCATTCATTGGGGGTTCATTCATTCATGCACTCGGCAGCGGCCAGCCGGGAGGGTTACTCACCTCCTGCAGCATGGCACGGCCCTTCCCCGGGGCTCTCAGGGGCTCCGTGCGGCCGCAGCCGGACACGCCGCCCCGGCCCCGGCCATGCCCATGCCCGTCCCCCCGGTGATGCTGCCCGGTGCGGCCGCACACGCTCCGCGCACACGCCTGCGCAGCGCTTTACATAATGCGCCCACCCCTGCCCGCCCCGCTCGCCTCTCCCCTAACGCCAAACGGACCCCCCGAACGCTTTTAGAGGGTTTAAACAACCCCGGGAGTTAAAAATCCGACAGGTTGGAAATGTTTTGTTTGTCCTCTCTGCGTGCGCAGCGCTTTGCATAATGCGCCCACCCCTGCCCGCCCCGCTCGCGTGCCAAAGAGACCCCCAGACGCTTTTCGAGGATTTAAACAACCCGAGGAGTTAAAATCCGACAGGTTGGAAATGTGTTTGTCCTCTGTGTGTGTGCAGAGCATTAAGTAATGCACCCACCCGGCTTGAGTCTCCCCCTAATGCAAAAGAAAGCCTCAAACACTTTTAGAGAATTTAAACAAGCCTAGGAGTTAAAATCCGACAGGTTGGAAACACTGTGTTTGTCCTCTCTGTGTGTGCAGAGCATTAAACAACGCGCCCACCCCTGCCCGCCCCGCTCGCGTCTCCGCTAATGCCAGACACCCCAAATGCTTTTCAAGGATTTAAACAACCCGAGGAGTTCAAATCCGACAGGTTGGAAATGCTGTGTTTGTCCTCCCAGCGTTTTACATAATGCACCCACCGCCTCCCTCCCTGCGTGCCCCGCTCGCATCTCCCCCGAGGAACCCAAAAAACCGACCCTAAACTCTTGCCAAGGGCTTCAACAAACACCGGGAGTTAAACCCCGACAGGTTGGAAACATCGTGTTTTGTCCTCCCTGCCGCACACGCGCTGCGGGGAGAAAGTTTCAAAGCGTGTAAGCAGGAACAGGCAGGAAAATTAAACCCTAATTAAGCGGCCGCGTGGATTATCTGAGCTGAATTAAACAACGCTCATTCAGAGTTTAAGGTGACCTCGACTCAATTTAGCCAGCTCCGTCTAGGAACCTAATTTGTGGGAGTTTTTTTCCCTTTTTTTTTTTTTTTTTCTTTTGCAGTGCTTATCCATGTGTAAACAGGCCGAGGATTTTTAAAGAAACATTATCAAGCAAAGTTTACAGCGTTCTCAGCATTAGCACGTGGTGTTTCTTTTGGGGACGCTGTATCCCCTCCAAACCTGCTGGGGGGCATCTTTATTCCAGAATAAGGAGATGGATTTCAGTCCCTTCCATTACAATAAATAAGGGATAATAAATCCCCCTTGGTACAACAAAAATTATGCTGAAGGATGATAAGAGAGTAAAACAATCACCCAGCTTGCACTTTAGCTCCCAGTCTATGAGATCAGGCCTTGTGTGTGCAAGGAAATGGTGTAGAACTGAACTGGAACTGTACTAACACCCTTGATCCAAGCACAAGTGTGGAATTACACTGAATTATTGGACTCAGGGTGCTGTGAGTGACCCCTCAGGGCCACACTGACAACACAGGGCGCTGTTCCTGAATGCTGGAAACACTGATCGCTCTGCCCTTTGCCTGCTTCGGTTGCATTTTGCCCCTTCCATAACCACAGCTGAGCATTTTCGCTCCTCTTTACAATCAGTCCCAGCCTTGAGTGCTGATTCCCAGAGGAGCACCTTCCCACAAGGCTGATTATCCATCATTTCTCTATCATCAAAACCAGTGGGAGCAGCAGGTGCTGCAGGAGGCTCAGACCAGCGTGATTCAAAGGATTTCAAGCTGAAAGCAGCACCACCATACACACCTTTGTATGGACACCACAACCACCACCTTCGTACTACTCAGAGATTACACCCAGGTGCACATCAATTCACTGTTTATGTGCCACTGTTCTGGAAAGTTCATGGCATCCATCAGCCTGATGCCAATTTTGTTGTTTGAAATGCTTCCCAAAGTTTGCCGGCTGGAGAACTAGAAATTTACTTCAAGGAAATGACATTTTACCTTCAATTTTCCCCGCTCCCCGTGCCCAAGGATGGTGTGACTCCCACTGAAACACCATGTCCGGGATTGTATCCAGGTTCAGTGAGTGGATAACCTGGATAAACTCGGATGAGAGCAACCAGCACTAAAGGCAGCGGCACTGAGTCCTTGCCAAGGAACGGCAAGATTTAAATGCTCACCTGGAATCCAGGTTTGATCCCACTGGGGATCAGCTGGAAGTGCTGGAAGCTGAAGCTGGATGAACCCTGACTAGACAAGAGAAACCTATTTTGGGAAGCAAACAAAACTAACCACTGTAACTAATTCAAGGCTCAATTGCCCATCTGTGGCAGACATTATTATGCAAGGGTTTGTGTTCTCCCAAACACTGTTCTGTACCTCGAACCAGAATCAATTCAAGCCTCACGCTCTGCATTCAACAGGACTTGGAATGAGATATCTGAATGGTCCCATTTTGTTTAACAGCCTACGGATCTTTCCAGTGTTTCATTCTCTTCCAAAAAGTGAGAACATAATTCTTAGCCTCCATAAATTTTGATATATTTAGTCTGGATGACTATTAAGGTTTGAATAGATATTTTTCAATAGTCAAGTGAGTTACACTCACCCAAATGCTGTGATAAATTCTATATAACGGCTACTTCACACCTGGAACACACAAAGGCTCAAAGCAGGTCATGGAGTGGCAGGATGGACACGAGGTTAAGTCTAACCCACCCTTCAGACTGTCAGGAGAGAAGACGAATCAAACAAAATCCTGCTTCCAAAAACACTTTAAGACCAGTAGTAAGAATGCAAGACTTACTTAGAGAAAAGCTTCTTAAGTTATCTGGTGTGGTGTGCAAGGGGCAAAGTTATGGGGAGTTTGGAAAACCACACAGCGCCTCAAAAGCTTTACAAACTTCGACAGATCGGCAAAGTTTCACCCCAAACTCTTGGGAGGACAAACAGTTTTTGCATTTCTGCAGCACCATCCCTGGCACTGAGCTCATTCCATGGTGATAAGTTAGATAATACTGCACTGGGAGAGGATCTTTAGGAGCCTTTAAGGAAGCTCTTCTGGACATAAAGTGGCAAGTTCCTGCCCTGTTCAAGAGCTGCAAGAATGCATTTTATGTCAGCTGGGGTCGCTTACACCAGTCTGGTGTTCAAGGCTCAAGGTAAGGACTTTATTTCATGTGTGAAGGACAACGCGAGCAGGACATGGTCACACACCACAGCTCTGCCAGGCCCTGCAGGAGGACCAGAGGCACATCTGGGGATCCCTCCCTCCGAGGATGCTCCAATTTCGGGCACGCCTGTGCCAGGCTCCTCAGCGTCCAGGCAGGCAGCGCCTTCTCCTTCCCCAAACTGCCCCCTGGGTGCCTGCAGGGCTGTCCCGCCGCCTGTAACACAAGCACTCTCATGCATATTGCATCTCCCAGCCCCGAGGAAATGAGGCACTGTCCGAGTAATTAAAGCCCGGGGCTGATGACAGATCCGTGGGACAGAGCTGGGCCCGGGTGTCCGGGCCTGCAGAGCATCAGGTGGGGCTGGGATCAGCTCTCCAGCCGGCCAGAGCAATCCTACCCTCCCTGTAAACCACACCGGTTGTGCAGAACAAAAAGGAGCCTTTAAAAGTCTGTCTGCAAAACGTCAGGCGACAATGAGCCCCTGGATTGGAAAACGCCGAGGGTTTCTCGTTTCCCCCCCCCATAATTCTTTGTCCGCCTTTAATATGACCTGGTTTGAAAACTTAGATCCACCGGGACAGCTGCTCCCCAAGATCTCTGCTTGTCAGCTGAGTTCAGACAGAACCAGGGGGTCACCCTTTGATTGTGTTTCCAGCCTTGTCTTTGAAAGAGACACAACAGAAATGTCAAAAAAAAAAAAAAAAAAAAAAAAAAAAGTCTTGAGGGAAAACTCAGTGCAACAACCTCAGCATGTGCGAGCAGGATGAGCACTAGCGGGTAACTGGGTGGCAATTAGCATTTTGCACGTGTTTAATTTGCTTTTTGCTCGTCCCACAGCTGCTTTTCTTGCCATTCACCCTCTTTAGGGATGAATGGGTGGACTCTTGACTGCTCAGCATGGGCCAGGGGCAGTTCTCTGGCTGGGATATTGGTGCTGTTTGACAACTCCTGCTCAGCCCATGGGCGCTACTCCTCAAACCCCACAGGATTCACACCCTGTCAAGCAACAAGAAGCACTCTCCCTTTTTCTCTTGTGGAAAACGGGCTCCTAGACAGGTGCCAGACCAAGCAAGACATTTCTGAGCCTGCAGTGGCATTTTCACGGAGTGCGTGGATTCCTACGGCAGTGGGGGCTGGAGGAGGCAGGGAATCATGTGCTCACAGGCATGGGGAGGAAGAGGGGGAGGAGGAGAACAAGGGGAGAGAGAGAACAAAGTGTCAACATCTTAACTGGGACACACAAAGAGCCAGTTCTTAGTAAGAACTTAATCCAGGATTAACAAGAGGTCAGCTACCTCTGCAAGGAGACTGCACTAAAAGGAGCTAATTAGCTCTCCTTAATTGCACAAAGGGAACCACACAGAATTAAAGACATTCAGCAGCAGCAGGTCCCACCTCACCCAGGAAACACAGCCCCACCTGTTGTCCCCAACACCAGGATCAGACAATGAGCACGTGGAGAGCCAGGAGCGGGAGAGGGGCAGGGATGGATGGCAGGGAAAAAGGCTCCGGGGAGGTTCAGCATCAACAAGTGCTGGAGGGAGAGCTGGAGCCTCCACCAGCCAGGAGAAGCATTTGTAGCACGGCCAGAATCTGTCTTAGACAGTTTCCTCATCAGCCACTGCCGTGGAGTGCCCCAAATCCCTGAGGGAAGCACAGCTATCAGTTCACAAATAGTGATGTCAGTGAGGATGTTCAGTGCGGTTCTGGCATTCTTTAAACCAATGTGATCTCTGAAAACGAGGAGGAGGAGTAGCACAAGGCAAAGCAGTTTTTTTCCCTGTAGGTTGAGGCCAAGAGAATCCCATCCCAACACGGACAGGCACAGCAGGATAAACACCAGCATAAACGGAGAGCACACGGCCAGGTAGCAGATCCCACCTGGGAGCCTCCAGTTTGGAATGATGCAGTGGGAAAGGCTGGCTGAGCTGCCCAGCCACAAATCCCCTGCCTGGAATTCCTGACCACGTGTTGCAAAGACACTCACACACTTTAAGTTCCCTGTCAGCTTCTGCTTGGTGCTAAATCCATCTGTTGTGTTTTTTGTTTTGTTTTTGTTTTTCCTGTGGATCCACTGCATGCTCTGTTCTCCTGCACTGGTGCATGTTTTACCCCAGCAGCCCTTGCTGTGCACTGACAGATAATGGATCCAGCAGGCAGTGCGCTCGAAAATGAAGATTATCAGGCACATCAATAACGCCAACAGATGTCTCTGAGATGGAGCACTGATAAAAGGAACTCCTGCGTTTATTTGGGTTAGAGCACCGTGCTGAGGGCTGGGAAGATCAGGCAGACACAGGCCCGAGTGCATCCCAGCAGGATCAGCTCCCAGTTTCAGGGAGGATGAAGGGGAAAGCAGGTCGACCAGGGAAGGCTGCCCTACACACAGAGAAAAAGAACAGGAACAGGAGCTCACACTAATTACAGGTCCCTGGGAAATCATCACAGCAGTGCCTCCATTATTTATCCTTCTTTTCTCCCCTCAGGACAGAGTTAAATGTTATGCCACTGTACTTCCAGTGACACTGCAGAGGCAGCCAGAAGGGACAAAGCGGCACCAAAATTTCACCTCAAACCCAACACAAACAAAGGAGTTCTTGGGATGCCACTGGGAATACGAGACATCCACCCCCTCCTCTGCTCCCAGGAACCGAGCAGCAGCCCTCAGCCGTGCTGCTCCTGTGCAGGCCCAGCACAAAGGGAGAGCTCCCTGACAGCTGCCAGCCTCAATAGCTGCCAGTGGGGAGAGCAGAGTGAGCGCCCACGGAGCTGTGCCAGGGGCTGGGCTGCAGCAGCCTCCTGGTACAGACAGCCCCAGCACCCCTCTGCCCCCATTCCCCCTGCTCCACTGAGCTGGAATAGCTCACAGCTCGTTCATGAGGAGAAGGAAAATTGTCCTAATAGTCCTAAAACGGTCCGTGGTCCGATCTCTTCCTCCAGCACTGGCGGGTGCAGTGTGTGCCTCCGCATTGTGTTTTTCTGTTATGGCCATTCCAGCTTCTCCGTTCCTCCCAGCTGTCCCAATCTGTTTATCCAGGCAGACAGCAGCCTCCTGCAGCCTCCTGCAAAGCGCTGCCCCAGTCTCTGCCTTCAGACCTGCCCTGTGCCTCCTCGGATTTGCAATCCCAATCCCAACCCGAGTGGATTCATCCCTGCTCCCACTGACTTCCTTAACTTTGCTTGGCCCTTCCCTCCAGATTCCTGAAATCTGCTGGGCTCGCTCTGAAACTCACCACTCTGAAACTCACCAAAAACACTAACAGAGCTGCTCAGCTCCCAGACGACAGAATATTTCTCCACCTTAAGTCTTTTCCCCCCATCTCCCTCCCACCCCCACTGAGATTCCCCCATCCCAGCCCCGCATCCTTTTCCCTGAGGAGCCGCCTGACCTCCCAGCACACACACACACACACACACACACCAAGGAACGACTCCCCCGCCTGCCTGGGAGACGAAAAACGAGGAATTAAACGATTCCACGGCCACCTGTCAGCGCATCGCCCTTCCCGGGAGGTTCCTCCCCGCTCCTCCGCCAGCTCCCCGCGGCCCGCAGCGGTTCTGCCGGGGGACGCACCATGGAACCGCCCGGGAACCTCGCTGCTGCTGCTGCTGCTGCTGCTCCGAGGCATCTCCCGGCCGCCGAAGGGGTCTGACAAAAAGATTCCCCGCTCTGATAAGGGCTTGGCATGGCTGGAACAAAGCCGCCTTTGCAATGCGCTGCCCGGCTCTGGCATCCGAGCCGGCCGCTGCCCACTGGGGAGAAAAGCTCCCGCTGTGGCTTTAAGGATGTCCCGCATCGCCCGGTTAACCCTGGCTGCTCCTGGCTGCCGCCGCCGAGGAGAAATCCCAGGATTTCTGCTCCTCTCCTGCTCTTACCCATCTGTTCTCCTGCCCTGGTGCAGCCTCTCTGCGCTGCTGCACAGCCCTGGCATCCCGAGCGGAGCTTTATTAAATATTCGGGGCTGCTGCACGGCCCCGGCATCCCGAGGGGAGCTTTATTAAACATCCCCGTCCTCCCCGCCGTGCAAACCACCAGGGAGCACTTCTGTGACGACAAAGGAGCAGGGCAGTCAGCGTGGACATAAACATCCCTCCAATTACCTCGAAATTCCACTTCCTCAGCTCCCACAAAGCTCTGGCTTTTCACCCTGAGGGGCTGCGCGCCCTCCTAAACCTTATCAGCAACGCAAACCATCGATTTCCCCGCTAGAACAGCAGGCAGCAACAGGAAATGCTTAAAATAAATAAAAATATTTGCCTTCAACGCTCGGGCATTTCCAAGTTGGAACTCTGGGAAAGGCCACCTTCTGCACGGAGGGTTCTACAACGCAGAAGGTAACAATGTGACTCATCTTGAAAGTGTGTATAAACACACTTAAAAAACCTGTCTGGGGAAAAATAAACAGAGCCTGTGCCTGATTCCCGTCGGGGAAAAGCAGGAACACAACCCTGCTGCTGCCCTTGGGTTTGTACCTACTCCAGGCAGGTGCAAGAGAGGAAACAACGCCACGAGCAGCAATTTAAAGAATTTAGAAAGCAAGAAAGCAGCACAGATGAGCAGGGGAAGAGCAGAAAGCAACTGAAAAATGTTCCCGCACCATGATATAGGAGCAGGGAGCACTGATGTGACTGGAAGCCGATCAGTCTCACCTCATGGAATGATGAAATATTTGCTCTGTATGATCAGTTAATCCCAAGCAGGAACACGTTTAGAAGGGTGGCAAACAACCAGACAGATTTTCTTGCAGAGCAATAACCGAGTTCAAAGGAAAGCAACAAAAACATCCCGGCACTCATGAGGCTCGTTTGTGAAAACAAACTTGAAGGGTAAACACACTGGAGTGGTCAACAAATATTTGAAGAATGTAAATATTGAAGAGAAAGAGAAGCTGCATTAAAAGCTTTGGGGGTTTGTTTTTTGGGGTTGTTGGGTTTTTTTTCTGAACAATGGGATCATAGGAAATTGTGGGAAAGAAACAAGGCTGCAGTCAAATCCTCACAGCCAGGAGCAGGAGAGAAGTGGAATAAACTCGTTCACTTGTCACGCTCATAAACAGCAATAGGTAACTGTTAATAAAGACAAAACAGGATCGCAGAACCACAGAATATCCTGAGCTGGAAGGAACCCACAAGGATTATTGAAGTCCAGCTCCTGGCTCGGTACAGGACACCCCACTGGGAGGAGCATGGATCAACACCTCAAGAATATCACACTTTTTTCAGTCTCTACTTCTGCTTTCCAATATTTCCATTTTTTTAAAGAAATGCAGAGCTCTAAAGGTTTGCAATGATCAATGTTTGGTGTTAGGGCTGGCTGAGCGTTACAATTTCAAGGATTGTTTTGACTTGCTGCATTTTTTTGTCCCCAAAACTTCCAGGACGAACACACAGACAACCATGTGGTCTGGAGCTCCACGTGGGAAATCTTGCAAAGTGACATCCAAATCATCCCGAGTGCCTAATCTGGCCTGTGATCCTTGAAAGAACAGATGTCCTCAGGATAATTATGGGATGTCCAAACACGAGCAAGGCACAGGTTGTTTTGGGACAACCATAAGGATTCAGTTTGTGGCTTTGGGCAAGTCCCCTGTGAGAAGTGCAGGGACAGGGATGGATGTTTGCATTTCCCATCCTGGCTCTTACTTCAGTAGAGTTTGCTCTCTTTAGAGAATTGTTTAAACTCTTAACTATTTCTTTGCTCTCCTAAGCCCAGCTTCCAGCAGGGAATTAATACACAGCTATTAATAAACACATTTAAAGGAAAAACACCTTTAGTCTCCAAGTGCCTCATCTGCAAACCAGGACTAATTCCACTTCCTTTCTTCTACCCTCTGCCCATCTTGACTATTTAGGATGGAATCTCTTCCTCCAAACTGGAGGTGGGGCACTGAAAACCTCCCAGCACAGCAAATCTCTTCTTTCAAGAGCCTCTTTTGCTGTAAAACAACACCATTTTAGAAACAGCTCCATTTCCCAGATCAGCTGTGCTATCAGCCGCCTTTAAAACAGAAAAGAATCCACGGGGAACTTATTCTTCCTGCTGGAAAAAATAATACAGCAGGTATTTGAGGCCATGATGCAGCTTTAGTGCCCTGGAGCAGCCAGTGAATATTGCCCAGGTTCTGTGAGCCCTGGCCTCCAGACACATCCTTCTTTCACGGCCTGCAGCTAAGCACGGGCTCGCCTCCCAAACCTCATTCCCAAAATGTGCATCAGGTTGTGCAACACATTTCTCTACCAGCTGACAGCCCTGAAAAAAAAATGAATTCCAGCTCTGAGGGCTCCACAGAGCCCTCAATCTCCTCACGAGCAAAGGGCACTTCTTCCACATCCCCAGAGCTGCTTTATTGCTGGTCCTGAGGGGTCAGAAATACACCAGAATTACAGCTCTGCCTCTCCAGCAGCTCTCTACAACCCCTCTGTCTGCAGTGCAAAAACCTTTTCATTCCCAGCCCCTCGTGTGTCCTCACTGCACCAGGGCTGAGACCCTGCAAATGATCTCTGCAATCCTTCTCCTGGCCTTTAAACACAGCCCGATTTGCTCACTATTTCATTAAGGGAACGACTCTAATTAGAGGGAGCTGTTCTTGAACTAAACAAGTTGTGTGTTCCCCCTCCAGCTAATTTGTTCTAATTTTACATGCATATCTGGACATTTCTTCTGTTACCAAATCCTTGCTACTCCTCCTTTCCCCCTCCCCCCAAAGTCTTTATCACTCCACTCATTTTCTCCTCAATTTTTCTCCTTTTTCAATTCCAAGGCCTGAAATTAGCTGTGGTGCAAACCACGTTCTACCAAACCTGCTATTCCGAGTGGTTTGAAAATTATTCAAAATATATATCTCAAATATATGAACCTCCAAAAAAAGAGCCACAAATTCCTCTTTCTCTGCTCCTCTGCCACATGCATGGGGTGACTGTGACATTGGCAAAGGAGAGTGGCAGCATTTTGCATCTTTTTTTAGTCGGGAAAAAGGAAAAAAAAAGCAGAGCATCTGCCCCCAGATCACTTGGCTGTGACCACAGAGAGCATTCTGTCCTGGAAAAAAAATGGTTACAGGGGAATAAACCACTGGAAAATGTAAAATATAACCAACAGCACAGGCCTAAATCTGGCCAAAAAGGAAAACTTCAGGAAAGGAGAAGCTCAGAGAACATTCCAGCGTCTTGTATTCAGCACGTGGCTCTGCATGGGCACTCGGAAGGAAAATGAATTCTGTGCAGCAGCTTGGGTTTGGTGTCTCCATTTCCTCAGCCTGGATATTCTATCCTTGGATACATTATTGCTGCTATATTGCAACTCATATAATTTACTTTAAACAGGCTCCAAATCCTGAATTTAGTAGTTACCAGTCATAATAAGCATCAATTAAAACAATAATGGCATTAAGATGCACTTTCTAACCAGGCCTGAACTCAGAGGTGTTCAGGGGAAGGTTCAAGCAGAAACACAGCAGCTGCTCAATCAACCAAAGGAATACCATGGACTGGTTACAACAGAGAGGAATCTGGAATTTCAGCTGGAGAAAGCAGAAGCAGCTCTGCCCGGGACACAGTGATTCTGTCAGGGAGAGCCACAAGGGTTCTGATGGCAATTTTTGCCTCTTTCAGGCCTTGCCCCTGCCCGCTTGCAGAGAAGAAATGAGGCAGAAATTCCAGCTATGTAAGTGCTTCTCTTCAGCCCAACACAACTATCAACGCACACGGGGTGAATCAGACACTTGAAAACGTGGGAGACTGTCCAAAACCTCCTTCCAGCACTTGTCCCATGAAAATCTCTGCTCCAGGCAGAGGGAGAAAGAGAAGAAGAATTATTCCTGTCCAGCTCCTCCTTCCAGCTTTTGTCCCATGAAAATCTCTACTCCAGGCACAGGGAGAAGGAAGAGGAGAGTGATTTCTGTCTAACATCTCCTTCCAGCGCTTGTCCCTTGAAAATCTCTGCCCCAGGCAGAGGGAGAAGGAAGGGGAGACTGGTTTGCCTCATTTTGCAGGCAGGGAAAGCGGGGCAGAGGCCACAGCAGGACAAAAATGGTCAATGACAGATCCAGGCACCATCAGGGCCCCTCGTGGCCAGCACCTTCCCTCCCTCTGAGCAGTCAAACAGCGCCCAGCAGCCTCAGCTCCACGTTTCATCTCATCTTGACTGGATTTCAGGCTTTGTAGTGGGGAAAAGGATCTTTGGAACAGCCCCACTGCTGCCTCAGCTCCGGGCCCCGGGTGAGCAAAGGCTGCAGAATTCCAGAGCCATTCCCAGCAGTTTGCCCTTCACTTGACATTTCTGAGGCTGCTGAAGGGCTGGAGGCAGAGAGCAAGGTGATCTTGCCATCTGACAAGACGGGAAGGCAATTTCCCAGCAAAACAAACGGTCAGGATTCAATTAGCCAAAATAATCTGCAGCCCAAGGAGAGATCTGGGGGAGAGATTCTGGGTGCCGGCAGCAAACCCTGCAAAGTGCAGCTTCTTCATGGCCTACATAAAAAAACCCTGCCCTGTCTGGCTGTCCTCAGAGAGGTTTCAATTTGTACATATATATTAGAGAACAAAATTACAGATGTTTATCCAAATTTAACCCAAAACTTGATGCCAAAAGCCAACCACACAAGAAACAAAAATATTAAAGGGATGGCTTTTGCCAGTCTATCATCACACAGCAAACCCAGCCTCACATCAAGGGCTTCAAAATGCCTTGGTTTCGTTTCAAATGGTCTCCTTCCAGTGTAATTTCATCTTTTTGCTACAATAAAAGTGATGCTTCACAGCCTGTTGCCACTGCAGGTATTAATCCAGCGTGGCACTGTGCAGCCCAGGACAAAAATTGGTGCTGGGGCTGATCCTGCTTCTATTTCTGCCTCTCTTGGTGCCCACGAGCACAGCCTGGCCAAGGGAATTGTGTGCAAAGCTTTTCCTTGACTTTAGTGCACTGAGATTGGGCTCCTCACTGCTTCCTAGGGCTCCCCACTGCAGAAAAGGGCAGGAAAAATAACACCAAGGCCGGAGAAATTAGCACAAAACCTGCTAATAACCCCTTAGTGACTGCATGCCACGGAACCATCCACAAAATAAACCTGCCAAGGCTGCCCCAAGCTGTCCTTCCAGGCACCTGGCACCACATCTTCTTGCTGGAGAAAGGATTAAAAACTGCACTTTATGGACAGCCAAGATGTTCAGGACGTGTGGCCAGGCCAGAATGTTCTGGATGCAGGGGAAGACGAGTGACCCATTAATGAGGTTTGCCCTTCCAGCGAACGGGAACGTTCTGATTCCTCAGATCCATCTGCAGAATTCACAAGGAGCTGTGGCCTCACCCTTCCCAAACACCAGAGCCATGTTTATATGCATGTGGGTCAGCTCTGGTGGTTTCCAGCCGAGGATTATCAGCACCTATTTCTTCCCCCTGAATAAAAGGCACAAAGGGAGATGCAGAGGCGCAGAGGAATCAATGAAGACAGGAAAGACCGAAAATGCAACATTCGAACCCGAAATGTGAAGGTCGAGCAGCACGGTGGGCACAGCAGCACAATTATGTAACTTTAACAGAACTATTTTGCGAGGCTTCTCCAAAAAATATTGGGGAAGAACGGATTTGGAAATCCAGTTTCATTGGGGATCATTTGCAGCGCCACAGGACGGAGCTCATCGTCGCTGCACGCAGCAGTTCTTTAAGGCTCTGCGGCTTCAACACGAAATTGGAAGTGATTTAAGCAGCTTCATCACTTCCCTGGGTGATCAAGGAGCCAAACACCCACGTTTGTCACCCTGTGTGTCACAGCCATGCCTGGGAGCGAGGACAGAACCACCCCTCCTGTCCCTGTCTCACCAACCCGTTAATTTTACACCTCAAAGAAGCGGCGAGGCTGGAAGAGCCGAGCTGGGTGGGACGAGTGTGACAGCTCAGGAACCTCTCCCTCCCCTCTCCCACACCCGGGACGTGGATTTCCAGAGCCGGGGAAGGGCAGGGGTCGAGTTTCCAGAGCCAGGGGTCAGCCTGGTGGAGGTACCGGGGCCCCCGCAGCCGCAGCCTCCAGAATGCAGAACTGAAACTGCCTCAAGTCAATCTTCACTGCTCCCTGACATCAAACAACTTCTAATTTTAGCTCTGCTGTTCTGTAACCCTACCTAGTTCCCATCCCACCCCCACAACTACATAATAGATCCTTCCCTCAGATAAGTAGGGTGTTGGAACATTGAGAGGTTGGTTGTTTTTTTTTTCTTTCTTTCTTTTTTCTCACCCACAGGCACTAGCAGAAAGAATGAATTACAGATTTATTTTTGGTGGAGCCTTTGGCCCTTATTTTCTCTGCAGATTCCAGATCACAGGTGCTGCAGCTCAGAACTATCCCAACCAACACGGCAGCACAAGCAATGCAGAAGGAGCCACAAAAAAGAAGGAAAATCAGACGAGCAGAGTTTTCCTCAGTATCCCATTTATGGGACATCAAGTTCAGCTACCAGCTTGTTTTTGTCCCTACAATCCTCTTCTGGCATTAGATTCTCATTTTTCATCAAAGATCTAAATTAGTTTCCATCTCTGCAGGATCATGAACTCCCCGAAACTCCTAAGAAGGAAGAGCAGGGCGAGCAGCACAGCCTGAGATGGAAGGGGAGGGAAAGGCTGCTGTGGATTTTGGCTTCCTGAGATTCAAAGCTCGAGGCCTGGCTGATTGCAGTCCCCGAGGAGCTGTGAGATAACAGTGATGTCAGCCTGGAGCCAAAAGCTCTCTCTCACAATACCAGGTCACAACATAAAGATGGAGACATAAAGCATTAAAGCACAAAAGTGACTGATTAAACCAAGACACCAGGCACTGAATGAGGCAAATCGCTGTTGTCGTCTGTCCTAACAGCGTCCTCGGGGGGCTGCAGCATCATTCCTGCCACCGGCACGCCGTGTGATGGCACGGCAGCTCCTTGCCTCATGCCACTGTCACCCTGTGATGTCACCCAGCCCCTCTGGCTGTCCCCCGGTGCTGCAGAGCCCCGGGAGCTGCGGCCAGACGGCGATGAGGTCATTTTGGGCAGGATGAGGTGGCGTGATGCAAGAAATGCAGGGCCAGGACAGGCCCAGGGGTGGCCAGAGGTTTCCCTGATATCACACCCGGTGGGATTTGGTGTGGTCACACAGCACGGGATGGACGTGGGGCCTGGAAAGTGGGAAAACGGGGGGAAAAAAAAGTGGGAAAACCCTCCTGTCCCTAAGGGTCAGCTCCTGCTGGCAGCTTTCTGTCCCTCCCTGGTACAGACAGAAATCATGTGTCTCTCTGAGCTCCCTGAGGAAATCTGGGTTAACCCCAGCAGTGCCTGCACCAAGGACCAGAGGATTTGTTTGCATCCCATGCGCTGGATGGTTTTTCTTTATGGAAATGCTAACCCTATCAACTCAGCTCATATCAAGGCTGTCCAGGCCACATTAAACACCCCGGGCAAGTCCAGAGAACCCTGCCTTCATGCTGTCCTTAAATCTGTGCTCCTCCAGTCAATCCAGCAGGGCCAAACAGATTTGGGCAAAGCAGGACCTGGAATAACATCCCTAACTCGGCCTCCTGTGCCTGCATATTGCAGCCCAGCCAAACAAACAGAACTGCCTGTAAATATCCTGGGGGGAACACAGTGACAGCTGCAGAGCTCCAGACTGCCGTGTAATTAAATAAGGGGAGCAATCAGAATATTTGGGTTTGGGATTGGGATGAAGGGGGACGCTGAAGAGGCAGGGCTCGGGTAGCACTTCAGTGATTCCAGGGGGGCTGATGGGGATCCTCACGGCATCCCAGCAGAACAAAGGGGCCCAGGGCTGCCCGGAGCCCCCGAGGCCCTGCCCGGAGCCCGAGCAACGGAGAGGGAAGAGCGTCACCTACTGAAGCCGGGCCAGCGCTTCCTCCAGCGCTGTAATCTGCTTATGTCCCTCCAGCACCTCCCCGCTCAGCTCCCGGCCTGCACCATCCCCAGGATGCTCCAACGTGAGCTGCCAGGGAGAAACTGGGAACGCCAAAACTCCCCAGATCTCCCTGCTGGGTTTGAGGGGAGGCAGGGACGGGGATGCAGTGTCACTGCAGATCCGCTCCATCCCAGCCTTTCCTGCATTTCCAGCACATGCTTTGCTCTCCCAGTAGTACACGGAGCTATTATGCAACTCCTCAGCCCAACTGCACAGCACAGAAGGCAGCAGATCGCTGCAAGAGAAGGGCTTTTTTTTACATCCAAAAAAAAAAAAATAATTGTCATATTTTCAAATGCTAATATCCATATCGTTTGTCAGAGCATGTGAGACAGAGTGATGTAAACACAGGGAAAACTCAAAGGCTCTCGGTGTAATTAAATAAAAGGACAGAATTAGAGAAATTAGAAAAAGAGATGACCTATTGAGTCATCCCTGGCTCGGGTCTGTCCCCTGGGGCCCAGTACAAGATTTTATACTGTAGTGCTTTTATTTTTTACACAGAAAAAAAAAAAAAAAAGAAAGAGATAAAATTAAAATAGCAACAATAAGTAAAATAACAAATGCAAAATAACTTTGCTGTTTTCTCACACTTTACAGGGGAGGATTTCAAAGCACCACATTCATCCTGATGCAAACCAGTGCACTTGAGAGAGGCTGTTATTCCTATGATTACTTCCTTTTTCATCCCAGAAAAAAAAAAAAAAAAAGGATTAAGGAAAAGAAACAGGCCTTCCCTTTGCTCTTGTCATCCAATTCAACCCAAATTACGAAGTCACATTCCACTGTTAACCGTGGAACCGTTCCCATCTGATAAAGTTCTGGTTAAATCAATTTCATCATCGTAATTCAAAGCCTATTTATTCCAGCTAAGTGGTTTTGACATATTGGAAATTTTAAATAGTTTTGAGATGCTCGGGGTTCTACGTAAGCCTTTGGTGGCCAAGTTTATATTTATATAGAGATACATCATTATAGCCTCTGTTACATATATATGTATTTACCTACCCCTGTGAAATACAAACTCCACCAACAAAACATCTACGTGCGAATGTTTTAGACACGCACACACACACACAGAGAGCTTTGTCAATCGCCTTTCACCCACACAATGTTTTCTTTCACTGCCCGCTTAGCCAAACCTGGCGAGTTTCCCCCCAAAACACCCAGGAACGATGGAAGAATGAAGGAGCACCGGGCTACCTTGCAGGCAGCTCTGGGCTCCCTGGAACTCTGCTGTGTTCTCACAGCACCGCGCCGCTGAGGAGCATCCCCAAAAGCCGCTATTTAAAGGACGAGCCGAGCAGGAGCCATTCCACTCACGCAGCATCCAAAACACTTTTATATCCCCTCATCTTTCCTCGGGCAAAACCCGCCCGTGGTTATTTCGCCGTGTGATGAAGCAGCCGCCGAGCCCGGGCGATGCGGTTCGTGCCCAAGGCAGGGTAGGGCGGTGCAGGCAGAGCTCGGGGAGGCTCGGGGCATCGCGGCGGGGATGCGGAGCTGCCCGGGCAGCAGCGGCCCAGCGCCGCATCCCCCGCCGGAGCCTCTCCCGGTGCCTCCCTCTCCGCATCCCGCACCCACATCCATCCCCCCGGCCGTGCCGCAGCGCCCGCGCCGCCAACTTGGCGGAGCGCATCCCCTTTTTTTTTTAATTTTAATTCCATTCCGGGGAAAGGGGCCACAGCATCTCCCCCCCACCCCTCCCCAGCCCCTCACCTCCCTTTCCCCCCCGCTCACCGCGCTCTTACCAGGCGAGCTTGAACCCTTTCATTAGTACAGCCACGATAATCCGCTGCCCGTGCCCTTGTCTGCCCGCTGAGAGCTCCAGAGGTGCCAGCACATATTGGAGCAGCCCCGGCCGGCCAGCGTCCCGCGGGGAGCGCCCAGCCCCATGCGCCGAGCCGGGGCACGGCCGCCCCCCGCGCCCCCGGAGCCGCGGCGAGGCGCGCAGGGCTCCCCGCAGCAGCGGCAGCAGCAGCGCCGGGGGCTGGGGCTGAGCCGGCCCGCTCTGCGCTGAGCATGTGCAGCAGCGGCGGGACCGCGGCATGCCATGGCAGCGCCGCTCGCACACGGGCACGGCTCCGCCGGCCGCCCCCGGAGCCCGCAGCCAGCCCCTCCCCGGGGAGCGCGGGCTGTGCGGGCGGATGGATGCATGCATGGATGGAGGGATGGAGGGATGGAGGGAGGGAGGGATGGATGGATGGATGGATGGATGGATGGATGGATGGATGGATGGATGGAGGGATGGATGGATGGATGGACAGGCAGGGTCGGCTCGTCCCGGCCCCCCCGTGCCAAGGGCAGGGACAGCGCGGCCGGGCTGCTCTGGGCAGCCTTGGACACTGCCAGGGATGGGGCACCGGCTTCTCGGTTCCGGGGTCTCATGCCCCTCGCAGTAAAGAATATTTCCTGTTATCTAAATCTCCTCTCTGTCAGTGTGATGCCATCTCCCCTCGCCATCACTCCGTGCCCCTCACAGTAAAGAATATTTCCTATTACCTAATCTAACCCTACTCTCTGTCAGTGTGATGCCATCCCCTCTTGCCCTGTCACTCCGTACCCCTCAAAGTAAGGAATATTCCCTATTATCTAATCTAAACTTCCTCTCTGTCACTGTGAAGCCATTGCCCCTTGCCCTATCACTCCATATCCCTCACAGTAAAGAATATTCCCTGTTATCCATCTTAACCCTACTTTCTGCCAGCGTGAAGCTATCCCATCTTGCCCTGTCACTCCATGCTCTCCTAAAAGCCCCTCTCCATCTCCCTTGCAGACTCCCCTCAGTCCTGGCCATACTCCCCCACATGTGAAATCAGTTTCTGGGGCCAGCAAGAACACATGGGCGTTTTGAAGGCCCCTCACACACAGGGTTGTGTTCCTTTGGCCTTTCTTCTGCAGCAAGAGGTTTGTCTGCTCTTCTCTTCCAGCTCAAGGTCCTGTCCATGTAGGAAGAGGCAGAGCGAGCCCCAGCCCTCTCCTCCCTCTGCCAGTGCTGCAATATTTGGTAGCTGATGCTCGTGGGGGGATTTGCCAAACCACCACTCCAATGCCCTGACCGTCCCAGAGCAGGGATGAGCTGATGGTCCAGGCCAAAAAGGAGAATTCCATCCCTGGTGATGCTCTGGAAGCTGGGACACGTAACCTGAATTTCCCCTCTTCCAGTTTGTACCCATTTCTCCCTGTCCTATCACCAGCTCCTGAGGAAGGTCCCCTCTGCAGCTTCCTGAAGGGAAGAGTCAGCCCCCCCCAGGCTCACCTGAGGGCTGTGAAAACAAAAGGAAAACTGATTTTCCCAATGGAAAACCAAATTTTCTAATGGAAAACCGAATTTCCTAATACAAAACTGATTTTCCTAATGGAAAACTGAATTTCCTGATGGAAAACCAAATTTCCTAATGGAAAACTGAATTTCCTGATATAAAACTGATTTTCCTAATGGAAAACCAAATTTCCTAATAGAAAACTGAATTTCCTAATGGGAAACCGAATTCTCTAATGGAAAACCGAATTTCCTGATGGAAAACCAAATTCCCTAATGGAGAATTGAATTTTCTAATGGAAAACCAAATTTCCTGATGGAAACCTGATTTTCCTAATAGAAAACCGAATTTCCTGATGGAAAACCGAATTTCCTAATGGAAAACCAAACTCCTCATCGAGGCAGGGGCCGAGTGCCTGCCCTGGAGCTGAGGCAGGGGGATTTTTTCTGGCAGCTCTGGCACCGGGGGAGCAGCAGAGCCGTTGTTGCACCATCTCTTATCTCTTATCAGGGCAGAAGCAGAGCTCTGCCCCCCCCACACCCCCGGGGCAAGGCCTGGCCTGGAGGGAAAAGTGCCAATTCTTGCATTCCCACCCTCATTTCCTGCAATACACGGTGCTTTTCCCTGGAATTCTTCTGCTCATCCCAGAGGATGCCAGCCCAGCCCGCTGCTCCTGCACGCAGGTTGGTAGGGAGTGGGGCAGCAAATTTAAAATTATTTATAATTTCATTATTTCTTCGTAAAGCGCTTCAAAAATGAAGCCTGGCAGCGTTAAGGGATGGACATCCAGACTCTTATTCCACACAGAGAGTTCTGAAGGGGTTTGGTCCTGGGGTAGGAACAGTCTGGGTTATAAATCCTGCAGGAATTAAAGAGTTTTAGGGGTGGTTGAGGAAAGAGAGCAGGCAGCTGTGTGTAAATAAAGATTCTGCTCTCCTGAAGGGCTTTAAATGGTATTTTTTCAATTATTTTTTTGCACTCACACTCCCCACATCCCCTTGGGAAAGTAACAAATGTGGTTCTCTGCTTTCCTACCGTGCCTAATAACAACGAAGTTGTTTTTGGGTTTTTTTTCTCATTCTCCCAAACCATGAAGAGATGAAGAGCAGCAAAGTTCCAGTCCTGAATTCAGCAAAAAGTCACTTTAGGAGGGCTCGGATCGTTTCAGGGCAGCTGAAATGAAACAGCATCTTGGGCTGAAGTTTGAGAAATTGAGGAAGCAACACTGAAATGGAGAATGCTGCAGGAGAGCCCCAGGGCAGGTGGGGAGATCCCAAATCCTTGCTTTGGGAATTCGCTCCAACAACAACTTTGCAACGCATTTTTTGTTCATTTCTAGACAAAAAGCACTCGTTTAACCAAAAAGTCAGGCACAGCCCTTTCCCCACGACAAACAGCATGGGAAAAACACCTTCAAATCTCACCCCACTTAATCCCAGGCTCAGCCCTTCTTAGGTCCCACCTACGCCAGCTTGGGCCGGGCTTTGGGCTGGGCTTTTCTCCAGGAGAAGCTCTGCAGCTGTGGCCTGCAGGTTGTCAAGGAGGGAGGCAAATCACAAATGCTGGAAAATGGGTCAGGAGACCTGCAAGCTTTGGCAAATCTAGGACAGACTAATGCTGCAGAGTCACATGTTTGGAAATCAAAGCTCAGGCAAGAAAGGTATTAAGAGATAAGCAGTCATGCACTTTTGGGGTTTTTTTTTATCCAAATAATGTGAGGGGTGGGGAGATTATCCAAGGAAAGAGATGGCTGGGAAGGTGTTTGTTTAAATGTCTGGCTGGCCACCTCTGGAATGCCCAAAATCCTCCCAGCAGGAGTCTTGGAGGGAGTGTGGGTCACCCCCACTCAGGTATTCCCGATCCCAGATCCTGGCATAGACAAACCCTTCACTTTCCCCCCCCACCTCCTCTGCACTTAACTGTTCCAGTGGGGGAAAAAGATGGAAAAAAAGAAAAGGTATTAAAATGGAAATGAGGCAAGCCAAAAGCAGCTGCGGGTATCAGGAGGGATGGGCTGTGCACAGCCACCTCCTCAGAGCTAAGAATACCTGTCAGTCACATGCAAGATGAATTCCAGATTAATTATCTACCTACTCCATCCCACTAAAGGGGAAAATGGAAAAAAAAACCAGCCAGGGCTGTGGCTGGAGGGGTCCAAACCCATTTCTTTTGGGAAGGGAAGCCCTAAAAATCCCTGGCTTCTCGCTGCTCTGTGCAACTGCAGGTGGTAATTCAGAAAATGGTTGTAGAAAGCGTCGTTGATATATTGTTCTCATCTGTATAAATGTCAATTTAAGTGGCAAATCTCTTTTGTGATCATGTTTTGAGTTCAAAGGAGCTTTCCCAAGGCATTGGTATTTTGGTAAAAATTCCTTTTCCATACGAAAAATTAAAAATAGGCATTAAAGGGTAAACACTGGGTTTCCTCAGAGTTTGTTTTGATGTTTTGTGAAAATAAACATAATAGCTGAGCTGAGCAGCAGCTCTGAAAGATGTGCAGGTGCCCTCACAGAGCCATAAATACAGATTTTCACCATTTTCATACAGGATGTTAGACCAGAGGTTCATTTGGTTCACACAGCCACAAAGGCTGTAAATCCAATGATTTTATTGGAATGCCATTTGGATTGTTTGGGGGAGGGAATATCATTTTTTTAGAAAAAATTAGATGCATCATCGGTTCAGCACAAACTATAAATAATAATAAGACAAGTTCCCGTGGTTGTGTTGTCCTGCCCCATCCCTGTCCTTTTTCCCAGGAAAAAAAAAAATAAAAAATTCTCATAAACTTCAAAAAGAATTAGGATAATTTGGATCCTGGCCTCGTGCCAGTAACATTTGGAGTATTCCTGGTCCAGATCAAGAATTCCATTAATAAAACCTCCCTTGGGGCTCCTGGTTGCTTCCAGCACCAGCCAGGAGGAGGAAATCAAGCAGCAGCAGCAGCACACACACAAACACTAAAAACAGCAACAAAACTGAAATCAGGCAGAACTTTCTCAAACTGAAGAAAAAAACTTGGGAGATCAGGAACAGCAGAAAAAAAAATATAAATAAAAAGAGGGTTGGAAAAGAAGAGCGGATGTTTTGCTGACCTGTAAGTACAAACTGTCAAGGCCTCATGAATTTTAAAAAGTTGGGTCTGGAATACACAAAACCAGAGTTTGGGGTTTTTTTGTTTGTTTGTTTTTTCCTGGCCCCCTACTTGGATGAAAGAAATACTGGATGGTAAAACAGGGCTGTGCGTGGCCTCTGCAGAGGCAGGAACATCTGCACAAAAGGACAGGCAGGAATTAGGGCTTGGTGCTGGAGGGGAAAAAAAAAAAAGGACAATTTTTGCACCGGATTGTTAATATTAATTAAATATTAATTTTAATATTTATTAAACAATATTTTATTATTTATTAAACGTTACTGCTATTTATAATAGTACTGTTGCAATATTAGTAAATATTAAATATTGTACTACTATGTATTTTTATTATTATAATATTTAGTATTTTTAAACATTTTTTACTGTTTTATTCACACACAGCTGTTTTGTCCTTCTCCCCTCTCTGACACTTCTCCAAGCAATCCCGGCTAAAAGCCAAGGAAATCATCTCTAAAAACCCCTGTGACGCTGTAAAAAGGCACCTTGGCTGCTTTTATACATCAGCCCCTTACAGCTCAGGAGAGGAGCACGTTTCCCTCGAGACGGAACAAGTAAATCAGCTTAAACATCTCCCACAACATCCTAAAATTCGGATTTCCACGTGTGGGTTTGCAGGGCAGAGCAGCAGAAAAACCCTGCAGTGTCAGCGTCACTGATTTTACCATCTTCATTTCACCTGGGAAGTCACCCCTGCTTTCTCACTGACCTGATTTCCCCCCCTTCTCCAAGAGTTTATTTTGCTTTGTTTTCCCCAGCAAGGAGCAGGGATGGGACAATCCAGAGGTTTCACTTTCAGCGGGCCAAGCACAGCTGGAGGTGACACAGCCCCGTGTCTCTGTCCCACAGCAGCTCTCCAACCCACCAACAGCTCTGAAAAGCCCCAAGAGGAGGATGAATGATGGATTTAAACTGCACTTCCCCTTTATTTTAAAAAAATTTTGGGGGGAGGGACCAGAACATCCTGACATCCCAGCCCCTGGCCATTTTTAGAGCCTTCCAGCAGGAGGAAACAAATCTCTTCAACCTCCTCAGAAGTTCTTCCAGACTGACCCCAGCAGAAATCAAACAAAACTAACAACATCCCTTTAATGTTCCAGACTCCTTACAGGGGTAACTGGCTCAAAGTCAGCAAAGTAAACAGAATTTGGGGGGTTTTAAATAAAGAACTGGGGACTGAACATCAGCACTCGCCAAGGTTAAGTCCAAATAAATCTGTGCCCATCCCAGGAATGTCTACATAACTAATTCCCAAGTTGTATCTGTTTTAGAAGGCTCAAACTCAACTCAGTTTTCCATTTCTCCAAAAAGATAATTAGATTTTTTTTCCAGTACATTCATGCTAAGATGATGCCTTAGCACCGTAGGCCACATTTCCCTTTAACTCAAACCAAAACCTACCAAAAACAGGTACAGAGAAGAACAATTTTCCAGTGACTCTGTTGTTTCCGTCATGGAAAATGCCTGGTTTTCAACCCAGAGAAAAAACTGAGTTCCCCAAAACGCCACCACAACTTCAGCTGAAATGCCACAGAGCCTTCAGCATCCTCAGTGGGATTATTTTTTTTTTTCTCTCAAGCCCTACAGCTTGAAGAAGGTTGAGGTTTCAGCAAATACGAGAGTGAGGACGAGTTCACCTCTATAAAGCAATGTTTATCCAGAAGCACACCAGACAATTTATTGACAAACACTTCAAAACCTCAAAAGCTGCATCAAGGAGCAACTCAGCCCCAGGGCAAAACCTTCCCCAGCATCAGCCAGGCTCCTGGGAAAGTGGAATTGAGAAGGATGGAGGGTTCCAGCTGGAATCAATGTGACAGGGAAAACCCAGCCTGGACTCAAGCTGAGACATGAGCCCTGCAATCAGTGAGCAGCACCAAGGTTTAACCATGGAGAACTGGGGAGGTTTAACCATGGAATTCTGTGCCCAGGAAGGAGTTTGTCCCTGGAATACAGCAGGCCACACTCGAGGATCCAGCCAGAGCAGAATCAGAATCAGAACCACCAGGTTGGAAGAGACCTCCAAGATCATCGAGTCCAACCCAGCCCTGACACCTCAACTAAACCCTGGCCCCGAGTGCCACATCCAGTCTGTCCTTAAACACACCCAGGGATGGCGACTCCACCACTCCCCGGGCAGAGCATTCCAGTACTTCATCACCCTTTCTGTAAAAAGCAGCCTCCAAAGCAGGGATTTATAACTCTTCGTGCCCTTCCCCACTCTTTGCAAGCCTTGGCTCTCTCCAGCCACGCTGAGCTTCATCACTTTGGGAGACAAAGCCTCCAACACGTTTTGCAGACACATCCCCCTCACTTTAACCCTGCTCTGATCCCAAGGAGAGTCCTTTTGGTGGCCAGGAAAGCGAACCTTGGCTCTAAAGGCACCGTGGCACCATGTTCAGCCACTCAGCGGGGCTTCCCAGCCCTCCCAGCCATTCCCACCTGGCAAACCCGACTGGATCCACCCAGTTCCACTCCCAGATTTCCAGGCTGCCAGCCCACAGGAAAGCAGAACCCACAGCCCGGTGAAAGCAGGCACAGGCAACAGAGAAGCCTCACAGAAAAAGGGTGGATGCATCCATAAACTCGAATTACTTTCTCGCTTGACACTCCCCCCACATCCTTTCCAGAAAAAAAAAAAAAAAAAAAAAAAAAAAATAGAGAAGAGGCTGCCAGAAGGAATTTCTCCTCACACAACCATCCCTGGGAGTGGAAAGCTGCCCCTAAAGCACCATCTAGTGTCACTCCCTCATCCAGCAGCCGAGCAGCCCCTGCCAGCATCCCTGTCCCCACCTCAGACGCCACGGAGGGGCCACAAGCCCCCCAGTTTCCCTCCCTGCCAGCCCCAACACTCCAGCATTTCCTCCAACCTCACGACTGTACCATCCTCCCGGGGTTCAAAGCCCTCCTGAGGCCAGCCCTGGGCAGGGTGGGTGGGCAGGGGGCAGTGAAAAGGTCGCGGGGCAGAGTAAGAAGGTGCCAAGCGAAACCACTTACGCACAGTGAGGCCGGCAGCATTTCCATCCTACCTTTGCTGTCGCCATATCAGACGTCTCCATGCTTTCTGCTTGGCCTAGCAGCGGACAGAGCATCGGGGGAGAGGGGAGGGAGGGAGGGGAGAGAAAGGGACAGTCAAAAGAGGATGAAGAACAACAGGCAAACAACTTGACAGGAGGCTGAGGACAGTGAGTCGCTCAGGGGTTAGTCCCGAGCTTCTGCCCCCCCTGAGAAGGGCAGGAAAAGCACCTCAAGCAGATGGCCCCAGGTTAGGAACTCGTTTGGAGCCTGGCACCAAGACCTGAGTCACTGCCATGGCCCCAGGTCCTCCCCCCTGCCACCACCCAGGGGTCGAGCAGGATGCTGAGGGACAGAGAGGACCCTGCTCCTTCTCCTCCTAGCTTCCTTTCTAGGCTGAGCTCCTGCAGGGAGCAGGGGAACAACCCAGCCCCCAGAAATCAGGGAACAACCCAGCTCCCAGAAATCAGGGAACAATCCAGCTCCCAGTGAGCAGGGAAATTAAATAACCCAGCTTGCAGCAGGGGAACATCCCAGCTTCCAGGCAGCTGCTCATCCTCCCTCTCCCTCTTCGGGAAGGGAAAGTCACCCACCCCACCCACCCCACCCCGAGTGGGCATTCGAGGAGCCAGGAGGAAAGGAAGAAAGCAGGATGGTTCTGGGCAGTGCACAGGTACGGGAGGAGCGCTCAGACACGGGGGGGAGGAAAGAGAAGAGTGAGGAGGGGCAGGCAGGGCAGGTGAAGCAGCCATGGGGCACAGCAGCCGTACCAGACACCGCGCCCGGGGACACTGAAAGGTGCGCAGCGGAGCGCGGGCTGCGGGCGGCTCCGCCGCATTGCCCTGAGCGCACTCACCTCACAGAGCGCTCACAAACGATTGGGCCTGCCCTGGTAACTCTTTGCTGCGCGCCGAGCCGGGGCTGGAGGCACCAAAGCCCCGGCGAGAGGCGCGCTCGGTGCCAGCATCCAGAGGCACCCGTAGCTGCGTGGCCCTGCCCGGATTGGCGCAGCACGCTGACTTCATGCCGCCACACTCATCCTCCCCCGGCTTCTCCCGGCCGGCCCTCCCGCCTTACTTTGCTCCGGGAAATCAGCCTGGAGCCCGTGAGGCAGCCCCGGAGCTCCCCGGAGCGCCCTGGCACCGAGCTGGCTGCGAGGGAGGCAGGGAGAACACTGCAGAGCCGGGGCGGATGGAGAGGCTCGGAGGGCGAGGAGCATCACCGCCTCAAAGTGCTTATTCATCCCCCCCCCCCGGTGCTCAGGCGCGCAGCAGGAGCGTGCAGAGACCCGCAGGCCGATTTACAGCAGGGTTTGAACACACCGGAGGGTTTGAACGCACCAAAGGGCAGCTCAGCCTCGGCAAAAGCACTGCGCCGCTGCTCCCCTGGGCACGGGCGGGGTCACACGCTCACCCCCAGGGAGCAGAGCCGCGGGGTTTACTATATTCACTGTTTTACACCCCTTGCAGAACCACGGGGGTTTAGTATATTCAGCATTTTACTGCCCGGCTAGACCCACGAGGGCTTAGTATATTCAATATTTTACACCCCTGGCAGACCCACGAGGGGTTAGTATGTTCAATATTTTACACCCCTGGCAGACCCACGAGGGGTTAGTATGTTCAATATTTTACAGTCCTGGCAGAGCCACGGGGGTTTAGTATAATCAGTAATTTATACCCCTCGCAGACCCACGAGGGTTTAGTATATTCAGTATTTTCCAGCCCTGGAAGAACCAGGGGGTTTAGTATATTCAGTATTTTACATCCCTTGCAGACCTAGGGGGGTTTGGTATATTCAGTGTTTTACACCCCTGGTAGACCCATGAGGGCTTAGTGTATTCAGTATTTTCCAGCCCTGGCAGACCCATGGCAGTTTAGTATATTCAGTATTTTATACCCCTAGCAGACCGTGGGGGTTTGGTATATTCAGTATTTTATAGACCCACGAGGGTTTAGTATATTCAGTATTTTATAGACCCACGAGGGTTTAGTATATTCAGTATTTTCCAGCCCTGGCAGACCCATGAGGGTTCAGTAAATCTGAATATTTTCCAGCCCTGCCCTCAGCCTGTGCTGGAGAGAAATGGGACAGACATTCCCCTCCTGCAGAGGGTCCAGCAGGCTGGGAACAGGCAGCAATCCGGGTTTTTTTTACAAACAAAACCACCCCTGGAAAGGGCCATCAGCACAGAGAAGGCTCCTGGCTTGGCACACAGAAAATGTGAGTTTTGCCATGTGTTTGTGCTGTGACGCCTTCACGCATGCCTGCACAAAGCCCAGCTGGCACACTGTTCCTCTGTGCTCAGAATACACAAATCCTCGGGGACAGGGGAGGTTGGGATGGGATTTTGGGGAGGAATTCTCCCCTGGGAGGGTGGGCAGGCCCTGGCACAGGGCGCCCAGAGCAGCTGGGGCTGCCCCTGGATCCCTGGAAGTGCCCACGGCTGGGTTGGACAGGGCTTGGAGCAGCCTGGGATGGTGGAAGGTGTCCCTGCCCATGGCAGGGGTGGCACTGGATGGGTTTAAGGTTCCTCCCATCCCAAACCATTCCATGACTCCATGAAATACAGCCTTATCAGGGACACACAGCCCCTCTCCTGAACACTTATTTCAACCTCCTAAGGCATCCAGTGCAGACACAGAGATCCACAAACTGCAAATCCACACACGGGGGACAATCTGCTCCTCAATCCCTCTTCCATGAGGCCACTCATGTCCCTAAATGACATTTCTACCTCTGTGATTTCCTCCAAGTTCACAGCAGCATGAGAAGGGAAAAAAAAAACCTAAAAAAACAACCAAACCAAACCAAACCAACAAAAACCCCACAACAGCTTCATGAAGGACAAATCCTGAGCTAAAGACTCATCATTTCAGCAAATCCTGAGCTAAAAAATCATGAATCTGCTATTCAGAAAAAGTGGAATCTCCACGTTTCAGCCTGGTTACAGCAGAGGCTCCCTGTGGCTGCAGCAGCTCCTGGACTTGAAAGCAAACAGGAAACATCTCCTGAGGAAGTGCAGTGTTCGGAAGGGAACAGCCCACTGTGAAATGCCTGAGCTCTGGGTAGGAATTCCAGGCTCTATAAATAGCCCCAGCCACGGTCCTGTTAGCCCGGGGTTCCAGCTCCTAACTGCCTCCAAAAGGATATCTTAGAAATCAGAAAATGTTGCTTTCTGTAAGTGCTACCCTCCAAACAGTCACACCACACAGCCAGCAGGGCATCCTCTGTATGGCTTCACGTTCCCCAGAGCAGCCTCACCTCTCCAAGACTCCCAGGGACTCAAAAATTCCCTTCTTCAAGTGCCCACGCAGTGCAAACAAAGGGCTGAGGAGGCTCAGACAGATTAATTTGCCAGGAAAGGTGCATGACCTGCAGGCAGAGAATTCAACCTGCTGCCTGCGAGGCACCACTTCAGCCACACTGTGATTTTCCCATATGGTAAATAAAGAGGAAGAAAAGGCTTCAGGAGTTAAGGAAGCACCGAAAAAAAAAAAAACCAAACCCTCTGTGGGTCTGTGAAACGCATGCAAAACAAAGCCTGTTAGTGACAGAACGGGTGGGAGGGGAAATTAGAAACAAATCAGGAAACGTTACGGGGAGAGAGGAAGAACTGCTACAGAGAACGTCAGGATGGAAGGAGGAGAGAGTTTAATGGGTATGCACCTCGGTTACAGGTGTACAGATCCCCAGGAAAATGTGGCGGGTGGGTAAAATCCCGAGTCCTTCCCGAAGTCAGCAGTGATCTGCAGCCGTACAGATGCCATCACAGCATCTGCCAGCTAGGGCACACCTCCATCTCCCTGGGAAAAATCCTCAGCAGGGACTCCCTCTGTGCTGCAGCAGCTGGGAAGTCACATGAGGCTTCATTTCCAGGAAAAAAAAAAAAAAATCAAAATGCATTTCTGTCTCTCTCTGGGCATGATGGGAGCTGTAGTTCAGAGTGTCAGAGCCATTTCTGAGCTGTGACTGCAGCCTCCGTCCTCAGCAGCCTCAGGTCCTGGGAGGGAGAGAACAGTGGAGCAGCAGCACAGCACCTTCAGCTAGTCGGAGAAAAACACCCCTCCATCAACAGGAGAAAAACAATTCCCCAGAGAGACTTGGGAGCAGGAAGAACATTTGTGTCGGGAGAACGAGGGGCAGCACCAGGAAGGCAGAGAGGCTGGGATGATTCAGACTGTAACTGCTGCTTTCTTGGGCAATATTAGAATTAAAAAAAATCCTGCTCTCACGCTGAATTTTGGCTCTCTCCCTGCCCTCATTGTCCTGCCTGTTTGAACGCAACCTTCCCTTTGCCTGAGGTGGTGCAGTAACCTCTCCCAGCCCGGGAGAGGCTCGGGCACTCAGCAAAGCTGGGTAACAGAGAACTCTGTGACTCATGGCATTGCCTCAGAGAGAAATCCCCCTGCTCATTTTCTGGCCAATTCAAAGGAAAGTCGTTTCCTAATTTTTGTCTTCACTGCCAGGAACTTGCAGCCACTGTGAGAAGGCAGCAAGACGTCACTGCCTCGGGCAGAAATATTGTGGCCTGATGGTTTTTGCACTTCGAGACAAGGAAATTCTGAATTATCTCACGGCCTGAAATAATTCCCATCACACCACAGCCCAACACCTGAACAGGACGAGATTTTCACTCAGCAGAGTGCTGAACACGCAGACTCCCCAAATCGGAGTGCTTTTAAATGCCTGAAGCCTTTAGGCCTGTTGGAACTGAAGTCTTTCCAGTCCATCAAATTAAATCTTTATATGCAGTCCAACAGCCTGGAGTCCCTGGGCTGGCACTGCCTGAGGGATCATCCAGGGAGACACTGGAGAAACCCAGCCTTCTGTTCCAGCTGGATCTGTGGGCTGTCTCCTGCAATATCCTATTAAAAAATAACCTCCAGTTTCAGGTGGAGCGGTGAAAAACCCACACTACGATATTTTTTTGGCTTTAAGAATAAAAGGCACTGGAGGGATGACTGCAGAGCAGGAGAAAGATCCTGAATCCTTCATTTCCGAAACCTGAGACAGAAGGAAGCAGCCAAAGAACACAACTTGAGGCTGCGGAGAGGCATTTCAGGGCAGCACTGAAAGCCTCCCCCAGCCCCTCCTGCACGCTCAGGGGCTCTCCCAGGGACAGCGGCATCAACAACAGGCCAGAACAAAGGTTGGCAACAGGAACAGAGGGCAGAGGATGCCCCTTCCCCACAGAGCCACACTCCCTCGGGGTACCCAGCCTCAATCCCGCTTTCTCAGGGCACTGATGGATGGCAGGTGCTGCACAAAACGCAAACTCACGTAAAGAAGTCTAAGCCTGGAGCAAAGATCCTTCTCCAGAGCACAGAAATAATGAAATCTTGCAGTGCTGGAGGCTTTGCCAGACCCCCAGGCAGGCCCAGGAAGCGGTTCAGCTGCCAAAGGTTTGGGGCAGGGCTCATCAAGGGAAAGGAAAGCAGGCAGAGGGGAAAGCTTAAGGAAAAGCATTCGGTTAAAGCTGGAGGGGAGAAAAGCAGAGGGGCTCAAGGACAGGGCTTGGCTGGTGCCATCCCAGCGCCTGACCTCGTTCCACACACGCCACCACATCCCCAAACACACACCAAATGCTCTGCACAGGCCATGGATGGGCAGGGAAAGAAGCAGAAAGAGGTCAGCGAGCACTCACACGGTTACAGTCATCGGCAGGAGGGGGGGAGCCTGTCCCAGGCCAGCTCCCAGCAACCTGAGGGAGCCTCCCCTCAGCAGCAGGGGAGGAAACACCGCTGCAGTCAAAGAGGATAAAATCCCAGCCGGGTTACACACGCACAGTGGGGCAGGGGGAAAAGCAGCACAGAGCCGTGACCTCGGAGTCCAGCGTGGAAGGATGCAGTGCTGCCATGGAGGCAGCCCTGGGATGGCTTTTTGGGGGGCTGCTGCGGCCACTGCAGGCTGGCCCCAGAGGAAGCAGCGGTGACGAGGCTGATGAGAGGGCAGAGCCCTGCAGGGAGCTCCACGGAGCCCGAGCCGAGCTGCGCAGGAGGCACCCGGCTCTGCTCTCAGATTTCTCCCATCACAGGCAATTCGGTTTTAAAGGAGCAGCTGCCTTGAAGCCTTTAGCCAGATGCACTGCTGCTGGGGGGTAGGATGCACAAAGGAACCTGTTTCTGCCCTCCAGTGGATTGCCTCCACAAGCGGGTTTTGTCTCACTCATCCCTGCACTGTCTCTCCTCACCTGTGCGTTTATCCTTCCTCTGCCCACTGTGCATCAGCCAAGTCACTATAAATTCAGAGATTTTGCCCCATCTCATCCCCAAGATTAAGTGAAGCTTGAAATCTTGGAGATTTCACTCCAAGCAGAAGCAGAATAAAGCCGTAACAACCCAAGGAGCTCCTACCTTGAGCCAACCTTTCCACCCACTGCTCGGAGTTAAAAATCTCTGTTAAAAAGGGGGGAAAAGATGGGATTTACTCCTCACAGACACCAGCAGCTCCAGCAGCTCCATCTGCTAACTCAACTCTTCAGCACAAGAGGAGACACTCTGAGGTGCAGATCGGATGTCTGACATCATGTTTGAGATTTTTATTAAAAGTGAATACACATTCCCACCTCCCAGGAAGCCTTCTGAAATGGGAAACTCCCCTTCTAAACTGGATTTTGGCTGCGAAGAAGCTGAGGGACACGTTTTGTTACATGCATTCTCACATATCATTTGTCTTCTCCGTTGGTTAGACCCACAGGTGGAGTTCTGTGTGTCTAAGATCACTTTTTACTTCCCCTTGAACAGCACACCAGGTCCCAGAACATCCCCTAGAAAATTCTACAGGCAAATACTGTTTACAAAACCTTTTCTGTCACGACAGCAAACCGGATTTGCAATGATTCACAAGGAAAAGATGTCAGGAAATTAAAAAAAAAAGGATTCCTGAAGAGCTGCACCCCATCCCACCCCATTTAACTTGAAACCACCTTTGTGTCACAGTTGCCCCACGCAGGGTGGAAGCAAGGGACAAATGCACTCCCAGAGCTTTTCATTTTTTGCAGGAGGAGCAGCAGGCACACTCACGGCATGACTCACGCCTTGCTCTGTGATGCCAGCCCAGCTGAGATGTTCCCAGCACGGAGGAAGGTGGGCTCCTGTGACAGGCAGACAAAGAGGTGTTGCCCACACTCTGCTTCTCCTCAGGGGACCCTGCGCTCATTGCCAGCATCCGTTCATTCTGTCAGCATGACTGGCACAGCTAAAATTCCCAAATCCTTTGGGTTTGGGCACATCCAGTGAGATTGGAAGGACAGTTATAAACCCTTAAATGCATCCCACGCAGCCCAGCTTAGAAAGGCACCGCCGTGAGAGGAGATGGGCAACCCTGACCTCGAGATTTAAAGCCAAGTCTGCAATGCCAACCCCAAAGCGGCCGCTCCCCGGCCACACAAAGAGAATTAACCTCAGGCTGCCCAATAAACCCTCCCTTCCGTGCATTTTTGACAGCCCCAGCTCTGCCTGGGAGGGGCTGGGACCAGCTGAGTTCTGTGAGACTCTCTGGTGGTTGATTTTATAGCAGAACTGACGTTTCAGTGCTGCACCAGGAGCCCACAATGGCCTTGTCTCTCCTTGCTGGTCTTGCCCTTGATTAGGGCAACAATTGGACCGTTTTCAGACAATCTCAGAGAGCCTCAATCAGGCTGAGTGGCCCCACATCCCCTCTCAGAATGGGCCCGGACGGAAGGAGGAGCGAGCAGAACAAATCTGAATTAATCCCTCAGCGAGCAGCCCTGCTCTCCACAGCCAGTTGGCACCTCACAGCAAGGGCTGCTTGGGAAACAAGCCCTGAGCTGGGCATGGGAGCAGCAGAACAAAGCTAAAATGTGAACTGATGCTGTTTTACACCACTACGACACAGACTCTGAGCTTCAGAGGGCTGAAAATGACTCCTTGATTTTTGGGATGTGTCTCCCTTTTATACTATTTCACACAGACCAATCGGATCGGTGACACAAAGGCAAAACCTCTTCACTCACATTGGTCAGAGCAGAGGGACAGCAAGGAGAAGTCCCTCCTGGGAAAAGGAATGAATAACAAAGGTACAGTTACAGAAACATTTCTCCTGTTTACAGAAAATTCCCTGAGAAAAGGATTTCTGAAAACCAGAACACCTCAGGCACGGAACCAGGGCTGCAGTGAACCATTCTGTACTGTGGGCACTGCCTCGCGGCAGGGCTCAGGTGTGGGCAAGCCTGGGCACTGCCAAGCAGCTGAGTTACACCTGGAGGAGCACAGGGAAACACCTTTGGGTCACTCACACCAAGTTCCAGGCCCCAGAAACCCTCCCAGCCTCTTCTCCACCACAGTATTCCGAGAATCCCAGCGTTCCGAGGACACAGAGCTGATGGGGTGACCATCACTGGAAGTGAAGTGTGGTCACACAACAAACTTCTGCTCTGGGAACAGGAAGGGAGGGTGAGGAGCCTGCCCAGGGTCTGGGAGAAGGAAAAAGAGGGACACTAAACACCTCTGCACCTCCTCCTCATGTTCCTGATCTGAGTGGATCGGGACCCTTCCTACCAAGGGTCTGTGCTGGGCCTTTGCAGCAAAAGGGGCTCAGAACATTGTGCCAAAGGGAAAAGGAAAGAGGGAGAAATATGCAGAATAAACACGCCCTAAGAACATAAATAATACGGAATTTATCCATTTTCAGACTTTGACCTCCTTTCTGCTCCTCCCATAACTTCCTGGGAAAATTCAAGCATCCAACAGAATTTCTTCAGCTTGTCTCTGTGGTGAGCTTTTCCCTAATTCCCTGGAAAGCTGTCTGGTGAATTTTGATTCACTGCTTGAGAAATCTTTATGACATTGCTCAGAGCAAAAGCCAGCCCTGCAGCCCTGGGGCTGCAGAATTAGGAGCTGCCCAGATTAAGGAACTAAGATGAGATGCAGGATATATCAAAGGCAGAGATCTTAAAGTTAACTGTGCTTCCCCATTAAATATGATCTCTGTGTAAATCATTTGGATTTACAGCAGTGCAAATGTAAATAATTCTGATTTATTTGGGGTTTTTGTGTAAATAGGTTTTTTATTATCTCCTGTAAACTGCCACTCACTTCCCTCTCCTCCATTTCCAACCTTGCTTTCCACGCTCTCCTCTCTTCAGCAGTTTGTCTCCTCCTTAGGCTGAGTCTAAGGACTGATTTTTCCTCTGCTTCAGTAGCTTAACTTTTAATTTAAACACATTTTGCACCCTTAAAGCTGACGGGTGCCTCAGTGTTGTGATAAAAAACAAATCCTTGGATCAAGCAGGGACAGGCTCATGAATTTGGGGTTAACTTGGTGAAAATTCAAGGTAATTCATGCATAACTTTTTCTCCTTCCAGTGATTATGGGGTCTCTCATGTCCACACATCTCATCCAAATCTGTGGCTCCATCCCAGCCTTACCCACCCCCGGAATTATTTTAAGTCAAGCGCAAATTCGGACCCTCTACCTCAGCCCTGCCTGGATTTGTACCTACACAGAAGTGGTGTTTCAGCATCTGAGCCACTCAGACTTAATTCACCACCCCTGCTTCCCTGTGAGGTAAAAAAGGAACTCTGATTTCACAAACAGCGACACGAAGTGACTCACCCAGGCAAGCAGCAAGCAAAGAACCGAGCCCTAAACCCACACCAAACCTCCTGCCAGCACATCCCACCCGATCCTGCCTCCCAAAAATACCCACGAAGGACACCGCTGTCCCGAGATGATGTGTGGCTCCCCCTCAGCATCCCCCAGGCACGGCAGAGGCGGGATAACTCACAGGGATTTGCAGAGGGAGAGTTTTTTCCTCAGGGAGGTGACGCAGGGGTGGCAGACGTGCCCGGCCGCTGTGCCGCAGGACGCTGCGCCAGGGCACGGCTTCTGCACCATGGCAGCGCTCCCCAGCCCTCCAGCCAGCAGCAGAACTCACAACCTCCGGGGAAAGGATTGCCAGAGAGCCCCAAATGCAGCCAGAGCAGGGGGGAAATGTTCAGGCTGCTCCCAAAACCTCCAGGAGCTGGAGCGTGGCCCTTGGAAATGCTGAGAAGGGAACTCCACCAGCAGTGCCCTCGGTGAAGATCCTGCCTGGGAGGATTCCAGCCATCCTCAGCTCTGTGTTCCTCGGTTTTTTTCATCCCAGAATCAGCTCAGCAGCTCTTTGTTTTTGGCTGGGACAGCTTCTTTCAGCACTTTCCCAGCTGTCCTGAGGTGGGTGCAGCTCGTGCCCTGCTCTGAGCATCTCTTGCTCCTTCTGCTCCTGCCCTGCTCTGGAATGCCAGGGCAGCGTGCCCAAGGCAAGGTGCACTTTCCAGGGCACAGCACCTGGCTCCCTGCCCTCCCTCCTGCTCACATCCTGCAGCTCTGACAAAATCCTGCGTGGCTGTGGGGTTTTGAGGGGTTTTTTTAAGAGCCGATGTACAATAGTCAGTGGATAAGTGACCAGAACTGCCTTGGAGTTCTTAGCTGTGCTTGGTGGACTCTGTTAAAAAGAGTAAAAAAAAGAAATACCACCTAAAAGCAGCAAAAATAAATCCTCCTCGTTCAGTTTCTGGGGGGGTCTAAAAGATTCAAGATGCCTCAGAAACAACCTTCATCTGTGTTATTTATAATAGCAGACGGCAAGCTCTCAAAGGCTCTGTCAGCCTTCTCACCACTTCCTGTCCAGCTTACATTAAAAGGTGTGTTTGAGTTATTTTTTTGGCGCAGTTTCATGAGCACAAACCACCAATACCCAAAGGAAGATTGCACCAGTGGAGGCTGAGGGAATTACCTCAGCAAATGAGACCAAAAGACACCAGTAGAAAAGGTATTTTACTATCCCTCACACGGATAATTTTAGGATCCGCCAAAAGAGAAGTTAATTGTAATTAAATTTAGGCGGCAGGAACGTTGCTGGTCCTAAATATAAGAGGTCAGTAGGCTCAGCATTGCTCTGGCTTTGCAGAAACAGTTTTGAGATCAGCCTGTGCTGCTGAAACCTGCCCCTTCCAGCCAGGAGAGTGTTGTCAGCACCAACCTAAATGCTCCCTACAAAACCCATCTGAAACAGGCAGCATTCCCAAAGGATTCCCAGAAATTCATGAACAAATCCTAACCCTGTTGAAGCTGTGGAATTCCAGCTGAACTGGAATGACAGCACCTCACACTAAGGTGATGTCCTCAGAACATCCCTGCTCTGCTGTCCCACTCTTTATTTCCCAGCTGCAAACCTGTCAATCAATTAGGGGTGTTTTGTTAATTAGTCCGGACTCCACAGCCATGGGGAGATGGATAATTGGAGTGAAAGGTGGAGGAAAAGGTGAGCCACAACTCCCAAGTGCTGATTCCGAGCCAAAAACCCTCGTGGGATATTAATTGGCTCCTTAGGGTCACTCTCAAGTGAGCCAATTCCTGCTATTTCGGGGGCTGCATGCATTTTCCCACTTTCAAGTTGATGAAAAACGCAGCTTTTTAAACACTACTGAGACCGACATAAATCACATTGCTTTTTAGATGTCTCTGGGATGTGCAAGGAAAAGAAATCAGTGATCACTCAGGGCTCACAGTTCATGCCCAGTGCGAGAAAGCTCAGCAGATTCAGGCTCAGAAGTTGACCTACAAGATGCAGCAAAACAACTCCTCATCATGTGGCTCTGAGCAAAGCAACATTCATAAATCATGCACCGAAATAAACAGCAAAAAATCAGTTTTCAACAGCTTTTGTGCCAGTGCTGCAATTTGAAACGGTCATTAATCAACCCAAATTAAAAGTTTCTTCTGGAACTTCCCAGCAGTTTTGCCCCAGGTGCTGCACACGAGTTCTGGACTTTGGGACTGCCACAACACACCAAAAGTGACTAAAACAGCCAAGCTCAGAGGTGTCTTTGCTGAGGACAGGATCCAGCCAGGAAATTCCATCTGTGAGTTTTTAAATCTCAGAGGAGCTAGTTGCCCACACGCAGCACCTCTGGTGAAGCTGCTGCAGCAGCTGGAGTTTGGGGAGTGAACCTCAAAAGAGAATTCTGGCTATTTCAAGGGCTGGATGCATTGTCCCACCGTCAAGGTGATGAAAAACACAGCTTTTTAGACATCGATATGACCAATTTAAATCACTTTTTTTTTTTGTTAAACAGCTCTGAGAAGTAAAAGGGAAATAAATCAGGGCCTGGAGCAGCTCGGACTCACCCGTCCTCACGCGTGAAGGGGCTCAGGAACCGCGCAGAGTCATCGTCGTGGCTGCTCTGCTGGCTGCTCTGCTGGCTGCTGCAACACAGACAGGCACAGTCAGGGCTGGGAACCTCCTCTGGAGCACTCGGAATAAATCCAGATCGAGGAAAACAGATCTGCTTCACCTCCTCTGGAACACTCCGCTTAAATCCAGAACACAGAAAATATCTTTATGACCTCTGGAACACTCAGCTTTAAATCCAGATTGAGGAAGACAGATCAGTTTGACCTCTGGAATCCTCATCTTTAAATCTAAATTACAGAAAACATCTTTGTGACCTCTGGAACCCTCATCTTTAAATCTAAATTGCAGAAAACATCTTTGTGACCTCTGGAACGCTCACCTTAAATCCAGATTACGGAAAACAGATCTTTGTGACCTTTGGAACACTCATCTTTAAATCCAAATTACAGAAAACATCTTTGTGACCTTTGGAATAGTCACCTTAAATCCAGATGGAGGAAAACACAGACAGAGCTGGGGAACCTCCTCTAAAACACTCAGCTTAAATCCAGACTGAGAAAAACAGATCTGTTTGACCTCCTCTGGAACACTCAGCTTAAATTCAGATCAAGGAAAACACAGACAGAGCTGTTTGACCTCCTTTGGAACACTCAGCTTTAAATCTAGATTACAGAAAACAGATCTGTGTGACCTCTGGAACATTTAGTTTGAAATCCAGATTGAGGAAAACATCTTTGTGACCTCTGGAACACTCAGTTTTAAGTTCAGGTGGAAGCGAACTCAAGGTTCACGCTCCACATTTGGGGTTGAAGAGAGGAAACAACAGGAGGCATTGAGTTTATTTCTGATTCACAACGAGCACGACGGCTTGGAGTCTTTCAATTTCACTTTGTGACACTTCCTTGAGAACTTTCTGAAGCATAAAAGCGACTTTGCACATCACCCGGGCTGCATCTCATAATTCCTTACTTCCAAACATTCCAACACGGAGCTGCTGGGTGTTTATACCCTCCCCAGTCCCAGGCAGAGGTAGAAAAGAGCATTAAAAACCAACTTTTGACGCGGCCAGCGCTGAACTTCTGGTGAGACTTGCAAGCTGAGCCCACAAGATGTCACTGTCCCCCCTGCGATGGGTGTTTGGTGGGCGAGCATTGCATTTCCTGCGCGTTTATCCTGCGGAGTTCACCTGGATCCCCCTCTGGCAGCTCCAGGGGCTGCTCAGGATTCCTGCTACAGCTTCATTTCCTGGCCGCAGCTCCTGCTGGGCACGGGCAGAGCTGATTCTGCCTCCAGGTGAGGCTGGAGGGGCTCCTGGGAGGGATTTAATCGGCTCTGCTGCCTACCACTGCCTCCGGAATCATGGCAAACCAGCACAAATTGGTCTGGGAACTCCTGTTGGAGCCCTGGGCACTGAGAATTCCAGGCTTTCTGTGCTCACAGGCACTGACCCCCAGGCAAACACTGCATTGACCTGAGGCCGTGGAAAAGGCTCCCAAAATGGAGTGACAGCGCTGGGATTGTGGGTGTGGAGTTTGGATAGAAGTGTGTGAGATCACAGGGTGAAAAATTAGAGTTTAAGGGTTTAGAATAATTTATCTATATAAAGCAAGATGGAGGATTTAGAGCAGAGGCTGAGTCCTTCTTTTTCCCCTTCTTCTCCATGGCTCTGGGTGGTGTTTTGTAATTGGAGAGAAAAATCTACATTGCGGCCACGGGTGGTTGGTTATTGGGTTAAAAGTCAAAATAATTGAGGTGTCATTTCATAATTGGACGGTTTATCCTTAAAAGGCCTTGTAGAGAGAGAGAGAGAGATGGGTCCATTTTTAGTTTGTTAGCTACAAGTGCTGTAGAACTCACAGCTTGTGAGACTGGAACATAGATAAGAATTAATAAACACCTGAGTCCAGACAAGAAACACCATCTCGAGCATTTAATCCCAGCTCTGGCAAAAAGAAGATAAAATGCAACAAACTCAGAACAGGATAAATTTCTCTGTTGGGAAGGATCTAAATCATTAAATCAAACCAGTTTAAGTGTGCAGCACCTGCTTGCAGTCACAGCTCTGCTGCACTGGACACATCACACTGTGCAGAGGCACAGAAATACAAATATGGGATTAAAAAAAACCCCTCCACCAAATTACATATTTTCATTCTAAAGAGCAATTTTTTATCCAGTGACATCTATTTTAGGGGAAATGGTACCAAAACTGCAAATAGCACATTTCCATGAAGAATACTTGAGAGTTAAAATAAAGGGATGGGCTTTCTCCTCTCCCTCCTGGTAAGAGTACTTTTGGCAAAGAATTTGCAGTTTTCTGCAAAGAATAAAAAGCCGGTGAATCCCAATTTCAGTCCTCAACCGTCTTCACTTTGACCAGCTGCCTCTCTGAGGCCATCAAGGTGATAATGAACACGACCTTTCTGAGAGCACAGCACCTGCCTTGGGGACGCCTTCAGCACTTGGGTGACACCGCCTGGCACTGTGCCCCATTTCTGCCTCTCCAGAGCGTGAGACAGAACGATGTTTCTGTTATCAGAGAGAGGAGAGCAGGCTGAAGCCTTCAGAAAAGGTAATTAGTGATCAATAGTTAGAAAAAAAATCCTTGGCAAACCAACACAGAGATCAGCCTCTGGGGCTGATAGGAAACCACGGAGCTCCAGCAATAAGGGAGGAAGAATTCTGTATTGGCCCCAAGCTGTAAATCGACAGCTGGGTAAGAACAACACATTCCTGAAAGCAAATAAACCTTTTTCTTGCACTTCTGAGCTGAATTACGGCCCAGTGCACTGGGAAAGAGCACAGAGGGAACCACGTTTACCCTCCTCTGCCAAAGGAATCCCCCCTTTTGATCAGAGCGAGCACTGCAGGGATTGTTTCTGCAATTTCTCCTTTCTGCAGAGAAAACCCTCCCACCAAACTTTCCCTTTTCGGTTCAGATGGAGCAGATGGAGCCAAAACTTACCCAAGGAGGATTCCCAGTCTATCCCAGCCCAGCAATGCTGGGAACACCATGTGAGAACTCCCTTTGGGACAGCCAAAATGAACCTTAGACCTCTTCCTGCTCATCCACCCCATAAAGTTCACATTCTAAATGGGGGTTTAAAATTTAACAGGAGCCAGGCACGGCAGCTCATTGAAATACAACACCTCAGCTCGGGATTGTGAGCAATTAAACACTCGGAGAAAAATCATTTTTTAACCCGCCTGTCCCTCCAGCACGAGCTTCTCACCAGGGGAGTGATTTGCATAAAACTCTGGGAGCTTTTCACACGCCAAAGAAAATGATTTCAACCTTCTGGTTATTAGGCAGTGAAGCAGTTAAAGTGACTAAAACGCTCAGAGTGGCTGAAATGCAGAGCCTGCTGCTTTATGGTTGTTTTTCAGTCCATTGGAGGATAACCTGCTATTAAGTGTTCCTTTTGCTATAATGACAATTTATATAATGACAATTTAAAATACGGCAAGATGAAAGGAGAGGAAGAAAGGTGGGATTTGTGCTGAGGAATAACACGGGAAGAAGCGTTCAGACAGGATTTTGTATCCACAGAGAAGGTCGAAAGCTGGATAAAACTCTGAGGAAATCAACAAAACAAGCTTATCTCATCCCCAAGCTCAGCAGAGAGAAACTTGGATTTGGACAAGGTTTAAATCTTCAGGTGCACGAGCCCAGGGTGCCCCTTTTGTTCCTGTAATTTCTAAAACAATAAAAATACTTTAAGCTTTGTGCCCTGTGGTTTTTCCTTAATTCTCATGCAAACTCATTAGTTATTACTTTAGAAAATTCCTCAGCACAGATTAACCAGGCCTTTTAACAATTAAATCCTTGAAGATTCTGCTTCCAGCACTCCTCCACCGAGCAATTTACCCAGGTAACCCGAGTACAAAAAAACCCATTTTTCTCCTGACTAAACCCAGGTGTTCTCATCCCACACACTTTGTTTGAAGCAAATTCGAATTTGCTGTTGTTGCCTTAAATATTTCGATATTTCTCTTGCACTAGGGAAGTTATGAGCTATAAACTAGATTTTGTGCTATTATTGTTTATTTAAAAAAGGCAGAAAAGTCTCATTTTATTTAGAGATTTCAGTCTCTGAAGGATAAGGCAGAGGCAGGATCTCTGATTTTATGCATGAACAGGCTTTCAGAGCTGAGCAGGTCCCCCAGCAGGAGATATTTATCGTGATTTCACAAAGTTCAGGCACTCGGGTCAATTTTTGCACACCAAGAGCCTTCTGGAACTCCTGTGCCCTCCAGGTGTGGGTGATGAACCCACTGTGCTTTTAAATCTCCAGGTGTGTTTGGCAAAATTTTAATCCATGGAATTTTATTTTTTTTTCAGGCCCAAAAGCACAAACAACAATGAGGGAAAACAAGGACGGGAGCTCACGACCTGCAGCTGGAATTGGACAATTAAACTCCAATATACAAATGGACCAAAACTTACAAAAGTGTGAGACCTCGTGACCGTTTGTCCATTTTGTGTCCATTTTGTGACCAGTTTGTGTCCACCTTGGGTGCAGCCCTGGCCAGGCTCTTGTCCTGCCCAAGGTGACCTTAAAGGCCTTTCAATAAATCTCTGCTTTATTCTCTGGCTCTGCCCAGTCTCTGCTCCAGCTCAGCCTTCCCAAGGCATCAGTTGTGGCACCCCACAAAGGGACAGTGAGGTGTCATTTCCCCGGTCCCATCACCCCATGTCCTCGTGAAATCTCCCTCTCCAGCCTCGTAACCCCCTTGAGGTCCTGGAAAGGCTCTGAGGTCTCCAAGAGATTCCTGAGAACCAAACAGACACTTCCTGCTCCAAACCTTCCCATCTTAACCCCGTTTCACTGACGGGGAGGGTGTAAAGCCACATTTGCAGTCCAAACCCATTGGAAATGATCAGAAAAGGATAAGGCACAGTTATAAATGTCACCCAGACCTCCACAATGAGCGTCACACAGAGCTGGAGAGCCGCGGTGTGAGCCCGCAGTAAACCATCACCTCTCCAAAGGGTTAAATGGGCAGCGCAGACAAGTCTCCTCTCCTCTCCTCTCCTCTCCTCTCCTCTCCTCTCCTCTCCTCTCCTCTCCTCTCCTCTCCTCTCCTCTCCTCTCCTCTCCTCTCCTCTCCTCTCCTCTCCTCTCCTCTCCTCTCCTCTCCTCTCCTCTCCTCTCCTCTCCTCTCCTCTCCTCTCCTCTCCTCTCCTCTCCTCTCCTCTCCTCTCCTCTCCTCTCCTCTCCTCTCCTCTCCTCTCCTCTCCTCTCCTCTCCTCTCCTCTCCTCTCCTCTCCTCTCCTCTCCTCTCCTCTCCTCTCCTTTCACAAAGAAAAACATCAACACCAACCTCCCCCCCGAGCCCTTTCACCAACATTTTATTTACCAACCACCAGCAGAGCCTTTCCCTGTTAGCAGAACCTCTGGGAAACCACTGAGCTATGGAAAACGTGAATTAATTGTTCAGTTCCATCAGGAATTAATTGCTAAATTCCATCGGCAGGCACAGCGCAGGGCACAGGATCTCAGCTGGCCCAGTGGCAAATATTTGCTGACCAGATAAGATCGACAGCATTTCAGTCCCAGGCTGTTTGTAAATCACTCCGATTTTGATACTCTCGGGTGACTGGTTGCCCTAAACCACACAAATACTGGAAGGCAAATATTTGGAAAGAAAAACCACAAACTCACTGCGCAAAGGCAGTGAGATTCAGCCAAAAAAAAAAAAAAAATAAAAAATAAAAAAGCCAAAGCTGGTGGAATCCACTTGGCACAGACTACCAGAAACAAATGGCAAAAAAAGAAAATAAAAAATCTGCAGTGGCAGCAAAGAGCACATCAGCGCTCCCAGGAGACAGGCATGCAGCAGCTAAAAAACAAATTTAAAAAAAAAAAATCACATTTTTGGAAGCATTTCAGGCCTCATTTGGACCTGCAGGTTCAAAAAGGAAAAAGTTGCATTAATACTGAGTCGCTACCCAGGCGTTATTTGTGTGTTTTCAAACTTCAGATTGGAAGAGACGCCACACAGAGGGAAGTTTGTGCTCATGGGATTTCCAAAGCCACCAAAGGCAGAGGGGAGCAGCTGCTTCCCAAACACTTGTTTTCCCAAAAATCCTCAACTCACCAGCTCCAGCTTCAAGCACAAATAGGGGGGAAACAAAAGCATTTGCCTCTTCCGGGGTGGAATCCCAGTGGGGGCATCACTTCTTTAAAACTGTAAAGTTGTTCTTTACACAAACAGGATTTTAACAAGGATTTTAGCAGAAATGAGCGAGCCCGGCACACGCCCACTTCCCGGTTCTCAGAGAGGAGCAGCCCCATTTCCTCCCCTCTGGGCCACAGCTGGAAGGTGGAAGTTCAGCAAAAACAAAAAATGAAAAAATGCAAAATTTAGAGCGGCTCGTTCTGCAGCTTCTCAGAACAGAGAGACCAAAACCTCCCCAGGGCCGGAGCAGCTCCCTCCTCACCACCAAACACCTCCACGATATTCCTAAAGCCTTGGATCACTTTTTCATAATGGAAGAGGCTCTATAACCTTAATCTTGCAGCTTTTGGGGGTTGTTTTTTTAGGTTTCACAGTCAGCAGTTTCTTAGGGGAAAAATATATTTTAAAAAATCACATCAGTGCAGTTTCTTCCTCTAGAAAACACCACAATATTTTTCACACGTGTCAAAGTCAGAGAAAGGGGAATGACCAATAATTTAGTCCCAGAAATGCTCAGAGTGAATTTCAATTTAATTAAGGAAAGCAAAAGCATTATGGGCGACTTGAATTTAAAGGCTCGTTTACCTTTATAAGCCAATTCAAAATAGCTAGGCCACCAATTTGTAAATAATATTTTTAGCTCAATTTCCAACAAATCAGCAGTTCACTGTTAACTGATTTATAGAGGGACCAAGAGAAAGTTTTTTAAGGTAAAAAGGAGAATGTCTACCTCAGAACAAGAAGGGAAGCAGCCTCAGTGCTGAACAGTGCTGGAGTCTCCCCTCATTTGTTCCCCACTTTGAGGTAAGTTATCAGGATTTCATCTGAAAAACCTCCACATGTGCGTGGCTGGCAGCTCAAGAAACCTCCAGCTCCTCAGCCCAGGCACTTCTCTGAGCTGGGATGGAATTCCTCTCATAATACACTTCATTTTTAATGTGTTAGAGGCGTTTCAGGACTTAAGACAAGTCTTTCCTTTTGGATGATTCCACAGTGAGTGTCAGATTTTCCAGCAGAAAACCAACCTGAGTAAATTCATCTGCTGAAGTGTCAAGAGCTGCTGCCCCAGCTCCTCCCCACCGATCCAACAAAATCCACAAGTTTTTGCATCTTTTGCAGCACCAACATTTCATCCTTAACCAGCCCTGATCTCAGGCCAGAGGGAGAGCTGTCCTTAAATTGAAGCCTGAATGATCTGCTCAGCAATTCTGGCCCCAAAAATCACACACACGGCTCCTGAAATCACAAGCAAGGGTGGCTTGGAGAGGTAAATAATAAATTAAAGCTGATCAAACTGCCTTATGGCCGCATCAATAATGCAGGCAGGCTGTAGGCACAGCAAAACGCCACCAGGTTGGCCCCTGAAGAAAGAGGCATCATCATGTTTTAATAAAAATAAAATTTGTCCACCTGCGTGCGGGGTTCATGGTTTATAAAGGTAAACAACTTAATTACCTGGCTGGTAAATGACGGGTGAGGGGAAGAGGAGGAGCTGTCTGCATCCCTGATAAAAACCATCCCATTTATCATCTGCACAGCAGCCTTGAGGTTTGGATCATCGTCCTTTGAGCAAGGACACGTTGCAGGGACAGTCCTGCCCCCAAGGAATCGCCCTCCTGCTCTCTCACCTTGAACAAAGCGGTGTCAGGGGCAGGAAAGGCTCTCTCAGCCGTCCCGGGGGTTTAATGGGAGGGAAAGAACCGTCTCCCCCCTGCTCTGTCAGCTTTTAGAAACCCAGCAGGTCAACAAAGCCCACAATTATCCCGGCTGTTAAAAACTAACCAGCACCTCGGAGTTTCCGGGTGAGAAAAGCAGACCTGGAGCGTTAGAGAGAGCGCTGAAAGCCTTTTGTTTATTCACTGGGATGCTCGGTGTATGCTAATGGTCACAGAGCTGCTGCTCCTGCTCGGGGCCATGTGAGCAGAGCTCAGCTGGAGCACAGCCTGCCTGCTCCCTGCCAGATTTCCTGGGAAAACCCTGCCCCCGAACAGGTACCTGGCCACGGAACGGAGATTAAAGTTGCCAGGGCTCCAAAATATGAAATTCCAGCAGCTCGACGGCATCTCAGCCAGAGAAACTGAGCGATTGGGAGCAAAGTGTCTTTATTTCTGCGGAGGGAGCCGCAGCCTGATGGCCGCTCCTTTCGGCAGGTGGGATTTGGGAATCTGCACGCCTGACGGGATACCTGCACAGGATGGCACACCTCGGGAATCCCAGTGACACTGTCTGAACCCCGAGGGAATGAATGAAATGAAAGCTGGGTGAATGAGCTGCTGCACAAAACCCTCCAGCCTCCAGCACAGCTGTCCCTGTCGCCCTCAGACAAACTGGTGGCACCGAGGTGACACTGGGAGCATCTGTCACCAGCAGCAGTGGCACAGCAGGACAGCAGCAGGGCAGAGCAGGTGCTCTCTGACCCTGCTAAAGCAGCAGCAGCAAACAGGCAATAGCTGTTCTACAGGAAAACAGCTTCTTTGCCCGAAAAAAGTCACATTTCACTCGGGGCACAGCAAATTTACCCCACGTCTCTTTCAAATTAATGCCACAAAACCCCTCAGGGTTCATCACCCTCTCCACGGCCATTCCCCACAGGTTCTGCTTCCTCTGTGCTGTTTTCTGCTGAGCTGTGAGAGCCCGGGGATGATCTCTGCACTCTGCCGGCCCACAGTGAGCACCAAACCGGGCTTTTCCATCTGGGCTAGGGAGGGAAAAATTCCATCTGAAACCACCGCGTTTCCCGTGGCAGATCTGGATTCCTGTTGCACGTGAAGGAAGGAGGTGCCAGGCTAACTTTGGTATGCTGATGCCACCTGAGCCATCCACCACCTCACCTTTTTTTTCCAGGCACTTACTAGGAAACATGACCAAAAACTCCCTTGGAGATGAATAAGCAGGAAGCTGTCAGCATGGCCCTGTACATAACACGTGTACAAGGAAACTCATTCTTTCTTCCTCCTTCACACCAAAAGAAACGTGTCTTGGCCTGCCTGAAACTCACTCACCATCAATAAATCCAAATTAAGTCCTTCAGCTGAAGGGCTGGATCCTTCACCCTCTGAACTTCAGACCATAACTTCAATATTCTGACACTTCAGCACATGCCTCACACATTATCTTTCCCATTTTGTCTGCTGTGCCTGAATCCCTACTGGCACCACCACTGCTTCGTGAAAATCAGAAATATTCCCCAAGCCAAGAGATGTTTTTCCATGTTAACTTGCCAAGAGGGATTATCAGATCCTCAGTGGCATGCATTCATTGATGAATGTTCTTTAAAAATTAATAAGCTGACAGACTGACCTTGCTGAAGGGACCTGATGAAAGAGAAATTATCACATAATCAGAGTGGACATTCAAAGCTCTGCCCTGTAAACACTCAGGCACCACAGCAGGCAGTGAGTCAGCGTGGTTTGTGCAGAAATGCTGAAGGTTTCTCTTTTTCTGGAAGTGCAGCACATCCTTTAAGCACAACCCCACGGATCAGCTGCACGGGAGCAGCAAACAGGGGCAGAAAGCTTGGCCCACACTAAGCCAGCCTGAGGAGTTATAAAGCAGGAATTTCTTGGAGAAATCTTTAACATGTCTTGTGTATTTGGGGCCTTCAGGAAAGGCAGAAGGGTTAACTCCACTGCGCGTGGGGTGCCCTGCAGAGGGTTACATAAGGCGCAGGTCTATCTCCGTGTGGCCACACAACACAATGGCTGGGCATTAATTCCGTGTTGACAGGCTCTTGGAGGCCTTTGGGAATGATTTGTGCCCTTCTGAGCCAGAGGACTGTGTGACTTTCAGGTCTGGAAAGCTGCCAAGGACTGAGCCTTGACACACAGACCCACGGGGCTGCTTGCTTTCTCTCTTTGTCCCAACACTGAACTGAGGATATCAAGGGAAGTCTCAGTGGCAGGAACGAGCATCACCACAAAACCCAGCAGAGGTTTGGCATCATCATCATCATCATCACGTACAGGTAATGCCAGCAGAGAGGTCACTGCTCCCTCTCAGGGTCTCCTCAGGACACCTTGGTGAATTAAATCTGGCTCTGTGTCACCTGGAGGGCCACCAGCAAGGACAGGGCCCTGCCCTGATGCTCCCAGAGAGCTCCCAGGCCTTTTGCTCTGGCACCAGCACATCCGACCAGCACCGTGACACATTCCAGCCAACAGGCGAGCACAAAGTCCGGGGAGAGGCACATCCAGGGGAGCACCAGACCCTTCCAGCCTACTTTGGACACCATCACCTGGGGAGCAGGGGAGGGGAGCGGCCAGAGGACCTACCTGCTCTCACTGCACTCCTTCTTCTCTCGGACGCGCAGCCACTTCCGAAGGAGGAAGCGCTTGCGGCGCGGGGAGGCACTGGGAGTGGAGCAGTTGGACCAGGGGGTGTCCTCGTCACTGGAGGGGGTGATCTCAATGGATGGGAGCTGCAGGTATTCCTTGCTGGAGGAAGGAGAATCCTGGAACCTGCCGGCCTCCAGGCTCTGCTCCTGCACGTTCTTCATCCGCCTCATCTTGAAGCGCTTCCTGCGCAGGGTCGGGGTGGACGAGCTGGACCAGCCGCCCTCCAGCACCTGCTGCTCGGGGACCCGCAGCGCCGGGAGCTGCAGGGTTTCTGTCATGTTGGCAGCTGGCATCAGACGGCCCTTTCTCCTTTCTGCTCCCACCCCCGGGGCACTTGTAGCTCTGATCTCGGTGTAAACCACACCACAAAGCCACCGCTCGCCTTCCTCCTCCCTCTGTCCCTCCTCTCAAGCAGGAAACCTCATGTTCTTCACGTGCTCTCATTTACCAGCCCGCGGGGTGGGGAGGGGAACGGACACGCCGCAAAGGGAAGCCGGTCTCAAGTTTCTTTTCTCCTTCTCTCCTCTACAAAAAAAAAAGTCCCTCCCCTGCCTCTCTCAGAGCAGGTTTAGGGCTGACACGAGGGTTGGCAGCGAGGGCTTGGCCGGCTTTCAGCTCCCCTCCCCAGCCCCCCTCTGCCTTCTGCTGGCTCAGGGAAGGAAAAGGCTCCCGGGGCTGCTCTAGGAAAACTCTGTGGCTGCGGTTCTTCTCGACAGGCGAGGCAAGCATGGAGTGGAGCGGCGTGGAGCTGTGGGGAGGGCAGAGAGAGAAACAGAGGGAGGGGTGGAACAAGGCTCGATAAAAATCAGGAAAAAGTGTAGCGGGAGCAGCATTCTGCCTCCGCAGCGGGTGAGACACACGCCGGGCAGCTGTCGCAAGTGTAACCGCGCTCCTAATCCCCAGAGGCAGGGTTTGTGTTACCGAATATGCTGCTGCTACAAATGCACCGCCCGGAGGACGGGGAAGGAGGGGGAAGAGCCTCCCGGAGGAGCCGCTCGGGCTGGGTTGTCCCCTTTGTCCCACCTTCCTGCTCAGCCGGCCCACCTCGGCAGGGAGGCAGCGAGACAACTTGGACTTTTAGCCTTCTTCCACAACTGTTATTATTACTATTATTATTATTATTATTATTATTATTATTATTATTATTATTATTATTATTATTATTATTATTATTATTATTTTCTTGTCCCCATTGACCGCTCGCAGAGAAGTCAAAGGAGGAGGGGGATTGAGGAACAACCCAAAAAAAGCAGCGGCAGCAGCAGCAGCAGCAGGTGGCACCAGAACTGGTGGGGCTTTTAGCTCAGTTTCACGGCCAGTGAAAGCTGATTTAAAAGAGTTCTCGTGGGGGAGATGCTGCTTCCAAAATGCCCGTGGGGGGGGGATGGAGGACGTGAGGGGCAGGAACCCAAAGAGACACCACGGAGGACAGCGACACGTGCAGAGCGGGTTTCACACCGGGACAGAGGCGCTGCGGGGCGAAATCCCACACCCCAAGGGAGCTCCAGCAAGGAAGGGTCAGCAGCAGCCACAGGACACGGCTTGCAACGTTCTGGTGGCGAAATCAAACCAGGGAAAAATGTTCCGACAGATTCTCCATCAGTACCCTCTGAATTTCGCTGACTGATCCTGCATGAGGCCCTCTTTTCTTGTGATAAAAAAGGGATGTAAAATTAAAGCCCTCCAAGGCAGTGACTAAAACTCGGCTGCGTGAATTTCGAGCGTGCTCTCTCTCAAAAAAAAAAAAAAAAATCAACACAAAAACATCTCTAAATCAACCTGACACAGCTTTAGTTTTCATTGTTCAACGGCCTGGACCTTTAAAAATATTAGCTTCAGGTTAGAAAATATTTGTCAACCCAAATCAAAATAGTTGTTCTTGCACGGACTGCCTCGGTTTTGTTTGAAAATAAACTTCACAGGAACTCTGAACATCAGAAACTGCCATCTAGGACAGGGATAATGTGTCAGGAAAGGCAGATTTATAGCAGCAGGAACAAGGGGGAAGGAAACATTTCAATCAAATGACAGAGCAGTTTAAGTGCTCAAGTGCTATTTTTAATTTCTGCACTGTCCTTTTTGCTCTGCTCATTCTGTAAGTTAATAGCTTGACAGCTCTTCAGACGGATTTCTGGAGAATCTGTCACCTTGGTATCCATGCACCAGGTGCACACACACAAACAGAATGCCTTCCACACACGCCCACTTAAAAAGAGAAACTCAAATAAACGCGGTTTGTTGTTTTCTTTTTAAGTCCAAGAAATAAAAACCTCCAGTTGAGGCAAAATGCCAATGTTTCAAAAGCAGCTTTGCGTCTTCTCTGCCTCGGGAGCAGATCCCTTTTCTCCCACGTCTTGCCATGATTTCCACCTCCTCACCACACAGTCAGAGGCATTGCCGGCTACCTCATAATCCCCAAAAACATTCACATTTCACCTCCTTCCCAGGGCATGGGGGAATCAAACTCCGGAATTTTAACCAAGAGAATGTGAACCTTCACACAATTCACCTGCCAGCCCCGGGAGGGAGGGATGAGCAGCCCTTTGGAGATCATCGTCATGGTTTGCTCCACGCATTAACGAGTTTGATCTCCCGTGGAATCTTTCATCAGCTGCACACCAGCCTTGTTTCATTGCAGCAACAAGTACAAACGAGGGTCAGAGCTCGAACTCCGGCGGGATCCTTCAGCACGGTGGGCACTGCCATCCCTCAGAATGCCCACAGCAATTAGCTAATTAATCCACAAGAGACTCATCCTCGCTGCTCTGGGCCAGACTTTGCCAACCACTCTGTCACCCAAGGAGAAGCTGGTGCTGTCACCAGGCTGGTTTTTCACCCTGATCCCCACTGAACTCCAGTGGAGCTCACTTGGAGGAAAGACCTTTTCCCATCTCCTTTCAATATGGAAAAGGGAATAATTCTCTGCACCCTGGGAGTCCATCTCCTCTGGAATGTGGCCGCAGCACAGTGACTGCCCCTTTAACTCCAGGCACTCAGGCATTAGTAACCACCCCTCATTTGCACCCCGGAACATTTTTATCCCGGAGAGGGGATGCCGGGCACCTCCCTGATGATCTGGGGAAGAAAAAAACCTCTGCCAGAGGAGCCAGCTCCAACACCTGACCCGGGGTGAGAGATTCCAGCCTGAGCAAGGATTATTTCTGTCCCAGCCGCAGCAGCACCCTCTCCCCGAGCCTCGCTTAATGACTCCTCCTGCAGTTTAATGATCCAGCTAATGACGGATTTATTCCTGCAACAAATGCGTTGTCGAGGCTTCGGGCTGATCAACAGCCTTTCTCCTCCTCCAGTGTTCTGGGGTTCTCCAGAAAAGGGCTTGCAAATGAAGCAATTAGGAAAGACAAAAATCCTATATAAAAAATTCAAATCCCTTCCCTGAAGGAAGAACGTGAACTAATGGCAGCCCAGACTCTTTGGCAGACTTTGCCATAAGGGTTTTCCCGTGGGTGTAAGGGATAGCAAAATGGGAGATGAATACAGAGTAGGAGCTGGCACGGAGAGTACAGGGTAAAAACCCCAATTTTATTAATTAAAAGCAGTTATTTTTAAGCACAGGAAATCCATCACAGCTTGCTCAGGAGGTGAACCAAGTCACTCAGATGCACATCTGGCTGCAGAGGCTCTGCCAGGCCAGGCAGGGGGATTGGAGCACTCACAGCCCAGCAGAATTCCCCTTTTTCCCATAGCTCAGCATCATTTTCAGCTTCTTTCCTTTCCTGTGCACACAGCTGAGAGTGGCAGGCTCTGCGTGAGGAACCTACAACTCAGGCATCGCCCTGCTAAGTCAAAATTCTGATTTTCTGAAGTTCAAAAAACACGGAGGGAGCTTTTAAGGTTTTTCCTGTTTGTTGGTTTGTTGGGTTTGGTTTTTTGTTTCTGTTTCTGTTTTGTGTGTGTGTGGGGAGGGGTTGGTGGGGGTTTTGGTTTTGTTTTTGGAGTTTTTTCTGGGTTTTGTTTGTTTGTTTGGGTTTTTTTTTTCTCGGTAGTGGTGGTGGTGATTGGGAGATGTTTTCGTGAAAATTCTGGAGTAATTTCATGATTTTTAAATGAAAAACCAATCCATTTATCCACATCTATTTTCACATTCTAACGTCCTTCTGCAAGAACACACGTTATCTCTGGAGCTGGATCTCAAGCAGGGACTTTGCCATATTTTGCTCCTTGCAGATTAAATTAGACGAGTTCTATTACAGTGAGACAGACGAGACCCTGCTGAGTAAATTCTGATTTCAGTGCCCTCCAGCCCTGCCCTCCCTGCCAGCAGCTGCTGTCCCTGGAGCAGTCACAGCCCCTTTGGTCTGGGCTGGGTGACACCTGATCCCTGCACGTGTTGTTTTCTGGAGCCCCAGCGCTGCTGCCAGGAGGCAGAGGACACAAATTTCACAGGCAAAAAAAAAACCACCAGAGACAGTCTGGGACAAAGAGAGGGTCACACATTCCTCCGGCTCGTGCTCGCCTCAGTTCTTCCCCTCCTTGGTGAAATATTTCAATTAAAAGCCCAGTCAGTGGGAAAATCAGTTTTTGGATGAATTGTATCAATCCTTTCTGGTGTAGAACTTGAATTTATCTGGGTTTTGGCCGCTGAGTTAAAAGCAGGTGTGCACATATTAATGTTTTGTTATGTTTGCCCATAAACTACGTCAACTTAATAAAACTTACATGTAAAAAAACTTTGACAGAATGTGAACCTAATATCACTTAAACTTTACAAAAATTAAACTTAACAGAACTTTAAAGTAATATTTAACAACACTTAAACTTAACAAAACTAAAATTTAACCTAAACTTAACAGAACTTAAAATAAAATAATTTAAACTGAGCAACACTTAAACTTTACCTTGCTTAAACAAAAGGGCACTTAAATTTGACAGAAATTGGTCTTAATGGAACTTAGCATTAAAAGAATAGTAAAATAATAAAATATAACTTAACATTGCTAGAAGTTGCTACGGGCCCTGCAGTTCCAGTGCCCACAGGTCCCAAGTGCATCACAGGAGGTCACACAGCCCGAAAAATTGGGAGCAGCAGCTCTCAGCTCCGCTGGGATCACAGCCTGGCCATCCCCAGCCTTGTGGGTGACAATTTGTGCCCAGACTCTGCTGTGAGAGCCACGACTTGATGAATATTTCTTCTATTGGTGCCTGCCCATCCTTGAAAAGATGGAAAAAGGGGCTTTCTCAGGGGTTAATTTGTAGAGATATTCTGTATTTACAGAAGGTATTAATTAGAGATTAGTATCTATTTGTGCTTTCCCTTCCACAAGGAACAACTCCCACGTCAGCCCAGCCGTGGAAGACTCCAGCCCTTGAATTGTGGCTGGGAGAGCACCACCTTCAGCAGGCGTTTCAGCTCTGCCCTCACGCACAGCCGAGCTCCCCAGATGTTCCGGATCCCCCCCAGAATCCCAGGAGCTGTCAGATGTGATTCCAGCGGCGCAGCGCACGGAGCGTTTCCTCGGCATTAGGGCAGAACTTTCACAGTTAATTTCTCTGGGCGCTGTTCTCTCTCCAAATTCAAGGGGACGGCGGAGCCAAAGATAGCAAACAATACAAATTAAATCAATGTCGTGGCTTGGCAGTGAGGATCCATCAGGAGACAGCAGCAGGGCGCAGGTTTTTGAACCTGTTTGACAGTCTGAGCTGCCCTCACGTTTTAGGAGTGAAGGGAATTATTTGGCACTGCCTGTTCACGCTGATCAAGTGATTCTGCTTGAGCGCCAGCAAAGGAAGCTCATTTCTCCTCCTAAATCTAATGAGGGGACCAAGATTAATTAAAATCAGTCCATCACAGGACAGAGGGTGATCCATTAGAGTGAATTCCCATTGGAGCCTGGGGTTTGGTCTGCGGTGTGGGAAGGAATCCCATGGAATTCCTCTCCCTGCACAGCACTAATGGATCACAGCACAGGAGGACAAGCCTGCGAGTACAAAAAGGGCTCTGAACAATCCATTTCCCCTCTCCAGGTGAAATCCCTGCTCCACCAGCCAGGAACAGCCAGCTTTGCTTCCATTCAGCACCCGGGCAAAACAAATGCTTCCCAAGTTAAAGAAGGAAGATTTTGCAACGCGACACCCTCCAGGCCAGAGACTGAGGCTCTCACAAGATCACTGATTTCTCATTTGAGGGAGATGCAGCAAATTGTTTGTACAGAGAGCAGCCAGTCTGGAGAGGCTTGCCCTGATCAGCACAACTGAGGGTGGAATTTCAGCTCCTGCATCCCATAACCGGGGGTGAGGTGAGCCTTTGTTTCAGCTCAGAACAAAACCCACCAGGTGCTTTGGCAATGCTGGATTGTCCTGACTCCAATTTCCATTCGTGTCTGGCTCAGAGCTGGGACTTGTTCCTGGCTGCACCTTCCCTGCTGCTGCCCTGGCTGGTCCAGGAAATTCAGGTCCAGGAAACCCAGATCCAGGAAATCCAGGGCTCTACAGCTGAGCCTGAAGACAACAAATCACTTTTACCTCTGGCTCATGGTTTGCTACCAACAGCATGGTTGGGAGTGCAGTGTTCTGGAGTATTTCTGCTTTTTGCCTTATGTTTAAGACAAAACCAATCCTGAAATGTCTTTCTTTGTGGAATTCCAAGAGGAAGAACACATCTTTGTCCTACAGAAATACGGGGGAAGGGAATTAAGTTTTATTTCAGGAAAAGATTTAAGTTTCATTCTGCACAAGGCCTAGTGGAAACCACCAAAACTATCTCTGAACTCCCAAGAGCCACTAAAGAGACAGAGGAAAAGATTCTTTCCTATGATTTGTAAACTCATTTTATACTATATATACATAAATTTATAATAAATTCCATTCCTGTCCATCACCTCAAACCTCCCCAACTGCAGCAAAGCTGCTGGAGCCTGTGCCTCCAATTAAGCAAATGCCTGAGGACAACTGTCAGCATTCCTCACCATCCCTCCGAGATCCATTTGAAAAATTACTCCGTGGACAACTGAAAAAACCCTTCTCCTGCAGCTGCCTGTGCCATTCCCACCCCTGATCCCGCACTTGTGGTGTGGAAAAGAAGCCACCCAAAGGCAGCTCCCCACCCCCAGCATCCACCCAGTGCTCTCATATCAGAGAACACAGACAAATGTCTGTTTGTCGGTGTGTATTCTGTGCACAGCGTAATATTATTACATGTTAATATCACATGTGATACTATTAACGTTCTATTACCATGGAACACAGATAAAGGTCCATTTGTTGATGTGTGTTACATGCACAACGTAACATTACATTGTTATTATTGCATATAAAATAATTGATGTTTTATTATCATGGAACACAGACAAATGTCTGTTTCTTGATATGTATTACATGCACAGCGTAATACTATTACATTGTTAATATCACATGTGAAATTATTAATGTTCTATTATCACGGCACACAGACAAATGTCTGTTGATGTATGTTACATGCCAAAACCCACGTTTGATGCGTGAAATATGCACAGAAAACTCATCCCCGTGGTTCTGGTTTGTATAAAAACACCCGCATTTTTGTAAAAGTGTACGTTATAAACCACATAGCAGTGTATGTGAGGCATTCCCTCACCTGCAGCACCTACCCAGAGATAATTAATGATCTCCAGCCAGGCTGAGGTTACCCTACAGGAGAGTGGAAAAGCTCTGTCACAAAGGAAATCCCACATTTATCGTGTACAACCAGAATTCACTGAACTGAATTCCTGGGGCAGGAATTTTCACCTGAGTGTGCACCTGGAGGTGTGGAACACCAGAATCAAAAGCAGCGAATCCTGAATATCTTAAACACAACCCCAGCTATTGCCCAAACAAACACCGCCCTCCTGGCTGCACCTTCCCAGAAATTATTTCCCTTTGTTTTCCTGTGTTTTCCTTTGCCAAGGATGCCCGGGGTGGGTTCCCCTGCTGGCGCAGGTTGTAAATAATCTCAATAAACACTCACAGCTTCAGTGCCGAAGCCTCTCTCTGATCCAGATCCCAGCGGTTCCTGAGGATGTTTTTTAATAGAATAGTCATCGTTTAATGGGATGGCTTGGAGCTGTCAGCTGTCTGTGTCACCAGAAATCTGCTTTTTTTCCCAAAAAAATTATCATTTTTGTGTTCCAGTGAGGCTCCTGGGGAAAACAGGGTCAAACTCTGCAGAGGATCCCGATGGAGGTCAGAGTCAGGAGCTCTGGGGAGCTCACACTGAAGTGCCCAGCAGGACTCAATTCCAAGTATCCCCAGAGCTACAAACTTCCCTAATAACCATCACCCAAAAGAATTTTTTTTTTCCCTTTTCTTCCCTTTTAACATAGAAACAGCAACAAAGGCCAGCAGGTGATGCTTCTCCAGCTGCTTGGGGTTTTAAATCACATTAAACAATGGTAATTCCTATTTTTATACACCAGGATTTGCACCCAGAAACTGTTTTGTTTGAGTAGCATCAAGAGGTTTTACCTGTCAGAGGGAACACCACACACAACCTACCCTGCCTTGTAAATAATCTCAGCAATTCAGGTTTGCCACCAGTGTAACTTCTGGGGAGAACTACCCCCAGAAAATCTTTATTTTTCCTTAAAGCCAGGCAGAGGAGGTATGGTTATAGTCCTGCTGAGAGCCTGAATATCAGGGTTCCTGCATTTTGCTCCTTTGTCCTTCAGAGAAAGACATTTCACATTCTGTCTCCATTTCCTTCCAGCTAACGCTGAGATTAAGCGCTGCCTGATGTATTGGAACTGTGCAAGTTTAATTTAAGAAAGAACATGAGGCACGTGGTGAGCTCAAAAGTCTCTCAGAACGTACAGTCCAGGAGATTTCCAGAGTTCTGGGAGCTGAAAGTTCCATGTCCTGTCACCAACCAGAGCGACTCCAGTGCAGAACAAGCATCCATTTCAAGGTGGAAAATGGAAAATAAGAAATTCCTTCTTGCTTCTCCTTCCTGATCAGAGCTAAGGCAGACACTGGGATCCAGCTGCTCGTGAGCTGGAAAATCTGCTTTGCTGAAAATGAATAATTCATGTGTCTGACAATCTCACTGCCCTTTTTTTTCTTTATTAAATTTGGGCAGGGGGGTGGCACCAGTGTTTGCTGAGCTTTAATTCTCAGAATTCTCCAATTCTGACAAACGCATGATGGCAATTTCTCTCCTACCCGGGCTGAACCATAACTCAATTTGCAGGCAACAGGGAAATATTCTCAAGCTCAACATCAATCTGGCTACTTCAATATTGCACCTCTGCAGTTTCTGTCTCTGCTTTTTTTCTTTTTTTCACAGCTCCTACCAAATTTCATGGCTGCTGCTGTGTGTTTACCATGATTTCCAGGCACGGGCAAGTTCCTAAATGAAAGGACACAAATTTATGTTCAAATTCCATCTTAAACCAAGGGGCAAAAAAGCCAATTCCAAACGACGCCTCTCCATTTGGAACAGAGTTGGAAGGCAGGCAGGGACGAAACCTTTGAGCCACAAATTCAGGTTTTCCAAGTTGTGACTCTAAGTTACAGAATTATTCAGGCCAGACTCAGGATCTGAGTCAATAACCTCTGCAGGGATGAATGCTGAGCTCCTTGCAGGATCTTTTCATTAGTTATAAATACACCTGCCACTCATTTTCGCCTCCGTGCTCTTTCACTCCCACTTCTTCCCAGCCAGCCACTATTAGATCTGAGCAAACAATGACATTTACAGGATTATTTTCTAAAAACTCATCTTCCTGCGCCTCTCGTCACTTCGCCTCGGGCTGAGCTGCACAATGACACCTTTGCAAGGCTGTAATAAAGAAGCTGATATTAAACAGAAAGAAAAGCCCCAGTAAGTGGAAGCTCAGATAAATGTCTTGTTTTAATACGCTGGAATCTGGCAATTACCTCGCACATCAGCGTGAATAACACGCAATAATTAAATCTAAGGCACGAAGCTGATCTAAGCGGCTGATTTGGGTCTAAAATAACCAATGGGATTTATAATCAGGCATAGCTACAGTGGTACTGAGAGCAGGGCGACTCCCAATTGCTCAAGGCAGCTCTTAAAGGTAAAACTTTTATATTTAAACATAAATTTGTGTACCAAGAAAGCAGCAAATCCGTTCACTTTGGGGGGATCTGTTGATTTTCTTTCTCTTCCACCTCCAAGAGAATAATCCTAAATTTCATCCCTAAGAGACTGGACCTGTTGCATCTTTGATCTTCACATGAGGATGTGAAATTGTCTCTGCAGTCACCTCTCAGAGTGTTTCTGAGTTATCCCTGGGTTTAACCACGTTGAAAGCAACTCAGGAGCTTCAGGCATTTGCTCGGACCATACAAAGAATTATTATCAGAATCCCAGGGAGAGTTTGAAGATGGTGAATTAAGCTTTGCCCTCCTGTACGGCACACGTAATTAATAATTCAGGTAATTAAATGGAAAAAGTAATTAATACTTTTACCAGTTTTTACATAAAAAACCTGGGGCGTGGAGGGGAAAGAGATTTGTGTGTGCTCACAGACTTGGTTCCTGCACAGTCATAGCTCAGACAAACCTTGGCTCTTACAGAACTTTCACCAAATTTCAGAGAGATTTCCACTGCCACAGCAAGTTTTTGGGATTGTCCTGGCTTTAGGATAGAACTTGATCCCAGCTGGAAGCAAAATGGGGATCAGACTAATTGCTCTTACAAGGTCCTTGTCCTCAGTGGAATCCGGTGCTGTGCAGTTGTTGTTACAGGATTTTTCCAAGCTTAGGAATGGGCAGACAAATTGAATATACAAAGAGCTGTGTGCCTAAGGCAGGAAAATGCATCCCCAGGCAGCTCAGATCCCAACAATCTGCCCATTTCTTCCCGAATTCAGAGCTCCTAATGAGGAGGCAGAAGCCCAGACAGATGGATGAGCAGGCTGAGTCTCTCCCCCTCAAGAAGTGAGGATTCAACAGCATCTGCTCCAGACGTCCAGAAGGTTCCTGTCACACAAATAAAAATAATCATCATCTGTCAGCCCCGACTCTCTGCAGCAGGGATTCATGGAGAGCTGAGATTCCCAGCTCCAGGAAATCCAGCTGTGTTCTGGGGGAGTGAGCACACGGCCCAGTCCTGTGAATCTGCAGGAATCACAGAATCTCCATCCCATTTTTCCCACATCAGACTCAAAGGCAACTGCAGGGATTGGATACTTCCTACAGGAATTGGATATTCACTGCAGGAATTGGATATTCACTGCAGGAATTGGATATTCACTGCAGGAATTGGATATTCACTGCAGGGATTGGATGTTTACTGCAGGAATTGGATGTTTACTGCAGGAATTGGGTGTTTACTCAGGGCAGCCTGGTAGGAACACAATTTCTCAGCAGGTGCTTCCACAAATCATTTTCTCTAATGAATCTACACCAAAAAGTGAAGACCAGAAGAACAGAAAATCACGAACTCCTTGCCTCAATGGACCTTTAAAAAAAAAAATGATACCAAAACACTCTTAAGTAAGGGCATCAGCAGAGGGGGGAACAAATGGAGAAGTGAAATTAGAGCAGAACCAGTGCAGTGTTCCCTCTCTGCGTGACATAAAACCCCTGGAAAGGCGTTGGAGCTGTTTGTGGGGCGGCAGGGGCTCAGCCAATGCCTCCCAGCCCCTTCCCCAGCCCCAGAGCTGACCCCAGAGCTGCCAGGACAGCTGGAAGAGCACAGGCTCCATTCCACAGGGAGCTGTTCCCACCCGGGACAGCAGAGGATGTGACTCTGACCTGCCCCGTTCACAGGGCACAGTTTGGGTATCCCAAATTCAGGTTTGTGATTCAGGTGTGACCTGCTCACGGGGGCCGATAAGAACCACCTAAAGCACAGGGTTTATTAACAGCTCTGAGGTCTCTAAGCAAGGCAGAAAATCACATTTATCCCCCAGGGCAGTAACTGCAAGAATTCAGAATAAAATTTGAGCTAGATACAATAAAAAGGGAGAAAGATCCATTATTTCCCTCTAATGAGCTGAAAGATGTGAATATCAATTGAAGCAACAGGCTCGGATGAACCCACATTCAAGAGATCCCTTCACATTTTTCTGAGCAATTCCATCTGTGGCAAGAAGCACTCACTACTGAGCTTATTTCTGACGATAAAAACGCCTCTGACATGCTTATAATTCCAATAATTCTACTGGAGACTGGTGTTTACAACCTGCACAACCACATCCATCGTTGCCTCTGCACAGCCCTGCCCAAGGAGCAGTGTTTTACAAAACTGACCTACGTTACACAGCAATTCTTTTTCTGTTTAGCACTGACACTCCAATTCCAGCAGCAAACTCCTCCACATTTATTGCAGTTTCCTTCACAAACATTTCAAGGAAGCTGCTGTTTTTTCTGTACAAAAAACCCCTCAAGTTACAATCAACAAGCTCTGCTGCACATCCTCTGCTCACACTTTTGTTTCTGGTAGCTGGGGGTTTTTTTGTTGTTGTTTTTGAACTAAAATTGCCGTTTTCACACAATAAACGCCCAGCAGAGCGCACATCTCCAACAGCCAGGGTGAAATGCACGTGGTGGAGCAGCACTTAGGGGGTTAAACACTCAGCAGAGGACTTGGGCAGACACCTTTGGCCATGTCCATTGGGGAAACCTCTTCCAAAAATCTCTGGGATCATTTATCCGGGCCCCTCTGGGAGCTGTGGGGGTGCTGGAGGGGAGGCTGTCTTGGGTGGCAATGCAGGATGTAACCGGCAGTTTGTATTTCATGACCCGCTGTTCAAACCAGCTGGGGCAGTGTTCCTCATCCCTTCCAGGACCCATCCTCCCTCCAGGGGATATCTGCTGTTCATGGGCCATCCAGGCTCATTGCAGGGCTGACACAATTCCATCATCCCATGGGGATAGGCTCCACCCAGGGGGAGGAGCCCAGCATTCCCACCTGGATCAAACCTGGCATTCAGAACACCAGCACAGCCTGTGTGCACTGGATTCCCAGAGGGAGAGCGGACCCATCTCAGCACCACTGGACCTTCAGAGGAAACTCCACCCTCCTACAGGATCATTGCTCCACCAGAACCACATCTGTCACTGCAGGAGGACTGGATTGGGCTGACACCAACACCCTGACCAACAGGGGGTCAGCTCGTGTTCTGACCCTGCCAGGGTTTTCTTTTTTTGTTTGTTTGCTTTTTCTGTACTACTACATTTTTATTTTTAATTTTCCTAGTAGAGAATTGTTATTCCTATTCCCACATCTTTGCCTGAGAGCCCCTCATTTCAGAATTACAATAATTCAGGCTCCATTCCAAAGGAGGCTCCTGCCTTCCTCAGCAGACACCTGGCTTTCCAAACCAGGACAGAGGCACACCCAGGATGGAGAGAGAAGAGGGAGAGGGAATGGGAGGATCAGCAGATCATGAGAAATGCTGCTGGATAAAGCGGGAGAGCCAGGCAGGAGATTCCATGATTCCCTTCCCAGCAGCACCCCAGGAGTGGTGTCAGAGCCAGAGGCGGCAAACAAGGCTGTGACCAACAAAATTCACATTTGTTAACAACTCTGGCCTGATCTGCAGGAAATTCAGGGGCTTGCCCTGGCCTTTCAGTGAGCTCAGAAAGCAGCTGCAGCACCAACTGCTCCTTCTGCAGCTGCCAGGAGCACCAGGAGCCGCCAGGAGGGCCTCAGGAATGTCCTGGTGACATCCTGATGTGTCCCCCACATGGTGCCTCCCCTAAGGAGCCACGTGTCTGCAGCAGCTGTTTTTGGGGCAGACGATAAAGAGATGTGAGAGGAGCTCATCAGACTAGATGTGTAAAAACTTTAAAAAAGGGGTTTCTTCCCACGTCCCTGGAATTCTCAGTGGGGCTGCAGCAGGAATTTGGCTTCTACATGAAAGGAATGACAAATGAAATTTGTCTTTACGGACAAACTGTGGGTCTGCGGATAAATAAAACTGGATACTGAGGGGTGAAGGGAACAATGGGAAGAGCCATAAATTCCATGGGAATTCCACTGAGTGACACAAGGAAAAGAAAAAGGGGGATACACATTAGGAGGAGTCTGTATAAGGTGATTTGGGAAGTCTGGACCTCTCAAGTGCCTCAGCCAGTGGGGAAAGAGAGAGGGAAATGGGGCTGGAAATTGGGATAAAAAGGAGGCTGCATCCTCTAAAAATTGGAGGGACCCCAACAAATGCCCCATGGCCTCTCCTTTTATTGGAAAAAAGTTCCAGGACTCCTCTGTCTCCCTTTTGGACATAAATTTATGGTGCTTATGGATTAATTTCCCTGACATCCAGAAGTTTCTTCACTTGAGAATGAAAATGCACACAAGAAGCGGATGGGGCTGTCCCCAGTCCCAGCAGCAGAGCCTCACGTGAGTGCTGAGCTGGTCCCTTCCAGAGCCGCTCTCCACATTAGTCACCTCCAGCTCCAGAAAAAGCGAGTGACAAGAGCACAAAAGAGCTGCGGTTTTCCAGCAGGAGGCTCAGGGCTCACGTTCTCCAAGGTTCGCATCGTTTCTTTAACGCAGCAGTTGACGATCCACCTCCAGACACTCCAGTGAATTCAGCGCTTCAGCCAAACCTCACAAATCTCGACAGAATTTCCCCTCTGTTGATGAGTCATTAGCAGAGCATTTCCATTTTCCTCTCAAGCCCAAATCACTGGAGTGACACAGGCAGGACTGATTTCCTTGGGAGGGTTCCCACCCCATTTTCCTTCTCTAGAATTCTTCAGGGGATCTTCAGAAGGTTAAAATCACAGGATGTGATTCAGAAATCCCTGCCAGCATCCAAAGTTGCCGTCCCCTTGATCAGGAGGAGTGAAACATCCCTGGAAATGTGGAGGGTGTGGGAACATGAATGTGGCTGCTCTTGACTCTTGGTCTTTGGTGACACAAGGAAGAGCTCAGAAGTTTTTAAATATACAAATTCTCCCCCAATCAGTAGAAATTAAAGTTCAGGCAGCTGGGTGTTGTAAGAAGGAATGTGGCCAACCTCTGTCTCAGGGAGTTTAAGACCTGCCCTCAGGTTTTCTCCCAAAAATGTGCAATATCCTTTTCTAATCAGCTCCAATACAGATTTTCCGCCAGATTTTCCAGATCAACCCCACCGCTCTCAGAGGCTCAAATCAGACTCTGCCATTTCAGCTCCAGTTTCCTGATCTCTGCTCTGCTTCCAACACAAACCAACTCCACCTCCTGCTTCTCCCAAAATCACACAATTCTGTTGATTTACAGCCAATATTTTACTTTCTTCCTCCTCCCAAAAGTACTGGAAGTTTTTCTTTTAAACTCTTTTTCTCTAGATATAAAGTCATTTGGAGGTTTTATACAAATTTATATAAACTTATACACAAGTTTAAATATTTAAAACAATTTCTGTTTAATATATTTCTTCCAAAGCTCTTTAAATATAAAAACCCTAAGGTTTTTATCTCAGGGAATCACTGTCCTCCTAGAATATTCACTGCCACTGAATGAAGTTCATGACACCATTCCTTTTCCATCTCAAACGTCTTTATGGCTACACACGTGGCACAGTTAAACTCAAATCTTGAAATTCCTTTTTTTTTTCCCCCCCCTTTTTGAGCTGTGATTTTCAGAGTTTGAGCTTTATTAAGCCAGGCAGTCCCTCAGGCTTTTTTTTTTTCTTTTTTTTTTCCACTATATTAGACAGGGTTCAGAATTCCAGAATAAGGAATAGGGCAGGGAACAGTGCCATCATGTGTGTCAGGAGCACACAGCCTCACACAGGGGGTTCCAGGGATCATTCCAGCCTTGCTGAAGACATCACAGCCCTTCCCTCCCGAGATGTTGCCATAGAAACCTCGAATTATGTCTATAGGGGAAGAGAGAGAGAAAAAAAAAAAAAAAAAAAGGTTTCCTAAAGGTATGGATGAAGCAGCTCCATGGAAACCAGCCCTGGCTGTCAGGGGAAATGAAGGGAGAGGGTTTGTGTGGGAAGGCACGAGATGATCATCAGCTGAATGTGCAGAGTGCCAGCCCTGCCAGCCAGGAGAGCTGGCACTGCCTGGTCCCTGCTGGGACGGAGGGTTCGTGGCACGGGAGCTCCTGGCACGCTGGGCACCAGCTTTGGCCAGTGATTGCAGTGCCAAGTGCCTAAAACACCCCACAAACACCTGCCCACGTGGCTAAAACATCCCAGAAACATCTGCCCACATGGTTAAAATACCCCAAAAATACCTGCCCTCATGGCTAAAATGTCCCACAGATGCTTGCCCACATGGTTAAAACACCCCACAAACAGCTCCCCTAAACCTGGGAGCAGCCTGGCACAAATCAAAGGTGACCCAGGCTAAAAAGGGTTGGGATTGGGACAAGTCAGTTCACCCCACAGCCCTGACTGGGTTCAGCCTTACAAACACACCAGGCTGCTCCAAAAGGAAGTTGAGATATTAGTGTTCAATTTTCATCCCACTTGTCTACAAATGTCACCAGATCAGCCTCTGTGGAAAAACACAGCATTTATTCTTTAAGGGGATGTTAGAAAGGCAGGCTCTGGAAGAGGAACCTTCTGGAAATTCCCATTTGCTGCATAAACCAGAAGATTAAACCGCAACCCTGCCTGTTGTTGTTGGATGCTGCTAAAGCCACCGAGGCCAAGAGTCAGCCACCCTCGACATCTCAGTCTGGCGCTGTTACCCCGAGCTCCCTCAATGGCACTCTGAGGGAAACATATGCTGCTCTCTCATGGTGAAACAAGCATTTAAACAGATCAGGAGCCTCCAGCAAACGAGTCAAATCTAATCCTTAATCAGCACTTGCTAGTTCACCAACCCCAGACAAATTATTTAATGCGGTTTATTGAGACTATCGGAGCAGCTGGTGATCTGCAGCTCCCCTTCCCCAGCCGGCCCCAGCCACTGCCTGCTTCATTCATGAAGCTTTGGTGAGGGTGAGGGAAGCACAGGAAACGTCCCAACAGATGTGGGAGTGCCTGAAAAATCCTTCCAGAAGCTAAATAAAAAAGAACTTTTGCAGCATTTGGCTGCTTTGTCACTGAGGAATATTTTGTGCGGTTATAAAAGGTGCTGAGTTACAGACGCGTGGTGTAATCCCGGTCTTTTCTCCCCATTCTATTTCCCTTTTCCACTCTTTCTCTCAGGTCATATTTCCCTGAAAAGGGTTCCGTAGCCAAACACGGATTTGGGGATTCACGGGAGTCCTTCCAGCTGAAGGACACAACCCTGAGCTCGGGGAATATTGTGAAACCACAGAGCTCAGCTCACAGCCAGCCAGGCTCCACAGGAGCTCTTCCTCTTTTCCACGGAGTTAACGTCAGGCAAAGCTTCTCCGTAACAGCACCAGAATTCCAGGGCACACGAACTTCCTGCCCTGCCCCTTTCCAGCTTTCCAACCTCAGCTATTTCATGCTTTTGCAAGCTTACACCACACGACTCTCAAACCTCTTCCTGCCCGGCTTGATTTCACATTCCCCCCGCTGCCTGCCAAAACCTAACTCACAGAACACTTTATTTATAAAATTCCCCTCTCCCCAGGGCTCAGGAATAGCCTCCCTTGTCTCATCAGCAGATCCAGGTTCTTTAGCCCATCTCTCCAGCCAGATATGATATTTACAGCTGGAAAATTCTGCATTCTCCACTGCACAAAGTTAAAACAAACCTATCACAAACCCAAAAGGCAAATGATCATTTCCCTGGAACAGAGCCATCAAAATTCCGGGATTTTTTTTTTCATTGAGCAACTCAGAATTGGTTTTCACCACATGCTCCTGAAGGGAATCAAAGCTGAGCTTTAGATTAAGGATCAGCACTGCTACAGCAAGAACTAGACTCAGGATTTTACACTTTCCAGGCATTAAATCGTGGAGCATTTGGTTTCCTTGAGACAAACAGTTTTAATCAGGAGCTGGAGTCATCCCCAGGGATGAATTTGTCAGACAAATCAATTCCAAGCAAACCCCTCCGAAGCCAGCCCTGCTGTGAGCAGCTGCAGGAGGTACCTGAGCTCCTCTCGCGTCTCCCAAACACAAACAAGCCTCGCTTATCTTGGCCTGCCAATCACAGCGCCGCAGGAGTTTATTTTTTTAAATTTTTTAATTTTTTTTTGGATAAACGCGCAGGAGGGATATCAGTGTCCTCCAGAGGAAGCTGGAAAACATTCCCAGCTCTTGGGCTGTTGTGCTCCTCTCCTTGACACACTTAGAGGAGTTAAAGAAACATTTTCCCTGGTGGGATGTCTCAGGCTCTCCAGCTCGCCTGAACTTTGCTCACCAAACCCTTTTCCCGTTTTATTTTTTTTTTCCCCGGAGCTCGTAAAACTCAAAGCCATGAAGTGGCTTTAAACAGAGAAGAATTTCAGACAATTGAAGCGTTGTTTACTCCGCCCCAGTCCTCAGCAGGAGATTCCTTTCCCAAGTATTTGTGCCCACCTGCTCCTGAGGATTTAAGGAAACTTGTTGACACGAATGTGAATCTTCACCGAGGTGAAATTCAGTGTGTAGGACAAACCCCAGGGCTGAGCACTGCAGGGGACCTCACACAAGGCGCTGCTGTCAGAGAACACCTTCCGATGTTTCTTTGGAAAGAAATACAGATACAAAATCCTCTTTTTTTCCCTCCCAGTGTCAAAAGCACAGGATTTGTACAGCACAGCTTCATCTCCCAGCCAGTGCTTTGACAGCTGAGACACACCCAGTTCTCCTAAGGGGAAATCCCCTGTTTTATTCCAAATGTATCAGTTTGCTGCCCATGTTCCTTGGGCTAGCTCTGCAATCCCAGGTATTTGATAATTCAATTGCACAATTACCATTAAAATGCCATTTTCACCACGGAGGTGGCAGCTCAGGAGCACAAGCAGGGGACGCTGTCCCCAGGTTTGCAGTGACAATCAGAATTCCAGCCCAGGAGGAGCAGCCACCCCCCAGGGCTGCATTTCCAACCCTGAGTAACCCCGACAGACCATGGGAGTGTTTATTTGTTCTGCTCCAAATCCATCTTCTCCAGTCTGCCACACCGAGTTATCTCCTCATTTCTCTCCTTCAATCACTTCATTATTTCCATTTCCCTCTGACGCTGATACATGAACTCGCATCTTTCCTTGCTCATGTTGTAAAACCTGAGCTCTCCCCTTTGAATGAGAACCTTTGGCTTTTTTTTTTTTTTTTAAGGGGCTCATTCCTCAATCCAAAACACTCAGGGAGGTGTAGGAGTTCCTGACTTCATTTCCTCCTCAGATCAGAGTTCCAGTAAAACAGAACAATCAGCTGAACCAACCCCAACTAAGAGTAAAAAAAAAAATCATCTGAGGAATTCTGCTTGGGGTCCAAGGGTGCTGAGGAAAGGAACAACACACAATGATGATTAGCAGGCTCTGCAGAGCTCTCCCAGCCAACACACAGATGGCACACAGACAGTCAAATGCTACACACACGTTTCGCGACATTTTGGAAGCAGCACATTTGGATTTGAACGCCCCAAGCTGTTACTCAGAGAAGCTTTTTTTATTTTTTCTCTTTTTTTTGTTTTTTGCCACCAACAAAACTCTGCCTCGTTTATTTTCACATTTCCACGCACCCACAGCACAGACCTTTGAGCATGCTATAGTAGTAAAACTATTAACATGGATTTGGATGTTGCTGTGATCACTTTGCTTCTCCCTCTCGAGTCTGGAGGGAGCCAGAAGCCAATGGAAAAAGGAAAGCGATGTGTAAACCCATGGGGGGGAGACCTAAAGGATCAGAGCCCTTCAGAAACTCCTTTTATTCCTGGAGGTGATCACTGAAGTGACTTTTAGATGCCTCTGCCAAGTTGTTAAAGCTCTGCAAGAACAGACCCAGCAGTCCTGTGCTTTCTTTGCTCACCACAGAGATTTTTTTTGCCATCCTCGTTCTTCCCAGCCCATGCAGCAAATGAAGATGCTCGATCCCCCCTCAGAAATCAGATTCAAACCCTCCCTGGCAGTTCTGCAGGCAGCACAATCCCACTCCTGGCACTAATACATCAGATTTATGAGTACTGAAATGCGCTCATTAAATAAAAGCCATTTCACAGGTTTTATGAACAGTGGGGTTTTCACTGAGGAAGCAGAGCTGGCAGGCCACCAGCTGCCACAGCAGCAAGGGAGAGGACACAGAGATGTGAATTTCTGGATTTCATCAAACAATTTTATCCCAAAGAGAACCCAGCAGCGTCTGCTCTGAGCCCAGAGCTGCGCAAAATCATCCCCTTCAGTCACCAGCACTCATCTTCAGAGGGGAATAACCCAGGAGATGCTGACTCCCAAACTGCTGCTGCAAACCCAGGAGATGCTGACTCCCAAACTGCTGCTGTAAACCCCAGCTGCACTGAGCTCACCTGAGCCCTCCTGCAGGGTTTATTCCAGAAACCAGAGACTCTTTTATTGCCATACCCCAAACAGTCCCTTTAGCCACAAATCACGGAGTTTTATATGAAGTTTTATCACATCTCAAAGAAAGCAGAAGAAAACACTCCCTGGTGGGCAGGGTTTATGCCAAAAATCAGAGACTCAATTACTGCCGTAGCCCAAACAGTCCCTTCAGCCACAAGTCATTTATACATAAATATCATTCATTTTCATAAAGTTTTATCACGTCTCAAAAAAAAAAAAAAAAAAAGAAGCAAAAGAAAACATTCCCTCGTGGGCGAGGTTTATGCCAAAAACCAGAGACTCAGTTACTGCCAGACCCCAAACATCCCTCCAGCCACAAGTCATTTATGTAAAAATGTCGTTCATTTTTATATAAAGTCATTCGTTTATCTAAAGTTTTATCACATCTCATAAAAAGCAAAAGGAAACACTCCCTGGTGGGCAGGGCTCACAGGTTTTGGGCTCCAGCAGATCTCAGCTCCTGCCCACCCTTCAGGAAGAGGGGATGTCTCCAGAGGGAGCAGAGCATTAGTAAGCAGATCATCTCAGCTGTAATTACACTTGGCATTCAAATAATAACTTAAGCTCAGAATAATTTCGTTTAGGCCCTCACTGACTAACAGGAGAAATAAAAGGCATCAAGAAACATCAGAGAGGAACGACAGGCTGACTCCTTCCATTCCTGCTCCCCACCAAAGCCTCATAAATGGGGCAAGGGGAGCTGCAAAAGCCCTGCTTGGAGAGCTCCGAAACACAACCGGCCTCAAGCAGCCACTGCAGGATCTCAGAAACAAATGTGGAAACCAAGATACGTTCAGAAATGATCAGCAGCTCTGCGTTAGAAACGGGCTTCAGGGGTCTGGAGTTTGAACTTGGTACCTTGGTACCTTGAGGACACCAGCTTTAGAAAAACCTCTCCGTTTTTGTGTTTTTGAACATCCAAAAGGTTTCTTGTGTTGTCCTTATAGTTGCAAAAACCTCTCCAGATCGGTGTTTTCCACATCCAGAAGGTTTCTCGTGCTGTCCTTACAGTGCCAGTCTAAATCCGTGTTTAAACTGAGCACTCAGTGTTTAAACAGACCTTGAGCTGTCTCCCCTTTCACACCCAAATTCAAGAGGCTCTGCTCGCTGTTAGCCGCCATCTCAACAAGTCTGACATAAATTCAACTTAGGAGCAGCACTTAGAACTATTTTTGAACGATTCCTGCCTTCAGCAGGAAGCAGGGCAGGGCACGTGCCCCTTATCTGGCTCCCACGCTCGTTCTGTTCTTCACAGCCCATAAAGTCCTGCCGGGAATGCACCTGGGCTGGGCTCGCTCTCCCTTTCGGGAATTCCAGCCGGGGCAGACAGTGGATGGAAGGATAAAGTCACACAAAAACCCCAGCCTGGCAGGGACAGGACCCCGCGGGAGAACATTAAAAAGCGAATCCTCGGGTGGTGAGCAGTGGTGTGTCGTTGTAGGACACGAAAGAAAGATGAGAGACTCCAAATATTTCAGAAGGCAAAGAGCACAGAAAAAAGGCGTTTATTGTCTAATTCTTACTACCTTTAATAAGGTGTTCTGATACAGACTTAACACGGTTGGTGAATAGGAACGACACCTCTCTGATCCCATTGATAAACTAGAGAAACAGCAAAACACCACCCTGAGAAAGATTTTTTTGGAGAAAGGAGAGTTGTTTGCCAGGATTGTTTTGAGAAGGAGCTTTCTTGAGAAATTTTTCCTTGGGGAAAAGTCAGCAGCTGCCAGCAGGCTGAAATCTCTCAGACCCAGAAATATCAGGCCCACAGTGGGGAGGTGGGATTTGTGTCCTCCAGTATTGAATTTCTGGAAGAGCCAGATGTGTTCAGCTCTGCGAGGGTTCAACCCCTCTGAAGGTGTTCAGCACCTCGCAGAAAACGACTTAAATAACTTTGTGACACGCTATGGTCGAGTGTGTCTTGAGAAAGCAAAAAGGTTTTAATTAAAGAAGAAAATAATATAAAGCAAAAGAACAAAAAGCCGTGCACAGTGTAGGGACGGGCCCCACAGAGCTGCTACCACACATCGAAAATGTGCTGAGGAGCCTCGTGCTCTTCCTCAAGTATTGAATGGTTTAGGTGGGGGTTTGATGAACAGCCCAACAGAGAATTATTACATTTCTGAGCTGGAGAGACCTATCAGTGCTTTTGTCTTGCCATTGGGCCAATTACTGCCAGGAGGGCAGAGAAACTTCTGGTGTTCTTCCCTTAGAAGTCCTGAGGTGAAACTGGAACCTTTTCCCTTATTTATAAAACATCTCTATATTTAGTTATTATTCATTGATTTATATTTATAAATATCAATATATTTGTAAAACATCTATCTATATATATTTATATGCAGGCGCAGGGCAGCCCCCCAGCTGCAATCCAGATCTGCTGTGCTCGGCTACGAGTGCACTCCCCTGGAAAAAACACAACAGCCTGGCACAGAACCGTTAATGAGATTAAAAAGCTCCTTTTTATCTCCCATGTGCTGTTCCCCGGGGAATTCCTCGTGTCCATCCCCCCTCGGTGACTAATCCAGGGATGTCACCAGCCAGGTTGGTGACAAGGAGCTCCTGTCCAGGGCAGGGCCTCACGCTTTCAGATGTGAGTGACTCCTTAAAGCCTGGCCCTTCCTCAAAGGCACGTTAGGAGATAAAAGGTTTATCTGCACAAATAGTAAACTTCCAGCTGGCCTGAGCTGCTTACCCAGCCAGGGGATGGGAAGGGCTTGGAGAGGGAGCACAAAGTGTCCCTGAACTCTCTGAGGGTTTGGAAAAGGAGCACAAAAACCCCTGAGCTCCCTGAAAGTTTGGAAAAGGAGCACAAGGTCACCCTTGAGATCTCTGAGGGTTTTGGAGAGGGAGCACAGAGACTCCTGAGATCTCTGAGGGTGTGGAAAAGGAACACAAAGTCACCCCTGAGCTCTTTGAGGTTTGGAAAAGGTGGACAAAGTCACCCTGAGCTCTTTGAGGTTTGGAAAAGGTGGACAAAGTCACCCTGAATTCCCTGAGGTCTCCTTCTCTCAGGGGCAGCGCTTGGTGCAGATGGGGACGGAGCATTTCCAGATCTGAGGTGGCACAGACGGCTCAAAATCAGCCAAAAGCCGTGAGTGGAAGGCGATCCACCAGGGCAGAGGCTGGAACATTCCCAGCCCAGAGCAGCTCTGCCTCACACAGGTTTGGAGCCAGAAGCTTTAGGGTCACGGCCTTGTTCCGCTCTCGCCCAGGTTTGCTAGGGGGGAGATCAGCTCCAGCTCCCTCTGCACCCCAAGGTCTCGTTAAAATAAAATTAGAAGCTTCTGTCAGGCTACCAAGGCAGCCCAGAGCCTCTGCACACACCAGGCTTTCCTTCAACTTTCCCTTCCTTGTGGCACAGGGGAGGATTCTTTCAACACTTGGGCCGCTCTAAGACTAAATAATTGGATTTCCCCCTCCTCTCTCCAGCCCAGATCCCCAAAGCTTTCCCTGGCAAAGGCAAGGAAGAGCAGATGTTCAGTTCAGATGAGATTAAAGGGAAATGTCCCATGTTGGCTCCCCTGTCCTGTAAAAGAGAAAGGTAGAGACTAAAACAGAAGTCAAGGGAAAAGTTCTCGCATTTGATAATTGGTTCTGCTGCTAAAAGTGACAAGAAACTGGCCAAATTTACCACCAGGACCAAGGAATTTGGCTTCAAAAATTACCTTAGCCTGAGGAATTTGGTTCCACACTATTGATTTAACCTTGCCAGCCCCTCATAAGACTCAGAAACCAAAGTGTAAAATCCTAATTAATTACTGGGCACCCCAGAGGCAGGGAAAGTTAAATATTAGTAGAGAAAAGAATAATGGCAGAAGAAAGAAAGAAAGAAAAATTCAGGAAGAGTCAAGCAGAAATTGATAAATTAGGTTAGGATAAAAAGTTTATGTGTGTACATCTGAGCTGGGTGACTCATGAGATAAAACATCACCCAGCCAATGGAGTTGTTTGAGGAGGTCTCCAGGGAGGGAAGCAGGGGGAAAAAAGGGAATAAAAAGGAACCAAGACAATTACGTGGATGTTTCTTTCAGTCACAACACAGCTCAAGTGGAGGGTGGGAAGGTAGGCGAGGCGCGTGGGTTGAGACACAAACTGGGATTAAAGGCATTTCGTTAAACCTGTACCCAGATAAAAGCTGCAATTCCCAGCCTGGCGATCTGAAACTCATTATGCTGTAACCACTTCCCGGCACCAAGGGTGGCACTGATTGTGGAAAGAGCCATTATTCCCTGATCCTCCTTAGGGCTGGGCCAGTCCTACCGCTACCCTACAGAACAGCAAACACTCACATGGCTGGGACGAAGGAGCTGCTGATTTTCTCCATCCTCCTTTCCCAACTTTTCCAGGTGTCCTGTTTTTTCCAGCACAGAGTCCCCCAGTCCTAATGGTGATGATCAAAGACCTGCCATGGCCTTGAAACCACGTCCTGAAAGCTTCTCCCCAGCACGGCTGCTGGCAAACCCGCCTGGGTTGGCTCAGGGGTTTGGAGCACGCTGCTGTCACCCAGCTTCTCGTTTTTATCTCTGCTAATCCCACTAATCTCCTGCTCTTTAGTTAAATTAGGCCCTCTGTAGCTACCAGTATTTATGCTCTGAAGGTTTAGAATGGGGCTACAGCAAATCCCATTTCAGTTCCCTCCTGAATGAAATCTCAGAACTCTCACTAAAGCAGGTAAGAATTACTAAATTAACTTTTTCTTTTTTTTTTCCTTTTTGGGAGCTCCTGAAGAGCCCCACAAGGGAAATCCCAAGAGAATCCACAAAAAGAAGGACACGCATCTCAAAGAGAACAGACTCTGGACCCCTTAACATGAAATTACACAAACTAAATGCCCTCTCCACCTATTTCCTCACCTGTAAAAGTGGGAATGCATTAAAAAAGCATCAGGACCATAAATTCTAGGACAAAGCAGCACCACTGAAAGGTTATATCTTTTCTATATAAGTATTTGTATATAAAATATATATTCTATATAAAATATAGAATATATAATATATATATATATATATTAAAAATTCCATAGGGGTATGTGTGTGTGTGTATATATATATTTAAATTCCGTAGGTATTTATATCCACAGGAAGAGCACCCACCCCATGTACCTTGAAATTCAGATCCCGTTTTAGAAGCAGCCACATTTAGACCCATCTACTCAATCGAACTCGAGCCCTCCCTTGCAATAATGAACGAACTGTGCCGGGGGAGTTTCTGGAAAGAACTCCAGGTGTTATAAGCGCTCCTCACTCAGCTCCCTCCCTTCCTGGTGCTTCCAACTGCTCCGCCAGCGAACCCTGGGAGCTGAGAGATCGTTAATCACTTGGGTACATAAAGAATATTAACCCGGCAGTGCTCCCTCCTGGGACCGTGCCCCCAGGCAAGGAGTAAGTCATTAGCTGGACTCCACAGCTCTACCAGAGCAGCTTCTTGATTAATCTTTTATTTCAACACAGATTATCTGTTAGTGTTTGAGGCTATTTGTCCATTTCCCATGCCCACGGAGTTAATTAAAAGTGTAACGAAGAGCAGCACGAAGTTCCAGGAGTGAGTTTTTCCCGTGGTGTCATCACATAACCTAGTGTATAAACTGAGCCAAGTCCCTCCTTCCTGACCTCCCCCTGCAGATTCTCACAAGGGTTACTTCGCACAAACACTTTATTTATTGAGAGAGAATTTCAAATAAACAGTTTATTCACCGAGGGAGAATTGGGATAGAGCAGACCTGTGGTTGTGTGCAGTCAGAGGCCTGCAAACACTTGAGGAAGGGATCTGATCCTCATCATTGTGATCCAAAGGTTTTCCCAAGTGGATTTTTGTTTTAGTGGTGTTGGTTGTTGTTGGGGTTTTGTTTGTTTGTTTTTTGGGGTTTTTTTTTGACTAAAAGGAATGCTTCTCCTGAACACATAGAAGTTCTCAGGAGCAGAACCCTAACTGGATTTCTAGACAGATCAGCGTTTCTTGGCCTAATCATCTAAAATTACCCCTCATAGGTCTTACTACAATGCATCTTTCAAAGTTTTATTTCTCCAAACTACCTAGTCTATTTGCAAAGCCATCATTTAAAGCTTGTTTCCAGTCTCATTTCTCTCTCAACAACGTCTGTCCTGTTCTACAACATTTCCAAGTCAACATTTTCCATCTCAAAGTTTGCCTGCAAATACACAAGGCTGTGTGAGCCTTCTATCAAACTTTAAAAATTCTGTACAAATCCATTTCCCACAGTTTTGGGCACTGTCCAGCCGAGCTCAGGGGAGGATCCAAGCTCCTCCCCTGCGTGTCCTGCCTTCCACATTTCGTGCAGTTATCCTGGGAAGCAGCCCTGTCACATCAGTGCAGCGTGCCCGGGTGGATGTGTCCCCTCCTTGCTGCGGGGGGCAGGAGGGCAGGGAGGCTCGGCAGCCCCGGGCTGGCTGCCCTTCCCTCTGTGCCATGTGTCACTGCCACCAGCGTCACACCACGGGCACCCTGCTCGCCCTCATCAGCTTTTCCCGGCAGACACAAGGGCTGGAGGTGGCCACAGTTATCTCCAAACAGAAATTCCAGCCTTCCTTCGTCCCTAAATAGAGGGCACAGGGCACGAGCGGCAGCAGGATTGCTTCACGAGGGAGGGGAGGTGGAAAAACTCAAGGCAGCAGTTCGGAATTTGGGGGTTGGTTGTGCGTTATGAATACACATTATATGGCTGGCTCAGATTGTATGTTATAAATATTTATTATACGATTTGCCTAGGTTGTGTGTTATAAATGGATATTTTATGTTTGACTTAGATTGTATATTATAAATACATATTATATGATTGGCTCAGGTTGTATGTTATAAATATGTATTATATGATTGGCCTAGGTTGTATGTTATAAATACACATTACACGATAGGCTAAAGTTGTATGTTATAAATACATGTTATATGATTGGCTGAGGTTGTGTGTTATAAATACACATCGTATGATTGGCTATTGGCAAATCTTGAAATTAATACTGTATGTGTTCTGTTGAAAAGTTATGGTGTATTAATATAATGTGTTATAAATGTATATTATTAAATCGGCTTCTTGCAAATATTAAAGTGAATGTTATAAATGTATAAAGATGCAGTTTTTATTTCTGCTATTGGCGAAGCTTATACACAGTAATAAGATAACAAACACCCAGCCAAAAAACACCCGTGCTCTAAAGAAGTGAACCCAAAGAAAGGACTATACTAAACGGTTTCTAGAATATAAAAACTAACTTGTAAAAAAGTTTGAATATGCAACAAACTAATGCAATAAAAAAAAGTATTTAAAAAAGGCCTCTAAAAAAGCAGAGTGTGCACTTGGCTGAATGTCAAGCCAACTGGTCTAGTAGTACTTTGCTTTTTTTTCTATCTCCTAATTGTCTTGGGTTTTTATTAAACCTATTTCTTAAAACTTACCAGAAAAAGTAAACCTCGTTTTCCACATTGTAGGAAAGCCTAAAACACCAGAGAACCCAGAACCCAAACCTAGAACCCAGCACGGGCTCCCCCATCTCTCCCCCGTGCCTCATCTGGGAGCAGATCTGAGACCTCCAGCCCCTCCAGCCCCGAGGAGCTGCTAAAACAATTAATACACCGTAAATTAATACGCCATAACTTTTAAACTTCTCTTGTCAGCAGCAGCCACGGCACATTTTCCATCCCCTACAACTGTTACTCCATTTTCACCTGGTTTGGACAGCCGGCTATCAGCAGATTTTATAAAATCCCGATTCCTTCGTGCCCGTCCTGCTGGGGAGGAGGGGAGGAAGAGGATGCGGAGAGGCGTGGGCAGGTGTGAGGAGCGCTGGGATCAGCACAAAGCCGAGAACAGAAATAAAACTCTGCCCCCACAGCAGCTGGAGGGGCTGAAAAACACAACAGCTCTGCTGGGTTTGCAGACAGGAGACACCACGTGGGACACACCGCCCCCGGGTTTGGGGCTGGAATTCTGGAGCTGGATCATGCAGCACCTCGGGAGAACCCTCAGGCACATCGGGGTAGCACCAGGGAAATACCCACAAACCCAGGGCTGAAAAGAAACTGGGACACAATAATTCCCTGAAAAGGAGCAGCAGGCACCTGCACAGGCTACGGGACCCCTGTGGGATTTCCCATCGAGGTTTCAAGCCATAAATCCCACAGCCAGACACGGGGATGGCACAGCCAGAGGTCTCGAGGCACCCAAAGGTAAGGAAAAGGGTTTAGGGTTTAGGTCTGGCAGGCTGTCCTTGGTTTAGCTGCAAGTAGGAGGAGAGAATGTGCCTGAAACAGGCAAATTTAGGAAGTCTGGAGGGGAGCAGGAGAAGGGAAGAGCTGTAGAGCCAGTCTGGTTCCCACTACAACCACAGAACATTGCGTTTGTCATTCCAGAGTCCTCCAGGACCCCGCTGGCAGCCACAGACACAGCTCCCTTCATTCAGCACTGGGATAGCCCCGAAATCTGCCCCAGCACCAGCACCAAGTGTCTGACCCTAAACAAAGCCCCAAAACCAACACCAACACAATCACCAAGTGCCTGACCCTAAATGACCCATCTCCTGTCACTGATTGTGGTGGAGCAGGGACGGAACTCCAGTCTCCTTTTTTTGCTCTCTAATTAGTCATTCTATCTTTAAATACAAGTTTAAAATACAGATCTCACCCTCTAGCAGAAGGGGGGTTCAGCAGACATACCCCAGGCTTGGGAGAGCAAGGCCAGAAAGTTTCAAACAAACTCTTCAGATAATTACAAGTAAACACTTGGTGTGTTTATTCTGATCTGTAGGTGTGAAAGAGAAGGAGAATTCCCCACACCAGCCCAGCGAGTGCGCACCTCGAGTTTTGTTGTAAAATCATTTATTTCAGAGACTCCAGGACTAAATTCCAATGTTTTTAACTTCACTCTGCACCTGCTGCTCCGATGAAGATTTATCAGAGCATAGAAGCACAGGAGAGTTCCTGATTTGCATCTCATTACCATGGGATGTTTATTGCACTCTGCAGCTCCAGCTCTGCTTCCAGGGCAGTTCTGGAATAAACTCGTTCACCACAAACCCTTTGGGACAGGCAAAAACATTGAAAATGTGACAATTCCTTATGGATTGTCTGTGCTTTATCCCTCCTCTTTCCCTACTGTGATTTTTACTTTTTGCTGCTTCATATTTCTGCTCATCCCCAAACCAATTGAAGTTTTTTTTCCTTAACCACAACTCCAGCAACCTCAGCCCTTATGGCATAAATCAAATTTGGTCCAAGAGAAAAGCTTGAAAGTCGGTTTGGGAAAAAAAAAACCCAAACACCCAAACAAACAAACAAACAAATCCCACCAAACCCAAAAATCACTGAGAAAACATCCCAAAACCCCAGTGGAGTGTGAATAATTAGAGTTTTGTTAAGTAAGATGTATTTATAAGTTACTGATGTTGTTAAAGAGCAACAGATGCTTTGAGTTGTCTGTGAAATGGATCAAACTCGAACTCGGTGCTGAAATTCCCCTCTGACACGTGCACATCACTGCCTAAACCCACATTATTCACAGGCAATTCAGCTGCCAGTTATTTGTCTTTTATAAATGGAAGCTCTGCAGGAAGTTGGGCAAAAGCACACCAGGATTATTCCCTCTCAGGTGCCGCACTGTGTTCCCTTCTCTTCCTGAGGGTCTCCGTCAAGCCTCAGGATTTTTTTGGAGACACCAGGGAATCACTCCTGTGTTTGCTGCTTTCCAAACCTTTCCAAAATACTATTCTAAAAATCACTTGTTGGTTATTCTGGTCTTGATCAGGGGTCAAAATACACTCCTGCCCCTCAACTGGAGAATCAGAATCCTCTTTATTTTGGGAAATTAAAAGGAATGAAGACTCTAAGCCAACAGCACAGGGTGGTGTTTGGAAGGTGAGTGAAGAAAACCTCACATATTCCCAAGTAATTCAATTTTTCCACCCCTTGAAGGCTCCCGTCCTTGCTGCTGCCTCATCCACACATTTTTCCATCATTTTCCTCCTCCACCCTCTCTGCCAAGAATTCCCCCTGACCTCCCCCTGGCTCCTTGGCACACCCAGAACCTCCGAGAGCTGGATTTGTTCTCCCTCCTGATGTTCTTTTGCCTGGGAGCCCTTGATCTCTGCCTTCCTAGCCAGGAGCTGACAAATGGGCAGATGAATTTTAATATCCCCATTCACAAAAGAAAATTGGTGCTCTGAGGAGCTGACACCATGTTCTTTCCAGGACAGGCTAAAAATTGAATAATTCAACTCTGCTGCTTCCATGTTTAGGGAGGAAAAAGGGCAACAGGAGCTTCAAGGCTCAAACTTCTGGTTTTCCATGACCAAACTCCAGCCTTGTTGTTAATATTCACAAAATCCAGGTTGTAAGAGGAAAAACAATAAATATTCAGAGCTCATCTAATCCAGATAAAGCAAGATGCAGATCGGGGTCATTCATAAATAAATGAAATTCTGCAGAAAGCTCTTACTTATTTAACATTTACCCAATAGTTTCAGGCTGCTTCTACGGGAAAGGTCAAAAGCAGATGTTGCTAACAGCACCTGATATCTCCATATTGATCTTAAATTTCTTTTTCCCTCTTTGCCTCAGCGTGTTCTCATGAAAAATGCACAGAAGCACGATGGATTAGATATGAAATCAGACAGGGTTTTGGGTTAAGATAAAGAAAAGACAAGCTCTGGTCACCAATCAGTGTCCTTGCATTCCATTTGCACGCCTGCAATTGCTCTGAGCAACAGGACATGAAGCTGTGGGAAAGATTAAAAAGAAAAAAAAAATCCTAGCCCTCAAGTCATGCCTTTTCCTTTCAGTTTGACGTTTGGATCCAGATCCCAGCAGTGAGGGAATTCTGCAATTCCTGCATCCCCTCCGTGCGTTCACAGCACAGCGCTCACGTTTTACTGAGGTTTTCTGTCAGGCACCCGGAGAACCCCAGCCCCAAACCCCCCAGATTAACCGTGTCATCTTTTATTCAAGGCCCGGCGCTGCTCCTGAGGAGGATGGCTGTTAATGAGATTAGCTGGGTGTGCATTCGGAGCTGAGTGTGCTCACAGAATAATCAACGTGTGGCCAAAACCCCGGGCGAGCTCAGCCCGCGCTCCAGCCAAGCAGGATTTTTGGCAAGTGTTTACTGCTCTGAGTGATGCCTCCCCTCGATATTTGTGCAAATTATATCAGACATTTGAGTTCGTTCTGAGAGCACACAAACAACTGGCTATACATATACAACTGGCTTTACTACATTTATACTAATTTGTGGCAATTTATACTAATTTATACACCAAATTTGTACTAATTTGTGGCAAAAGCTGTGCTGAGAACTCAGATGAGAGCTCTGGACCCACCCGAGGCTGCCAGCTCCCATCTAGCTGCTATTTCCAAGGCAATCACTTCCATGAGGAAGCTGGGAATACTTGTTGACAGCCAGAAAAGCTGCTCGAGGAAAGAAAACCAGAGGAAAAAAGCCACAGAATTTAAGAAACGAGAGCAGAGAGAAAGGTTTGGGTTTGAAATTGAGTAGCTGCACGAGTGGTTTGAGATATCCAGGAGGTCCAAAAACCCACTGTGTTATCAGAGTTGTCCCAACACCCATCCTCCCTGTGCCAGCCCTGCCTTGGGAGGATTTGGATGCTCTGACTCCTGTCTGAGGCACCGAAACCCTGCGGGACGAACCAAAAAAAAAAAAAAAAAGTCCCGGAATTCCTCATCCCCATCACAGCCTGTGTCCTCGGTCCATGTTAATAGCTTTACCAGCAAACTCCACACCGGGCTCACACCGCACCCTCCGCAGGGGACGGTCCCCAAGGTTTGTACTTTAGATTTTCCCCTCATTTCTCCGGCTCCCGGCGCTCCGGCAGTGCCTCCCGCAGGGACGGGCAGCAGGAGCGCGGCTCTTACCTGCCTCTGCTGCCGGGGATGTTCATTCATTCGCTCAGCGCCGAGCGGGGCATCCCATCGCGGCCGGGAGGAGGAGGAGGAGGATGCGGGGATGCTCCGGGGGGATGCTCCGGGCGGCGCAGCTCGCCGTGCCGGAGCTCATCTCAGCGCCAAGGACACGCAGAGAGAGAAGCAGAGCCCACACGGCGGCTCGGAGCCTGCGAAAAGCTCCTGTTAACCCTCCCCCGGCCGCGGCGCTGCCAGCGGGGGCTCCCCGAATCTCCGGGGATCTTCCCTCCGTGCCGCCCATTCAATCCAGCCTCTCCCACAGCAGGTGGGGTTTGGCAGGATGGAGGTTGAAAAGCTGTCAAAGCCGCTCTAAAAATCCTCAAAATCCCCCAAACCCTCATTATCTGCAGAAGGAGGGGCTGCTGTGGAAAGGGGGTGCCTGGAGCAGCTGAATCCCAAACACTGCAGGGGGAAAGGTGACTTGGGTCTTCCAGAGGAGCTGTCTGAATATTTTGGAAAGGGGACTTGTATCTTAGAGGAGGGGTCTGAATATTTTGGGAAGATGACTGGGATCTTACAGAGGAGCTGTCTGAATATTTGTGTTTCCTCCTTTCACAGTGGTATTAGGTTTTGGGGGTCTGTGTCCCCCCATCTGCAGCAAGAATGCAGTCCTTGGGGAGTTCAAGGATTTATTTGTTCCCGGAGTCAGAGGGGCTGGGGAAGAATCTGAGAAATACCCGGCAAAGATGTCACAGAGGAGACAGGGAAGCTGGAGCAGCTCAGGGTCATCAGGCCCATCCCAGCATTAAACATTGCGCTGGAGCTCACCAGCCCTGCTGCCAGCACAAGCTCAGGGCTTGGACTGATCCTCTCTTCCTCACCGGATCACTTTCCCCTGCACGTTGCCTTAATTCGGTGACAACACCAAGTATTCCTCCCTTAAAACCACACCCTAGGGACTTGGACACCAAGCTCTCATTAACTGTAATGAACCAAAATCCACCGTGGGGGCTGAGGTTCAGCTGCCTGGTGCTGTTTTTAACCACAGCTCGATACAACACCTGAGACTCCCAGCCCTGGCAGAAGCAGCAGCTCCCGTCCTGGGGCTGCCAAGTCTCAGGGGACAGCCTGACTTTCACGTTGTCACAGCAAACAGGCTGGTTCTCAGCAGGCTGGCACGGCCCACACTAATCAGAGAAAGGAAAAAAAACATTCTGAATTAAAAAGCACATTTCCTCAGGACCAAACTCGTACCACAAATGCACCAGGGGCAGGGAAATCAAAGCACACGGTGAAGGCAGCAGAGGCAGAAAACCTTCACAAAGCGACCCCCAACCATCACACCCTTCCCCTCCAAGACAGCCTAATTCAGGGTTTCCTCTCTCCTGTTTGTTCTCAAAGCAAACCTCAGCCTTCCTCTCAGGGCTTTGAGGCAGACGTCGGCAAATCCCAGTGTTTGCTCTTTGATGCTTGTGGGGCACATGACGGGGTGCAGCCACGTTTTGGGAGGATTTGAGCAGACTGGAGCCAGAGATCCCCTAGAAAATAACAGGGAGGAGTGTCCCAGCCACCAGACAAAGCTGCAGACAGGGGCTGGAGGTCGTGTTTGCTCTCCAAGGTTATCTTGGGCAGTAAATCCACCCAAGCAGAGCCAGAGCAGGAGGATCCTTGCCCCTGCCCAGCCTGACCCCTTGGAGCTGCTGGGATCCTCATGGGCAGAACAGGGAGAGGGAAATTCTGACGTTCCCCAGCTCCTCCAAGTGGAAAAGAGGAGCCTCCCCTAATTCCCAGCATGAAAGTCCCACTTCACAGAGGGTGGAATTCCCACATTGCTCTGATTTAATGCTGAAAACCTGCCAGGATTCCCCGGTGCTGTGATTACCTCCGGACTGCAGGACACTGAGCCAGTTAATGAGCAGCACGCCCATTCCAAACACCTCACTGGGCTTGTTCTCTCCAGATTTTAATCCAGAAAATTTGCTGGATGAACTTTTTCCTGTGAGTTTGCCTCCTCAGCAGCGTGAAACCCATCACAGCATCAAGCACTACTAATAAACAGCACAGGCCCATGCCTTGGCGTCTCACTGAGGGAACTTTTTGCCTGAACTCCTCACAAAAAGCACAGAACAAACCCACGGCTCCTCAGGAGACTGAGGGTGTAAAACACTTCTCTGACTAGCAGGCAACACGATCTGTCTGCCAGAAACCATCCAGCCACCCTGCAGATCCACATTTTAATCACAGTCCTGGGTTGGTCTGCCCAGACTTGAATAAAAAATGGTGCTGAGGAGCCCAGACTGCTCAGGGAAATGCAGCCATTGTCCAAACACAGCGCTCACTCCAGCCTGTTTGCTCCGTTATCTCCATCCCTCTTGCTCTGAGTGCTCCTCTATAAAAAGCAAAGCTGACCCTTTGCAGGAGCCAACTCCTTCATGCATCACCTGCCAGCTCAGTAAAAAACATCCTTGAAGGGAGCTGTCAATGCAGAGCTTAAAATATTCTGAAGATGACAGAGTTATATGGGGATTTCCACCAGAGCAGACACGGCAACTTTCGGAGGTGAAAAACACGGTAAAGGCACCAAAAATCACATTTCTTGCGCCCCCAGACCTTCGGAAATTGGACAGCAGGTTTCCACCTGCCTGCTTTCAGATCTAAATCTCTTCCCTTGGATAAAGGAAAAAAATCTGTGCCCTGTTTTACCTCCCCCAGGCTCTAATCTCTTCTGCAAAGCAGGGAGTCAACACAAAGCCAACCCAGGGCTTCTGAGAAAGGAATTTGACCTCAAAGACTCGCGTGGGTGTTGATAAGCTGCAAAAGAAAAACAGTTCCACAAACAGGGAAAAAAAAAAAAAAAACACCAACCCCAAACCTCAAACATTTAACTGAGCCCACCTAGACACGGGATTAAGTCCGTCTGCACAACAGGTTTGGATTTATTCCCCTCAGATATTGAGTTTTCTGCTGAGACTCAACTCAAGAGTGACAAAACAACCAAGCATTTGGGTTTAAACAAAGGAAAAAACAAATAGTAGTAAAAAAATCAGTCAAACGCTGCCCCATTACTACACAACCAGAGCATTCTTTATTCTCTGAGCAGAATTAGCACTCGAATTGTCTCAGAATGTTTCAGTAGCAGAAATGTTCCCTTCAAGGCAAAAGTGCAGCATCCCATAAAGGCAGAGATCAAATGGGCAGAGATGGGATTAGAATTTAGGGCCAAACCCCTGCCCACGCCGGAGAACTCCCGGTTTTATCCCATTGCTTTGCTTTTCACATCGTTATTTCAGGGCCACACGTTCCTTTCCGTCCTGCAGCAGGCAGGGAACGCAGCTGGAAGCTCAGCACTGCAAGAACAACTCCTAAATTATCCCAGCTCTGGCTCCAGCCAGCCAGGAACTGCTGGGATTTTACTTTTTCAGCTGCCAAATAGAGGAAAAAGCCAAAAAAAAAAAAAAAAAAAAAAAAAAAAAAAAAAAAAAAAAAAAGCCTCATTCTTCACTTGCAAGTTCTTCAGGGAGACCTGAGGGAAAGTGAAATTTGGGTGTCTCGTTCCAGCAGGAAAGAGAGCAGTGGGATTCATCTCCCCTCCCACCACCCAAAAATTGAATGTGAGGACTGGAGCAGAGAGAAAGGAAAGCAGAGTCCTGAAAGAAAGGGAATTGAAGAAGAAATTGGTGCTTGGGATGGGGACTCGAGTGATTTTATATGATTTAAAGACATCGACTCAATTCTCTTGGGCACTGGGCAGAGTCGTCCCCACTGGGGATGGGTGAATGGAAATATGGATGTGTAAATCTGGAATATGTAAATCCAGTGTCCAGGAGAGCCTGGCTCTGTCCTTGCCCATCCAAAATGGATTCACCTCCTCTGCTGGCAATCAGCAGCACACTCAGACCCTGCTCTTGGAAAATGTTGCCCCTTTTTTTTTTCTCCTGGCCCATATTGTCCAAGTTAAACTGCTCAAACACCTGCGCAGAAAAAGAAAAACCCAAACCAAACTCAGTCAGCTGATCACAAGGTGGAGTTCACAATCTGTCTGCTCGTAATTGCTGCACAAACATAAAAGGAGCTCCTCAGAAATGGGATTTTTTTCTGACACCCAGTGCTTCTGTTAAAGAAGCAAGTGCCAGGCTTCATTTCCATTTCCTTCTGAATTTATTTTTTTTGCCATATGACCAAATTTAGTTTCAAATAAATCAGAAGGCAAAATTTGTCTCAGTACCTGCGAGTGCTGAAGCAGAGAAAATAAAGCACATTTAGGCCGTGGAGAACTTGAGCACACAGATACTAATTTTCCCTCTGAACCATTTCCATGCAGCGTTCCTGGTTTAGATGCCATTTTCCGCAGCAGAGCTGAACATTCTCCAGGTTGTGGAGGTCAGGACAGATTCGAAGGATCCTTCTGACAGGTTTATATTTTCTCCACTTCAACACTCTTTGTAGAAACGCTCAGAATTTCTCCAGTGAACCGTTGCACGCTGCTCTGAACTCGGGTTTACTTCAGGCTACCCACTTAAAACAAGGAAAAAAAAGCCCAGATGAGTAATTGGAGGCAAAAAAAAAAAATATAAAAACCAAGAAAAGCCCTCATGCCCTGACAACAGGGCTGGGCAAAACAGACCTGGCAGCAAAAGGCTGTGACAGCTTTGAGGTTTGTTTTTCCAGGAAATAAACCCGTTATCTCAACCCTGCATGCTGTAAATGCCGCTATCTTCACTTGGCAGACTCGAACTCCTCATCGGCGAAACTTTTCCAGGATCAGCTCCCCTTGCAATCCTCAGCACCTCCACGAGTGGAATAAACAAAGATATTGCGGCAATCAGGCTGTGTCTGACACGGCCCTTTGTGTTTGATAAGATTGTCCATTTACCTGGTTTCAACCTCTGGCAGGTGGGAAAACCTGAAATCACGTTTTCAGATCCCAATTTGACGTGGTGGTCCCACAAATTCAGGTGTAGCCTCAGCTCCTTGGGGTGAGCAAACCAAATCTTTTTTCATCCATGTGCCTCTGAAAAGGATTTTTCTCTTCCCATTGATACTGGCAGCCAGATTTTTGAGTGAATTATCTCATGCATTGTTGAGGAACCTCTTCCCTCTCCCATTTCCTGAGAACCTGGGCTCAGCACTGAAGCTCAAGCCTGTTGTACAACCCAGCCAGGGCCTTCCAAGATTTCCAGCAACAAAAAGAGCAGCAAATAACACACCTGAGGAAAAAGGAGGTGCAGAGGAGCCAGAGATCTGGAAAACTCATGGCAAGTTGAGCTGTCTGGATTTATCCAAGAGGATGACAGAAGTCTGCTCTCCACTTCCAATCCCACCTCAGCATTTGGCAGCCTCAGGGCTGCAGTTCCAACCCTTCACCCTGGAATTTTGCCCTTTTTTTCGGTGAGAAGGCAGAGCTTTGTGCCAAGTCCTGCACCAATAAAAGCCCGGTGTGACTCCAGATTTAAACTCAGTGCGCAAGAAGTTGGTTCTGCTCAGTTGTGAACTGGGGTGGGAAAATCAATCCCAGCTTAGGCCAGGATCAGGAGCTGCCCTCCTGAGCCACAATCCGAGTTATTTTCCAGAGTAATGGCCACAGCCGAGGACTTTTGCTTTTAAACCAGGCAGAGAAAAGAGTCACAAAATCTCCACTGTGGCCCAGTGGTCATTGCCATCGAGGCCGGGAAAAGCAGAAATCTCAAATTACATCAGGCCCAGGCAGGCAGCAGCAAAAACAATAAATACCAGAGATGGAAAAGTTCACGAGGCCTCAAGGCTTCTCCTTTCAAGGGCCGGGGTGTTTAATAATAAATGGGAGATTAATCCGGCTCTCCATCAGCAGGGCAGGCCCTGGGGGAGAGCTCAGGGATGGAGGCTGATTTTATTAGAGTCATTTAACATATTCCCGGTGTCTGCTGCATCCCAAACCCGCCCCACACGGATAAACACAGCCTCCAAATTTAGCTCTCTGATTTTCCCCCTTCTTCCACAGACAAAACCTTCATAAAAAAACCAAAACAAGAGATCTTTGCAGCAGCAAAGAGAACAGAGAGAGTGAAAAATCGCCAGGATATCAAGGTGAATTTTTTTTTTTTGCTGCTAAAGCAGGGAAAGCTCCCCTCTTCAAAATGAGATGATGAGAAACTTTCAGTGTGAGAGGAGGAATCACATATGGGGAGAGCAGCTGCCCTCAGAGCTCCAAATTCCCCTGGTTTTTCTGGAATAAAAACACAATAAATGTTCCCCAGCCCGGCCTTGGGAATAATATTGGTTTATACAGAGATGCCAAACCCCCAAACCTTAAAAAACGTCAAAACTCCTTCAATTCTTTAAGACTTCAAAACTCTTTATTCTTCAAACTCCAAGATGTGTTCGGCAGAAAACCTTAAAAATTCTTTATTCCTTGAACTCCAAGATGTGCTTGGGCAAAAAAGTCTTAAAAATTCTTTAATCTTCGAACTCCAAGACCTGTGCTTAGGCAAAAAAACTTCAAAATTTTCTAGTCCACAAAGCCCAAAATGTGGTTAGGGAAAAAAAAGAAAAGAAAACCTTAAAAACTCTTTATTCCTCCAACTCCAAGGTGTGTGCTTAGGCAAAAATACCTTAAAAATTCTTTATTCCTTGAACTCCAAGATGTGCTCAGGCCAAAAAAAAAAAAAAAATCCTTTAAAATTCTTTATTCCTCAAACTCCAAGACCTGTATTTAGGCAAAAAAAACCTTAAAAATTTTTTAGTCCATAGGGAAAAAAAACCCAACTCTTTATTCCTCCAACTCCAAGGTGTGTGCTTGGACAAAAAAAAAACCTTAAAAATTTTTCATTCCTCAAAAACCTGAAAACCTGAAACTCCTCAAACTCTAGGAGACATACTCAGGCAAAAACTTTAAAAATTCTTTATTCCTCAAAGTCCAACACGCATGCTTAGGCAACAAAACCTTAAAAACTCTTCATTTCTGGAACTCCAAAACATGATTAGGAAATTAAAAAAAAAACAAACAAAACGACTTAGGAACTCTTAAACTCAAACTCCTGGAGGTGTTTAGGCAAAAAATCCCCCCAGGTGCCTGGAGCTTGAGCATGGCCACTCTAAAAAATATTAAAAAAAAAGGGATTTTGGTCCCTCTGCAAACCATGGCGGTTCCTTAACCTGCCACACAAAACTTCCGTTTCCCCCAGGGAAGGTGAAAAATGCAGCAATAAAGTCACAGCTGCTCCAGCCTCTTCCATCGAGCCACTGAAACCGCTGGGAAATGTTCTAATCAACCTTTGTGGTGAAGAATATCTGCTCCAGAAAGATACTGGCAAATCTGACTTATTTGTTTTTAAGAGAGTTCGGGAGAAAAGGGCTTTTTGGGTGTGTGGGATTTGTGGCTTTTTTGGGGATTTTTTTTTGCCCAAATTATAAACCAGGAGCTCCAACTCCAAGTGAGGCTCTGGCAGAGTCACCAGGAGATCGAGCACTTCAGCACCAGGAGCCTTTGGGATTTGCAGGGTTATAAAAGCAGTTCATCACTTTCACGTCCCTCTGCTACATAATTTCAGTTCCAAAAAAACCTTCTTGGACATGCAGATATGCACAGGGCGTGTGAGAAAGAAAAAAAACCCCAACACTTCCTTTCAAATTAATCCGTTTTTCCTTCGTGAACACCCGAGTCTCACACTCCAGGGCTGGCCCAAAAGAAATTCTGCAGCTGTCAATCAAATTCAAGCTCCAGACATTAACAATAAAAACTAATTTCTGCTATTAAATACCTCAGTCTCTGCTATTTAAATACATGAATAACCACCAGCTGAGGAAAGGAGGAACGCCATCTAACAAATTAAAAGCAATTCAGAACCTGCAGTGAAATATTTGGCTGAAAGATTTGAATGTTTCAGGACTCGGATTGAAGCATCTGCTCTGGGTTTTCCATCGGCAGCTTCCAGAAAGCCGGACCAAAAAAATGTGGAAATGGGGTTGAGACAAAAAAAAACCTCCCTTCAGCAGAGTTTCTTTGGTTTGGTTTCCCCAAGCAAAGCCAGTGTTGGCTGAAGAAAGAATTTTGCCTGAGTTTTGGGGGTGTTGGGGTTTTTGGAGGGGTTTAGTTTATTTCTTTGGGATTTGTTTAGGAGCGTGTTTGGGTTTTGAAGGGGTTTGCAGGGTTGGGGTTTTTTTTGAGGGGGGGAGGTGTTAGGGTTTGTTTGTTTGTTTTTTGTTTGGGTTTTTTGTTGGTTGGTTGGTTGGTTGATTTGTGTGGTTTTGGCATTTTTTTGTTGGGTTGTTCTTCTTGAGAAGGGGGCTCGTTTGTTTTCTGGTTTGTTTGTTTTGTTGGGGTTTTTTTTTCTGTTGGTCTTGTTGTTGTTGCTGTTCTTGTTTTGGTTTTGGGGTTTTTTTTTTAGCTTTTTCTGCCACCTTTCTGCCTAAACTCACCTTGAGCACCACCCAGCCTACTCAAGGCTGCTTTACCCCTTCTCCCCTCCAAGCAATCCCAAAACCCTCAGAGCCCCTGCAGGATTATCAAACACAGATATTCCCATAAAACCCTTCCTATTCCATCCAGATCTGCTGCTGCCACTGGAAAGGCTCCAGAGGAGGAATCATTTTTTGGATTTAAGCGAGGTGACTTTGTGTGTGTCACCTGAGGGAGCCCTGAGAGAGGCAGAAATAGAGTTCAGCTGAATTCCTGATACCTCCCTTTAGCTGCCTGATCATGAACTTTTAGCTTCCAGCAATTCATTGGAGAGCTGTGTCCAGTCTGAAATAGAGCGAATAGGCCACTGGTCTTTTTTTTTTATTATTATTCCTTTGGAAAGGAAAAATCTCTTCTAAAATCTCCAGAAATCACAGTTCCTTCGCTGTGACTTCCTTCCGTCGCTGCAGCCTGGGTTGAGGATTGATGAAATGATAGACAGCTGGACAAATAAAGGTGATTTTGATGCCTTAAGTTTGAGCTCTGATGTATTCCAGGTTCTGTGCTGCCCAGGGGTGCAGCTCTGAGCTCACAGTCAGTGTCACTCAGCTCTGCACACAGCAGGGACACAAAACAAATCCTTTCCCTGCTGCACACCAAGGACAACGTTCAGCCCCAAAAGCACAAACAACAATGGACTGAAGAGAGAAAACAAGAAGGATGGGAGCTCACAACCTGAAGCTGGAATTGGACAATTAAACTCCAATATACAAATGGACCTAAACTTACAAAAGTGTGAGACCTCGTGACCGTTTGTCTATTTTGTGACCATTTTGGGTCCACCCTGGGTGTAGCCCTGGCCAGGCTCTTGTCCTGCCCAAGGTGGACCTTAAAGCCCTTTCAATAAATCTCTACTTTATTCTCCAGCTCTGTCCAGTCTCTGCTCCAGTTCAGCCTCCCCAAGGCATCAATTTTAGTCCTGGAAGCCAAACCCTCCCCAGTTCTCAAGGAGTTCAAGGTTCAGGCACAAAATTGTCCCATGTCTGGTGTGCAAATGGACTCAGCTGGAAGGACAGAGATTCCTTTTATCCAGCAGGAAATCTCCCTGTCCCCTCCCTGTCCCCTTTCTTGCACCACCCCAAACGATTATTTCACATCCTAATTATCCCAGTGGACTCCAACCAGCCTGTTCCGTCAGGAAAGGGCAATTCCTTGTTCCACAGTAAATTCAGGATGCTGCCGCGTGGAGCAACCACCAGTCCCACTGTTGCTTCTCGGGAGTGTAAAAGAGTGAAATAATGTAAATAAGCTGAAATCTTGGGTGACAAGCTCCTCTCTGACCCTCATTTCCTTATGGGTTGGTTTTCCTTGCACACACAGAGGAGCTGCCTTGGCAGAAAATGTTGTACCTGTTGCAGACATCTCTGTGAGACAGACTATGGGGGAAAAAAAAAACCTTCAAAATTATTCTTTAAACAAACTTTTAAATTTAGTAACTGAAAAAAGAAAAAAAAAAAAAAAAAAGAGAGAGAGTTATGAGAGAGGAATAATAAATAAAAAAATAAGGAAAGAGCTTCCTTAGTTATGGAAAGCTAAAAAAACATCAGTCATTCCTTCACACAACATACCAGGGACAAATAATCCAGTGCAGCAGCAAATTTGCTTCTTCTGGAGATAAAGATTCGATTATTCCAGTGGAAGTCAGAGAAAACTTGATATGAAATCTGAGGATTCTACTAATCCAATGCAAGAGACAAGCTCTTACATGGGAGAATTGATAGAGAGAAAGCACTTGCCTGTCTCAATAAGAAAAGCTGGAGAAACCTGGCAGGAAAAATTCCCTTCGGATCCTCCAGGATGAAGGGCAGGATTTGAATTTTAAGCTTTCCAGTACAAGGCATTTACATGCAAATTCTTCCTCCTGTTCTCCAGATCCAGACTATGTGAACAGCTCTCATCCCAGGCTGAGATTATTTATTTATTCATTGCTCACCCAGTGGAAAGGGTGGATACTGCACAGTTTCCTGGGCTAACAGCATTTCAGGCGAAGTTAAATATTCACAGCAATCACTTTGGGAAGATCTATCAGCAAACAGCCTGGGGGAGGAGGGGAGAAAGGTGCCAATACTTGCCAGTATTCCCCTTCAGTGTGACAAATTCATAACAAACCCTAAACTAAGCAAACACAGAGCCCAAGCTAACAGCATTTTTATTTACCCCCTACTTTCTGTTGTATTTTTAGGCTCCATTGCCATGATTCTGTGCACGCTCAGGTCACACTGACCTTTCCCCAAGGCCATTTTCTGGCTGAAATGCTGCAAAGAACACAAGTGTGAGCTGTCTGTAGGGACAGCAGGCGAAGACAGAGTCACTCTGAGACTTCCTGCCCTGATTCACCTTTTTTCCCTTCCTTGAGTGCTGGGTCCATTTCCGTCCCCTCGGTTTAGGAAGGACATTGAGTGCTGGCTCCAGTTCTGGGTGTCTCAGTTTAGGATGGACATTGAGATGCTTGAACATGTCCAGAGGAGGAACAAGGCTGGTAAGGGGCTTGGAACACAAACCCTGTGAGGAACAGAGAGCTGGGGTTGTTTATCCTGGAGAAAAGGAGACTCAGAGGTGACCTGAGAACTCTCTACAACTCCCTGAGGGGTGGCTGTGCTCAGCTGGGGTCGGTCCCTTTCTCCAGGCAGCACTGGCAGAATGAGAGGACACAGCCTGAAGCTGCACCAGGGGAAGTTTAGGTTGGATGTTAGGAGAAAGGTTTTTTTAATAGAAAGAGTGATAAAGTATTGGAATAGGGATAAATAGGGATAAAGTCTGCCCCGGGGAGTGATGGAGTCACCATCCCTGGAGGTGTTTAAGGACAGACTGGATGTGGCACTCGGGGCCAGGGTTTAGTTGAGGTGTCGGGGCTGGGTTGGACCCGATGATCTTGGAGGTCTCTTCCAACCTGGTGGCTCTGGGATTCCTGTAGGATTTGGGAGATCCAGAGCAGCCTCTTGGCTGACGGGAGGCTGGGTGGCAAGAAGCATAAAGATGTGTCTGCTGGGATCAAAAAGTAGACGTGTTCAGCCGTTCTCCGGGGAGCAGAAGGAAATTCAGGAGGAGACTGGGAGCCCTGGGGGCCAGACCTCGTGGCAGGCAGGGCCAGAACTCATCCCTGGCTTTGACTCCTAAAGGTTGTGGCAGCAGCAGGTCTGGCAGCCTGGAACAGCCTGGAACAATCACAATTATTTCCAGTGCTACGGCAAGTTATGGACCTTCCAAGGAGGGATCCGTGCCAAAGCATCTCTCCATAGCTCCAGGGGATGCATCAAATATAGAAGGATGAATTCTTTTTGCTGGTACTACCCAGACTTGTGTTCCTGCCGCAGCTGGGCCCTGCTAGGCTTTGTTACATAAGCACAGGCAGAGCTTTCCCAGAGGCTGAATTTCCCTTTTTAGAGGGGGAAAAAAAAAAAGGAAAAGGCAGATGCACTCCTCGGTCTGAGCGGGGGGGAAATGAAGCTCTATCACATCAGTGTAGGGAGAATCTGCATCACCTTGACATTTTTCCTTCAGCAAATCCATGCCTGATCCGTGTTTGTTTATCTGGACTAAAAAAGGGAATGAACTTTGCTACATTTTGCTCTGCAAAAAACAAAAAAAAAACCACAAAAACCTGGGGGGCGGGAGAGAAGCTTTGAATAACAAATGGGGCAACAGCTGATCCCAAAACCTTACCATTAAACTGTGTCTGAGGCAGAGATTCCCAGCAGGACAGATCAGCCCAGCAGGGAGTTTGTGTTCTTCCCCAGGGGGACACAGAGTTCCCCACCCTGAGCTGCCAGGGGTCACAGCACCCTGCCTTCTGAAGCTGATTTAAAAATTCGAGATGCTTCTACAAAGTGTTTTGGGGTTGCGTTTGGGGGGCAAGGTCTGTATCAAACCAAATTTAACGTCACCTGCTTCAAAATCCCTCCTTGGGATTTTGGCTGGGTCAGGCCCCGTGGATGCATCTTCACCCAAACCTCACCCAGCATCAGAGGGGTGCTGGAATTCCTCTCATTTGTGCCCAGGTTTGGGTTTCCCGGGAAGCACAATTTCATTCCCTTGTAAAAGAGCAGAAACCTTCCCTTTTCAGGGGAAAAAAAAAAAAAAAAAAGGAAAAAATGCAAATAAAGCAAAAAATAAAAGCAAAAAAAAAAAAGGAAAAAAGGGAAAAAAGGCAAAAAAAAGGCAAAAAAAAAAAGAAAATAAAAAACCACCTCATTGTCCTCAAAAAGAGGAACTCTAACTTTTTTTTTTTCCCCTTTGCATCTTTAAACCTGGAGAAGCTGCTCAGATGTGAAGCAGAGAACTCCGGGGATCAGGATGTGGCAGAGCCTCTCTGCAGCAGTGCTGGACATCTTTTAAGCTTTCTGTAATTGATTTAATTTGCATGCAGTGGCCTCTGCAGGGCGGGAACTGCACTTTGCTCAGTGTTTACACAGCACCTCACCAGGCACCCTGGCCCTGCTTAAGGCTCCTAAATGTTAAATTATAATAATTAAACAGCGAGGTACATTTTTAGCTCTGGCCTGGGGGATTAATGCAGCAGCACCTCGGGGGAGTTATAAATGGGTTTCTAGGTGTTCTGAGTGGCAGGAGTCAATCAGGCAACATTTCAAACCATTTATCCTTGAAAAGGCAAACGGTAGATTGAGGTCAGATTGTGAATTGTGGTTCCAGCGCCCATCAGACAGGTTTGGGTTTGTGTGTCAGGGGTGAAATCGACTTTTGCTGACTCCCACTGGCGCTGTTTTACACCACAACGACACAAAGACTCTGAGATTCAGAGGGCTGAAAACGACTCCTTGATTTTTGGGATGTGTCTCCCTTTTATACTATTTCCCACAGACCAATTGGATTGGTGACACAAAGGCAAAACCTCTTCACTCACATTGGTCAGAGCAGAGGGTCAGCAAGAAGAAGTCCCTCCTAGGGGAAGGAATGAATAACAAAGTCACAGTTACAAAAACATTTCTCCTGATTATGGAAAATTCCCTGGAAAAGAATTTCAGAAAACCAGAACACCTCAGGAATGAACCAGGGCTGCACTCCCACCTTTCTGAACCTGACACGCTGACCCTTGCGATGGTGAGGGGAGCAGATTTCCCAGCTCAGCAGGATTTATAGAAAACCCCTGCCAGTGTTTCTTTAACATCATCATCATCCTCCCAAGGCCGTCAGCTCCCTCTCTATCACAGCCCTGCTTCGGCACATCCCTGCTCCAGCTGTTCTTGAGTCAGCTGGGAGAATCCCGACTCCTCCCCTGCCCTCTCATCCCTCACTCTGCAGCCCACAACCCCCGGGAATCCTTCGCAACGTTTGCTTGCATGGAATTCCTTCCCAACAGAAAAACGTCCTTTCCCCACCCGCAGCACACACACAACACACCCACAGCAGCTCTTCATCATCCTCCAGCTCAAACCTGCCTTTCCCTCCTGCTCACACCCTTCCCAGCCAGTCTGGCACGAAGGACTTTTGCCCAAAGGTTGGAACCCTGGAGGCTGAGAATTTCAGACTTTCTGTGCTAAAAGGCACTGACCCTCAAACAAACACCACATTTGACCTGAGGCCGTGGAGCAGGGTCCCAAAACTGAGTGACAGCGCTGGGGTTGTGGGCGTGGAGTTTGAATGGTTTTGTGTGATCTCACAGGGTGGAAAACTCAGATTTAAGATTTTAGTGTATAGTAATATATATGGGGCAATATGGAGGATTTGGGGCGTTGTCTAAGTCCTTCTTCTTCACCTTCTTCTTGGTTGCGGATGTTTTTTTCTAACTGGGTGAAAAGGTCCACATTGCCGGCCTTGGGTGGTTAGTTATTGGGTTAAAAGGAACAATAACATGGGTGTCATCTCTTTTTTGGATAGTTTATGCTTAAATAACCCTGGAAGGAGTGAGAAACAGCTCCATTTTCTACCTTGTTAGTTAGAGCTCATGACTGGTGTGACTGTGATATAGATAAGAATTAACAAACACCCAGTCCAAACACGAAACTGCGACTCCTGTGTGTTAATCCCAGCTCTAACACGAAGAAAAGAAGATAAAAACTTCACACCCAAAAAAGCAAAGGATTGCACGAGTCTTGTTCAAGTCCTGGCTCCTTATTTTGCCTGCAGGGGGTTTTGTTGCATGTTTTTTGTCGCACGCAGCGCAGACGAGCAGAGGTTTGTGTCAGGTATTTGCAGAGGGCTGCCAGGACATCGCTGTGACAGCTGGGAGCAGCTGAGGCTGCCATCTGCTCCCCTGCAATCTGCTCCCTGTGCAGGGAACGGCCACTCCAGCAGCAGCCTCAGCCTGGATTTGCCCAGGAATTGTCTTCAGACAGCAAACCCTGGCTTTTGGCACCAAGACTGGAGCACGTTTGGCACCCACAGCACCCCTTGGAGGTTTGATAAACAGCAGCAGTGTAGCCCTGGTTCCGTGCCTGAGGTGTTTTGGTTTCCTGAAATTCTTTTCCCAGGGAATTTTCTGTAAACAGGAGAAATGTTTTTGTAACTGTGACTTTGTTATTCATTCCTTCCCCTAGGAGGGACTTCTCCTTGCTGTCCCTCTGCTCTGACCAATGTGAGTGAAGAGGTTTTGCCTTTGTGTCACCAATCCAGTTGGTCTGTGTAGAATAGTATAAAAGGGAGACACATCCCAAAAATCAAGGAGTCGTTTTCAGTCTTCTGCATCTCGGAGTCTGGGTCGTTGTGGTGTAAAACAGCGTCAACCAACCATCAGCACCTCATCTCATGCTCCCCCAAATCTATGAGGGAGAAATCCAACATAAATAATCCATCCTTGGACTTACTGGGGTTCATTTAAAACTTTAAAACTACATTTACTCACTTGTTAACCCAGGCTGGCCTTGCTCAACTTCCACTTCCAGATAAAAATCATGACCTAGAAAAATATTTTTGCTGTGGGAAGCAGCAATGTTCGTAATTGAAGTGCAGGGAAAGGAAAGATAAAAGCGCTGGGGAAAGGCATTAAGTTTCTTTGGAGGCCTGGGGAGAAACATATTTAAGCTTTAATGTGGGATGACATGTGCAGACTTAATAAATGGCTGTTAGATCATGATCCAGCCTCCTGCATCCTCTTCCCGGAATTCCAGGGATGGAGCACCAGGCTCTGCTCAGAACCACTTCTGTGTTCTCCAGCTCTTTAAATGCACTGGGTTTGTTTGCCAGGGCAATATTATTATTATTATTATTATTATTATTATTATTATTATTATTATTATTATTATTATTACTATTACTATTACTATTACTATTACTATTATTATTATCTTTTAATTTTTTATTTTTATCTTTGCTCATCCTGTCCAGCAATTCCTTTATCTCCTGGATCAGCTCCTGCAAAGAAATAAGCTTCAGCTCCAGCCCTTTCCTCTTTGCCTCACTGATCCTGCCCTGACGACTCTTCCCGGACTTTTCCCTTCCCAGGGTGTGCTCGGCAGGGCTGGAAATGAAAGGCTCGGCAGGGGCTCCATCTGCTGGGGCACGGGACAGCCTCGGGCTGTTGGACATCCCAAAACAGCGCTCGGGAGCTGAGCAGGGAATTCAGGAGCCCCTGGAAGTCACAGCATCCATGCAGACGTTCCTTAAAAACTGGGTGCTCTGTCTTTATTCAAACTCAGGGCTCCCCTAAATCTCATTTTTATCTGTGAATTGATTTGTGCTCCCCAGAGCATCCCTGAGTGAGAGCCTCTGGAAGTCACAGCATGGAACTCCTCATCCCACAGAGCTGCAGATCCACAGGGCAGACACCTGGATGAGACATAACTCCATGTCCTGTCCTTATTCAGGCTCTGAGCCTTTCTAAATCTTATTTTTCCCAAAAAATAAACCTCACAAAACCCTAAAAACCAAAATTGAAATATTTTAAAATGGCTGCGCAGAGAATTTTTTCGGGCCACAAACTCATTTTGTGATAAGAACATCGGCAGCACAAGGACATTTCCACTGATATTTTGTAGGAGAACTAGAGAGATCCAGCTTGCAAAAATAAATAATATATGTATAAAAATATATCCCACACCCCCAGCACCCGAGAAGTTCACCCCTGGAGAGGAGTGGGTGGGTTCCTAACAGAAGAAAAATACGGAATAAAGGTGGAATGATTTCCTATTATTAATTATTAAATATTTCCTAATTATTATTTCCTAATACATGAGGTATTGCCTTTACCACCTCTGTATTGAAGTTTATCAATGCTGAGGGTCTTTGAATAGTTATTTTATTTTATTTATTTTATTTTTAAATATTTATTTATTTATTTATATTTTCACGAGGATGAAATGTATCTGATGAAAAATTACTGTATTTTCACAAGGATGAAGAAATGTATATTCACCCTTGCCACAAATTGATTCCTTTTTTTTTTTTTTTAAAGAACAGCCCAGAAAAAATCAAATTCTTTCGTTTTTCAAAGGCATCTCATCAGTCCTGGGGAGGGGAGACGTTACAAGGCAGATGTTGGGAATATCAAGGAGTTCCTTCTCCGTGCCTTGTTTTTATCCATTTCCGCTGGATGTGGGATTGAACTACGTTGATTAAAGTAGTTTAAAAAGCGCTTTGAAATCTTCAGCAAAGACCCGGTGCCCGGGAAATCTGTGTTATTAAAATTTCCAACTAATAAGCTGCACTTGGCACTGCATTTCTTTGATATGGATTTGATAGAATTGCCCAGAAACCGCTTTGAAAACCGCAAATTAAAATCTACCAAAGAACTGGGAAGCTGGAAAGAAGAGTAAGAAATAATTGTTGAGGAGAAAATTGTTGCCAGGTGAGGCTGTAAAATGGGATTTAAAGAGCTGGGAGCGTCCCCCTGATTTCAGCCCCTTCCTCCCGGCCGAGCCCACGAGGTGGCACCGTTACTAAAAGAATAAAAGCTCAGGAATTAATTATTTCCTAATCCATTAAGCAGCGGTCAAACTCAACCCCCGAGCTTCGGTTGAAGTTGGGAGCAACAAAAAACACCTTTTAAATTCCTTTTTTTTTTCCTCTCTTTTTTTGTCCTTTAAACCAATCCTGAGAAAGAAATTAAAAGTCAGATTGTCTCTTCTGCATTTCTAGAGCTCAGAGGGGCTCTCCCTAAAAATCGAATTACACTCCTAGGGCCAGGAAGAGCCTCGCTTCAGTATCTATTATATAAATATTTTTGTTTCAACAGCAGCTGCTGCCTGGACTCCAGCTTTAATAAACCTGTGCCTGCCGTGCCCCAGAGCTCTCCTCCTGTTGTGCATCTCCTCTCCAGCCCTAATTTTCATAACAATAACATCAACAGAAGTGCCCTCATCAGTTCCATTGCTTTTGACATCTGCCTCAATATTTAATGACTGCAATAGGCCCCTGCCTTCCATCTTCCTGTCCCTCGCTCCAAGCCGGAGGTTTGTGCCTGTTTCCCTCTCCAAATGAGAAAAAATGCCCCCACTTTTCTGTCCAAGTGCTGAGGAATGGTACGTTTCCACTTAGCAAAACAATCCCGGGTTTTTTTCCCCTCTCCCAGGAGCGGTTTAACGGTGTCGACACCCGCAGACCATTTCCTGCAGGCCTGTAATGAAAATAAAATTGTCCCCACCACAAATCAACAGATAAGGAATGAATTGAAAAGCCTGCATTAAGTACATTTAATTAACATGGCCTAACTCCTGAGAATCCAACCGTGGTGATGCCACCCTTGAATTAACCTCACCTTCAAAACCTTCAAGCAAAGCTGCGATCAAAGTTAAAACCAGCCCTTGCCTTCACCTCATGTTCCTGAGCGCAAGGGACAAGTGGCCTTGTGATATTGATGAACAAATCACCTACTTGGGCCATTTATTCACCAATATTACACTGACAGGAAAAGAGAATTTATCCCCAATTAACAAAATGTGCGTAATAATACTAATAAAATAATAAATGGCGTTATTTTATTTCAACTCCATTGGATGTCCCCCAGACAATTCCAAGGGTTTCATGGAAGCTGCAGGAATCCCGAGTTTGTGCTGCTAAAGATCACCCTGCCCTTCTCCGGGCCCGCTGGAATCGATGTGACAGAGGAGAAGCTGAGACAAGGTGACGTTTTCCACCTCACTGTGCACAACACGAGGCAGGAGGGGAGTTGCATTCCCAAATCCTCACGAGCACCTTTCCAGCCGAGGGGAGAAGATCCCGAGGAGCCCCGCGGGCACGGATGGCACAGCCCTGGGTGAGTTTTCCTTCCAGAGGAGTTGTTGGAGTCCAGGGCACGGGGAAAACCCCTCAAGCTGCCCTGGGGGGTCTGAGAAAACCCCTCAAGCTGCCCTGGGGGTCCGAGATCCCTGCCAGGACCCCAGGAGAGCATTGCCTTTGACCTTAGCCCTTATATATTACTGTATTCTAAACCCTTAAACTCTAAGTTTTCCACCCTGTGCTATCCCACACTTCTATCCAAACTCCACACCCACAATCCCAGCGCTGTCACTCAGTTTTGGGAGCCTTTTCCACGGCCTCAGGTCAATGCAGTGTTTGCCTGGGGGTCAGTGCCTGTGAGCACAGAGAGCCTGGAATTCTCAGTGCCCAGGGCTCCATCAGGTTGTCCTTTCTCCCCAAAATTCCCCGTCCTTTCTCACCAGGCAAAATGAGTTCATGCCAAGACACAGGCGGGTAAAGCAGCTCCGAGTTCTGTTCTCATGACAGACTGGGAGAAATGAAATAAAACGGGAGAAGACTTTCCCCTCTGGTCAAAATTAGGGGATTAACTCGTAAAAACTGGGAGCTGTAATTAGCACAAGGAGCAGAACCTAACAGTGTTCACAGGATCACAGAATCGATCACAGAATCGATCACAGAATCACAGAGTGAACTAGGTGGGAAGAGACCTTTGAGATCATCAAGTCAAAGCTATTTTTTGATGCTGCACTCATGGGTGGTTCCCATGCAGTTCTCAAATCCACGACCTGTTCATCAGAAGCTCTGGAAGATAAAGGAATTTTCTCTCTTTTATCTTTCACCGGAACAACTCAGCTCCTTCAGAACTGAGGGGCAGCGTGTTTGGCTCCTGGCTGTTCTTGCACTGCTCCTCCAGCTCACCCTGAAACTTATAAAAATGAACATGCAGAAAGCCAGATTGCAACCGAGGCTCCAGAAACAGCCATGCTGACACTCCTTTGCCCAGTTAGAGGCACGAATCCTAACGGAGCACCAGCTGTGAATTATTCATCAAGCAACGTTTTCCTTTCCTTTTTGTGGCCAGACGCTGAAAAAGCCACAGGATGTGGGAGATGATCTGTAACAATCCGCATATCTGGCTGGAACACTTTTTCCTTTTACGACAGGCTTTTAGTTATGTTCGGTAGAGTGAGGAGCTTTATTCAGGCACCAAGGGACAGCTCCCAAAAAGTCCCAAAAAAACACGGAGAAACCCAATTTTTGAGGTGCATATCCAGCTTTAAATTCGCATCGGCGTCAGAGTTTTGATCAGCACAGGAGACATTCAGGTGAATTCCATCCCCTGCCTCCTCCAGGACATAACCCCAACCCCCGTGCTGCCCCTCACACGCCCAATCACTCCTCTGCAGCCAGGTCCTGTCAGCTCTGCTGCCAAATTACAGCCGGGAGAGGCTGAAGCGAGGGCTGCAGGGCTGTCAGGGCAGAGCTTGCAGTGAACAGCCTCTCTCAGGGCATCAATCAGCACAAGCAGCAACAAATCACTTGACCCTGAGCAGGGCTGAGTCTCTGTTTCTGAGCTGCCTTTGAGATGAGGGATATTTGCTGCTCCATCCCTCCGCCCTCAACCTCAACCCCTCAACAGCAGCAAAGCTTTCACTTGGGAGTGACCGAACAAAGCACAGGGCAGGGGGAGAGAGGGTGAACTGCACAAAACAGATTTTATTACCTTTCTGATCACCTGGACGGGTGGAAGTTGTCTCAGCAGAAGGCCCCACCACGGACTGCATTTCCCAGCAGATGTTAGAAAGCAAAGTTGCTTTTCTGCAACGTTTCTCTGCCACAGCTCTGGGTGGAATTCAAACTCTGACTCTCCTTCTGGAACCCAGAGGATTCCTAACTCCAGTTATTCAGTGAAGGGCTCAAAATCACCTGCCACACTGTGGGTGCAGGAAAAGCTCGGCAAAGGTTGGCAAAGACTCCAAGGACCATTAAATTCATTCTTTGGCCAAACACCCTCTGATCAACCACTGAGTGCCGTATCCATCCTGGCTGAGGGTCAGAACAGCCAAGGAAACGTGGTGGGAAAGTTGGAATAATATCCTTTGATTCTGAAAGGCTGAAATCAATTTAAACTCCAGGCTAATATCAGACCATGGTCTGTGCCATCAGCAAAACCCCCTCAGGTACCCACAGCAGCATCAGTGACACAGGGCCCCCCTTGCCCGGAAAATAAACTTCCTGGGTGGATTTTCTCCCTGTTTCTCCTCCCTGTGTGAGGAAGGGGACCCAGCAGTGGAGAGAGGTTCCATCTGCAGTGCCAGACCTCACCTCCCCCGGGGGAGACCCCCCAGCACCCCCCTGCTCACACCCAGCAGGGCACAACTAACTACAGTTTATCTCCCCGGGAGCTTTTCTGCTTCATCATCTCCCAGACATGTTATTCCGTCTTCAGCTCCGAAGAGACACACAGTGTTCTGGGGAAAGGTTTTGAAAGCATTTCCATTAACTGCCTTTTCCTCCTTTTTTTTAAATTTTTTTTTTCCCTTTACTTTTTGAAGGTCACTCATAAATAATTCAGAGCTACACGCTGGAAGAACATGCAAAGCTCAACTTCGGACACAGACTGGAGCTAAAGGAGCAATTTCCATGAGCAGAGGATCACAGACCATGGGGATGCTACTCCACACAGCATGGAGAGCTGTTCAAGCAGGGCAATAATGCAGCACTGAGCACAAAAACACGCTCGAGGTGCTTCGGGGGGTTCAGTTGTGCACGGGAATCCTCGATCCTGTGGCACAGGCTGAGGGTGATAGGCCACCTTATCTAAATGCAGAGTTAGGAGCACACAGTGACGCAGATTAAAGCTCAGGACTTTGTTTATGCTTTGTGAAATTCCTCGGGAGTGCTGGCGTGGGGTGGGAGATAAAACATGGCGCCATGAATAGAGCAGATCAAAATAATTGGGTTTATCTTTCATTTCCCCTCCTCTATGGAGTGAAAATATTTTTTCCCAACCTCTTCAGGCAGTGTACAGAAATTAGCTGTAAACTCTGCTGGTTACTAAACAAAGCAGCTTCCTCCAAAGCAATCAACACACAGGAGTTCTCCTGCTTATGGAGCCAGAAAAGTTCCAGATTATATCTTAGCTTCATGCATTTCTTAAATCAAAGGTGGAATGTTTGATTTTAGCCCTGTAAGGCAGCACTGGTGGGAGCTGGAGAGGGGAGAGCCCTCCCTGCAGGGTGGGAATTTCCACACTCCTTCCAAGTGGAGCTGCCATCAAGCCCGACCTGCTTCGAGCAGCAGCTGATGGGGAGATTTCCCCCGGGATTGGACATCCCCCACTCACAACCCGGACTTTGCAGCCACCATCACCCCGGTGACAGCACATCGTCCTCATCACACGCCTCCGGTCCTAAAAGGCTCCATCTCTCCCGAGCCGCGGTTTGCAGGGTTGATTAATTCCCTGAAATTCATCGCCATGACAAAAGACACGAGCGCTGCCCGGGATAGATCTGTCAAGTTATCTGTTGGAAGCAGGAAATGAGTCACCTAAATGTGGGATCCACTTTGCTGCGGCATCTGTTCCTCGTCTGAGGGCAGGGCGGTGATACCCAGCATCACCTTACGGGCTGGGAACGCGAGTCTGGATCCGACGAACGCGGGAAGGAGCAGCCCGAGGGGTGAGCCAAAGGGCCTGCCTGCTGAGCAGCTTGCTCCGTGTGCTCTGCAGTGACAGGAGAAGGAAAACCCTGCTGCCAGCCCCGTGTTCCTGGCGAAGGCGCCGTGTTCTCAGTGACTGCACCAGCAGCGAGCCTCTCCCGCTGACTGCAGCCTGCGAACCGCAGTTCTCCCCCACGCCGAACGATCTCCAGCCCTGACCTCTCTGTCCTTTCCCCCCCCCCCTCCTCCTCCCTTCCACCTTTTAAAAAGTATTTTGCAATTTTAAGTCGGTGGCGGAAAATATTTTTGAGTTTGGAGCTTTTCCAGGTTGGAGCCTTCACGTCCCTGTCAGCAGAAGCCTCTGAGACAAGCAAGAGAAAGAAATTTGCAAAAATCTGACACCTGCCACTTTCCATTGAGCTTTGGGTGGAAAATGTCCCTGGCTTCTTCCATTTTTAATGTCAGAGGCAGCCTGGCGGAAAAGATTACCTCAGGTAAAGTCATCGGGAACAGGAGCCGCTGCCAAACCCCTCCCTCCCCTGCTCCGCGGGAGCTCCAGCGCGGCTCCGGCTTTTCCAGGGATGATCCTCCACGGGGGAGCTGCCACTGCCCCCACAGGCAGGATCCCTGCTCTCAGGGGTGTTTGGGGGCCCAGGAACCGATCCTGATGGGGTTCTCCTGTGCCCTCTGCAATTCCTACTCAATAACAACCAGCTCCCAGCAGCAGCTGGAAGAGAACAGAACGGGATCCTTGCCCTCGGGGGTGTTTGGGCGCCCAGGAACCGATCCTGATTATCCTGTGCCCTCTGCAATTCCTTCTCAAGAGCAACCGGTTCACTTATGGGAGAGAACAGAACAGGATTTTTGCCTCTCCTGGTGCATTTGGGAGCCCAGGACTCAATCCTGATGGGATTCTCCTCACCAGGAATGGCGCAGAGTGTCCTCTTTGAAATCCTTCACAAGGAAAACCAGCTCACTGCAGCAGCTGGAAGAGAACAGGACAGGATTTCTACTCTCAGGAGGTACTTGTGAGCCCAGAACCCAACCCTGATGGAATTCTCCTGTGCCCTCTGCAATTCCTTCCCAAGAACGACCAGTTCACTTCAGGACCTGGAAGAGAACAGGATTTTTGTCTGTCCTTGCGTATTTGGGAGCCCAGGACTCAATCCTGATGGGATTCTCCTGGGCAGGAACGGGGCAGGCTCTGCCCTCTCTGCAATTCCTTCCCAATAACAACCGGCTCATTTCAGTGGCTGCAAGAGATGCCAATGCAGGCACCTCCACTTCACAGATATTTAACAGCTCTCCGATGCCCTTTTTAGTCTTCAAGGGGAGAATGTCACTAAGAGAAAGTCTGGTTTGTTCCCAAACCTATAGGATTGCGTATTTTAGCTCTCCCCAGCCTGGGCAGCAGCAATAATGAATGAACAGCCTCCTCCACTTTTCCATATCAGCATTTCCAGGGCTTTTCTGTGCTGCAAACTGGGGGAAAAAACATCTAAGGATCTATCAGAGCTTCCTAGAGCCAGAAAATTATTCGGTATATTCCACATTTGTACAGAGGCTGCTCAGCTTTAGGTTTAAATACATTTGGATTAGAAGTGAATGGCAGGAAAACATGTGGATTCCCTCCTCAGTGGCCTGGAGAGACCAAGATCTCCAGCCCAGCAGAGGAGGCACTGAGTGGAGACCTGACAGAGCAGAATTCCCCCTCAGAATTCCTCCTCAGAATTCCTGCTCAGCTACAGAATCACCGAGGCTGTGCCACCAGCCTACAAGAAAAGCAGACAACTCCAAATTAAAATGATGCAGCCTCGGAGGTGATCAATCCAAAAGCCTCAATCTTCCTAGACAACAATCAGATCGCTCGGACATGGAAATCTGGGAGGAACACGGGATTCTTGAAGGAAACCCAGTAACAGAATAGTTGGGAAATGGTTCCCTCGTTGTCTGTACAAGGTAGAACAGTCGTGGCAGGATTAGAGCAAGATTTTACCAGCAAGCCCAGTAAATAAGGCTCATCTCCTAATTAGTGCTGGAGTAATTATTTTTAAAAAACCTTCTGAAAAAACAGGATTTAAGTTCTGCCACAGCTCCCACCCCTGACACCAGGTGGGAAATCCTCCAGCTCGCTTTGCTTCCTCCCCTCCACGGGCTCGTTGGGAATTCCTGCATTCCCTGTATCCCTGCGGGGCTCTCCGGGCTGGATTGAGCTGCCTGGCAGGTCTGGATGCCCTGAGTGAGGCGTGGAAGAGCCCCTGGAGAGGGTTCAGGACAGGCTCAGCCCCCACTCAGCCTAATGGACTCCTTTAGCACAACACAAATCCCCTTCTTTCATCCAGTCCTCAGGACCGCGCTCCAGGTGCCACTCGGAGCTGAACAGTGCAACCTGAACGTTCCAAAAGAGAAGGAAATAAAAAGCAAAAGGGATGTCGCTCCCTCCTCACTGATGCCATGAGATACTGATGCTCTTTATTTATTGATGGAGTGCTCTCACTCCAGTCGAGCAATCTCAACATCTTCATGAATATTTCTGTGCTCAGGGGAAGGAGATCCTTCTGCTTCTTGCCTTTCTGCTGGGACCAGGAAAAAACCTGGTTTCCTTTGGGATGTTGGGCTGTTGTCGTTTGGCTGCCAAGGAACAAACTCGTCGTGGTTATCTGCTCTGATTAAAACCCTTGTAATCCACAGAAATCCAGGTTCAAGGAGCCAGGGAGACCTTGGAGAAATATTCATTTAATAACGATTAATTCGCAGCGCGGCAAGGGCTTTTCCAAATCCTTGAATTAGGAATGGTCACGGGAGGTGGAAGGAGGAGAGGAACAGAGCAGGAGTGATTTTTCAGGGTGATTTATCAGCCCCATAATAAGAAGCAAGAAGAAGGAACGGGGTTCCTTCAAAACAGGAATGGCACTGGATGGAGCAGTCCAACACATTGATGGGAAATGAAAATTCCAGCAGGAACCTGGCTCCAGTGCCTCAGAGACGAGGAGAGAAATAGATCTGGTGTCAGAATCCCAGAATCCCAGAATCCCAGGATCCCAGAATCCCAGAATCACAGGGTCACAGAATCACAGGGTCACAGGGTCACAGAATCACCAGGTTGGAAGAGACCTCCAAGATCACTGAGTCCAACCCTGACTTTTCACTCCACTGTTCCAGCTCTTCTGAGGGACAGGGCTGAATTTCATCCAGCCCTGACACACGGGCAGGGCTGTGAGGGAAACCTCTGAGAGCGTCACCCACATCACAGATCCCATGGCCCCTGGTAGGAAAATTAATCCACAAATGCCAGAGGTTTATGTCCAAAAAGGAGACAGAGGAGTCCTGGAACTTTATTCCAAGACAGGGAGTGGCCACGGGGCATTTCCCCTGGGGTCTCTCCAATTTTTAGAGGATGCAGCCTCCTTTTTATCCCAATTTCCCAGCCACATTTCCCTCTCTCTTTCCCCATTGGCTGAGGCACTTGAGAGGTCCAGACTTCGCCGAATGCCCAATACCTAAAATTCCCCTTTAATGTAAAACCCCCCCTTTTAATTTTTAGTTCTTATGGAATTGATGGCTTTTCCCCGTTGTTTCTTTCATCTTTCAATATCCAATTCCATTTCTCAGCCAAGCCACGGTTTGTTTGTAAAGGCAAATACCTCCTTTTCCATTCATCAATCGGTGGAATCCTTCCCATTGTTCGTTTTATCTCCCAGCAGACCCAGAGTTTGTTTGTAAAGACGAATCTGCCGTTCCTCTCCCTCACCCCTGCCCCTTGTGCTGCTTCAAGATTTGCTCTGTGCTCTCCTTTGGGTTTAAATGGCTTTGACTGGTGCTTCTGGGACTCTCAGGAGAGGTTTAACCATCGAGCAGGGAGCTGCCCAAGTGTCCTGCGGCCACCCAGAGTGGCCGTCACAGCCCCAGTGACCAGGCTGGCACCCTGAGAGGAGCCGGAGGAGCAGGGCTGGGAGCCCTCACTCCTCCCAGCTGCCAGTGAATTAGTCATACCCGTTAAATGATGATCTTAGAGGGCATTATTTAAACATAAACCTCGCAGGACATTTGCCTGGAGCGAGCTGCAACCCAGGAGCTGGGGGGGGGATGTAGCTCAGCAGTGCATGAGCGTGCAACAAACATCTCTGCACCTGCAGCTGTGGCCGGGCCCTGCAGGAGCTCCTGGAGCATATGGACACGCAAACCCATCAAAGACCAGGCTGAAAATCAGGGGTTTATCGTGGGTACAATGATTTTTTAATTTTTTACCAGCCTGGAGGCCTCCCGTTTGTAAGTATCTTCCTTAAATACCGAAAAATCGGAATTTTCCTGGGTCAGGCACCCAAAAATCTCAGGGATTTCAGGAAATATTTAAAGAAAAATACCTCAGGTCACGTACACTGAGTTGTCCTCCTTTGTTTATTAGTGCAACGGGACTCCAAAGCATGGATTGCAGTAATTAAATAGAGCAGTTGCTTTGGTGCAATTAAACACAGAGAGCAGAAGTGGGATGTGGGGAATCACAGTGGGGAATGACCTGCTGGATCCTCCCCTCCCTGAGGCTGAAGAAATGAGAAACACAAGAGAAACAACCGAATTAAGGACAAGCACAAGAGAAACAATGGAATGGATGAGAAATTCAAGAGAAAAAACTGAATAAATGAGAAATAAAAGAGAACCGGAGTGGGGCTCAGGACACTGACTGGAAAATTCATAAAGCTCTCCCTTGCCTTTCTCTTGTTTCACTGATACTTCTGTTCAAGGCCAGCTCTAATATTAAAATAATTTGCTAGCCAAAACATTTCACGTTGTGTTAACCAAAGCAGAGGATCTACTTTTCCATAGGCAGCCGGCAAAAGTGCTTCCCAGGAGCTGCATCCCGTGATGGAAGTGGTCAGGAATGTAAACTCCAGCCTGCTGTTTACCAGAGCAGAGTGCAGAAGGGACAAGTTGGACAAAAGTTACCTGAGAACAATCCAGGGGCACGTTGTGGCTTTGCAATTTTAAAGAATTGTTTTAATTTTGTTCACCAGAAGCTTCAAATTTACATTTAAAGTATCAAAAAAAAAATTGTTTCATCTTGAAGAGAAAACTGCGAGTTCAGCCTTGTACCTGCAACACTTCCATTTAAAAGGGTTTAAACATTTACTGTTAGGGGGGAAAAAAAGAACAAAGCCAGAAAAAACCCAAATAAACAAACAAAATCCACAGTTGTTTCGTAGATCAGGTTTTATTAACCTTTAGTGAGGTGTTTTAAGAAATAAATTCCTATAGAGTGAAGACAACTCTCAGGAAGAATTAGTTTGCGCTCAGATCCTTTTTTTTAAGCATTCAGCGTGAAGTTAGAAGATTAAAAATGCTCTTTCTTTGTGTGAGGAACAATTTACTTTGACTCTACTGCCTCACAGAGGATAATAAGACGATAAAAAAAATAATAGGGGTGTTTTTTCTCCTCAAACAAACCAAAAATCCACCCTGGAGCTCAGCTCAACTGAGGCTCTGAGCTGGAGCTTTAGAGAGCTTTTGAGTTGTTATTTTTTCCCACTCAGACACGTTTAGTGACACTGTGAGTGCTGAGCCTCACTGAAGGGAGATTTTCCTACTGATACCAAACGACTGATTGTGCTTTTATAATCAATTATTGAAGCCCGGCTGGGAGAGGAGAACTCCAACAACAACAACTGCTTCACGGAGCACAAAACACAAAGCAGCCTTTCCTCCAGTGGCTGATTGTGAAAAGGAATCTGTGTGAAGGGTTTGATTTGTCCCCCCAACAATTTTTTTTGTTGTATTTTGAAGTTTGTTTGTGTCATTTGGGTTTTTTTTTTTCCTTGTGTTCTTGGTGCTTTTTTTTTTTCAGTTGCAACCCCAAAAACAGAACAGAAAGGATTTTCTTTTTTTTTTTTGATCAAGAGATCCGAAGCGATGAATGAGTTTTGTTCCTTTAGTGACTTTATCGAGAAGCTGCTCAGATCACTGAAACTGAGTGAGAGAAGTTGATAGAAGGAATCTTGGAGAAATGACAATAAAGAATCAGCACAGGGGGGGAGCTCAGCAGCATCAGTGGGAGGTTTTTTGGGGAGAAAATGCAGCTTTTGGATATGTTTTGGGTGATGGGGACATTAAGACACCACTAAGAAGAGAATGAGCAGCTCTGCAGCACTGGGGGACAGCTCAGGCTCAAGGAGGTGCTTCCTTGGAGGAGGAAGAATGAATAAATTGATCAACACATTTAAGATTTGAGATTTGAGATTTGAGATTTAAGATGTAAGAGAGCGTGTTTTCTGGAAGGTTTGATCATCCAAACGTCAAGGGGCTGGACCTGAGACAGCTCCACCAAAACTGGCCTGTGGCCCGAGAGGATTTCTGCAGATTTTTTGTAGCCAGGTGTTTTAATCTGAGCTTAAAAATTGGGGTCTGTCAACAGCAGCACAGGAACCCTGAAATGCTGAAAAACTAATTCAGTTTATCACAGTTTGTTTTTTTTCTTTTTACAAAACTTCTTGTTTATCTCCAACATCAGTTTCTCTTCCCCAGCACCTCTGTCCTGCTTTTGCCCTCGCTGCAACTGCTGCAGGAACCCAAAATCAGAGGGAGAATCCCCAGAGGAGGAGGTGATGTGGGAACAGGCTCTGCAATGGGGTGAGGAAGAGGAGAATTTTGAAGAAGAAGAGGAGATTTTTGAGGAGGAAGAGGAGATTTTTTGGAGAGGAGAAGGAGATTTTTGGAGAGGAAGAGGAGATTTTTGAAGAGGAAGAGGAGATTTTGCAGGCCCTCCCTTTCCACCCTCCTCCCCCTGCACACCCCGGCCCCATGGGGCAAATAAAACTTTATTTTAAAATAAACTTTAAAAACTTTCAGCCTCGTTTTAAAACCAAGTTTTATTTGGGGCAGGCAGTGCAGGGTGCCAGCACTCCTCTCCCTCTCCCTGGGGAGGAATTGATCCCATTAAATCCATCAGGACGCTGGGAATTCACATCTTCTGTCACACTCCTAATGCACAGAGACAAGCTGGGTGCTGCCTGGCCTGCAGGAGCCGGGGAGGCATTAAATGAATTTTTCTCCATTGATTCGTGTCCTCATCAAGGGAGTTTTAGAGTCCATCCCTTAGGGAGAGCAGCAGCAGGTTTGGTCAAGCACGTGGGGAAAGGTTCTGGAGGTTCTGGTTGTGTGGGATGGGCAGAGCTGCCCTGCGGGAACTGTGATATTCACCCAGTGCAGGTTGGATTTGGATAATCGGCCTCAATTAGATAAAAATGCTGTTTAAAACATGGTAATACACAGAGAAAATCAGTTCTGGGGAGGAGGAGCCAAGTGCTGCTCCTGTCTCCCTCTGAGGCCGGGAGGGGCAAATAAAACTCCCATGGAAGTGGGTGCAGAAGGAGATTTTTATCCCTTTTATTCTCTCGGGATCTATCCAAATTTAGGGTTTGATTCTGGCAGCACTTTTTGTTGCCCCCCCATAAACACCTACAGGGCTCTGTCATGAGCACCAAAGGTACCGAATTCCTTCAGAGCCTCCAAAAGTTGCGGCCCCTCGCTGAAGGCTCCGTAAATATTTCTGTATTTCGTAAAAAAAATAAAATACCCTGAACTGCAGGCGACCAAAAGAATCACGGAGCCCAGCTCCTGGCTCTGCACAGGGTTCGTTTTCACCCCTGGAGAGGCACAGCGGCGTTTTATCCCTGATTTTTTGGGGGAGAAAAGTGTAGAGAAATCGTGTGTGGGTGGAGTTACACGGGGAAAGGAGAGAAAGACTGGAAAACTGAGTGTGATGTCCCAAACCACAGGCTGGCAGCCTTGCCCACGCTTTGCTGCTCTCCTCCAGGCTTCAGAAACACTTTCATAACTGTTCTGAGGGGAAGAAATTTATTTATTTTTTTTTTTGCTCCGTATTCCAAGGCACAGAGGTGGGTAAATCTGCTTCCTTCCCCTTCTGCTGGGTGTGCTGGGTGCTTATTTTTGGGGTACCCGAGGGAATTTAAAGAACTTGCTCCCCTGTGCGAGGGTGAAGATGAAGATGGGCTGGAAATGCCCTTTGGGAGGGAGTTAAAACTCACACCCCCAGTTTCTGCTCGACTGAGCTTTCCCTTCATCGGTGAAGCACGGCTACGACCTGAAATTAAATCTGGTTTTCGGGGATTTCTTTCCCTCCTAAAAGCGCAAAAGGAAAAGCGGGCAGCAGGCAGAGCGAGGGTTCCAGCGAGTCTGAAATCCCCAATTTCCAGAGCAAAAACGAGCCCAAAGCTAATTCACCCAGGGGAGAGTGTTTATCCTCCTGAGGAGCTTTTCCCAAGAGTCTCCCTCCAACCCCTGGGTGACGAATCTGATTTTTTTTTTTAATGCTGCCTTCAAACTTAACTGTTTTACCACTGGAGAAAGGCTCTGGTTTCTCTTCTAAATATCCGTGTCCTCGCTGGAAATCAGCTCTACCTCACCCACATGACTGGTCTTCACTATTAATCCCAGCTGATGGCAGGGAGGGGCTCTGGTGGGAGGCAGCCATGTGGTGAACATTGAGCTCAGTGTTTTTTCCCCTTTGCTTCTCTCCTCTCCAGACAGGCAAAACTGTTCCGTGCTGCCTCCGTGGATGTGAAAGTCCTCGCCGTGCCGCCTCTGCCTCTCTTCTCTCCCCCCCCTCAAAAAAACAACCTCTCAGGGCCCTGAATTTGCAGCCAAAAAAATCCTCCACCCCCCCAAAAAAAAAGCTGTGGCTGGATCTGGATGGAAGATGGACCAAGGGACGAATAGCAGGAGGGAAGAAAGAGTGAAGTTGGTTATTTTTCTGGCACATGGATGCAATTACGCTCGGTGCATTCCAGAGGCGTTCCTTTGAATCCTGTGCAGGTCTGCCTGCCGTCCTTGGGAGAGAGGAAGAAAAGAAAAAGGGAGGAGAAGTCCCTCTTGCTGGGAGACGGAATGTCTGCATTTTCAATCCTCTTCTTAGGTAGGTTGGCTTCGGTTTGGTTTGTTGGTTGTTTTTTTTTTTTACTGCTGCTGCTGCTCAGCTTTTATTTCGTCAAACTTCCACCAGCCCGCTCCATGTGCTGGAAATTCAGCTCTGGTGAGTTGGAGAAAAGGGGCTTGTGAGGAGGAAACTTTCATGGAAAACTGTCATTTCAGTGGGGCTTGAGTTCTGAGCCTGTTCTGGTCGCTTCGCGAGCAGGTTGACAGCCAGAGATCTCCGAATATTCAGATTAATTTTAAAAAGTGCTGGTCAAACAGACCCATTTGGGAGAGTGTGCGTTTGTTGTTTGAAGAGGGCAGCGCTTTTCAGGGATAAACGGGAGAGGGGCTTGCACCTCTGGGGCGAAACGAGGTGAATAAAATGTCTTTGTTTCGGGGCAGAGTGTCAGATTTGTGTAAGTGTGCCGAATCGTTGGGCGCTCGGCGCTCAGATGTTGAAAATGAAAAGGGGTTATTGTTTGCAACGGGTGGCTAAGATTAGAAACAGATGTGCTGGAGTGCAGGAGGGAGGAGTTGGGGAGAAAAGGATGAGAGAAGGGGGAAGGCAAGGAAGGGCTGCTGAGAGGAGGGGAAGAAAGAAAAGGAACAGAGGTGGATTTGTGGAGCAGGAGAGGAGCAGAGAATGGAAACAGAGGAAGGAAAAGGAGAGTGGAGGAGAGCTGGAGGGCTGTGGGGGAAAGTGTTGGCAGCCCTGAGGAGGCTCCTGCTCCTCCAGGGGTGAGCAGTGAGCTGTGCCTCCCTCCTGCTCATCCCGTCCTGCTGACAGGACCAGCCCAGCCCTCTGCCCTGCCTGGCCAAAGCCTGGCCACTCCAGGCGATTCCAGCCTTTGGGATTTCCTCCTGTGTGCTGGGAACCTGCTCCAGGTGTGAGAACAGCCCGTGGGCTGGGCTCTGCTGCCCTGGGACGAGCTGAGCAGGCTGTGGGGCGCAGGAGTTCCGAACAGCTCTAAAGGATTGTGCCAGGGAAAGGCCCGTTTGAGCCCCCCAGGTGTGGAACGTGGACTGGAGAGGGAGGTTTGGTGAGCAAACACAACATTTGTCCAGCTGCTGGTGGACAGAGGAGCGGCTGCTGCTCTGGGGATTGATGGTGGAGGTTTTATCTGTAAGGAAGTGCCGGAGGATCTGGGCAGAGCAGGCAGCGCCCTGTGCCCTGCACACCTGCACGTTTGTGCCTCTGTGTCCTGGGGAGTGCCTGGAGAGGACTGCAGGAGATGACAGAGCAGGGTTAGCTTAGCTCAGCTCCTGCCAGGGGCTGCTCAGCCCTTCAGGCGGTGGCTCTGGGGGAAATGGGGGCACGGAGGGGTTGGTTGCCCACCTGGCTGGTGGAGACAATGGGGATTGCAGCCTTTGGTCCCGTTCAGCTCCTCAATATTCCAAAGTGCTGAAGGTTTGGAGCGAAAGGAACAAACCGTTGCCGCAGAAGAGGGTTTGTCTGTAAAGTAACAACCACTTACCTTTGCTGCTTTTATCTACAAACCACAAATGGCTTTATCCATGTACCCTCAGCACCTCCACTGTGACAGGAGCACAGGAATCCCAAAAAACAAAGATTCTTTACCCTCACCTGCAGTCAGGTTTCTGAGTGTCTCCTGTCCAAGCACTGGGGAGGAGAGAATTGTCTTCAAACCTCAGAGCAAACCTGGGATGTTTTGTTTCTGGTCCTGCAGGATCACTGAGCTGCCCCCTGAGCTTTACCTGCCCTGCCAGCAGAGGACTTGGTCCTTCTTCTCCTTGGCCAGCTGAGAAGCAAGTCCAGGGAGAAGTAAGGGAATGTTGTGGTTCCCTGTTCCAAGATCCTCCTGAGCACCACGAGCCCGGGGAGTCGGGTTTGCTGCCTGAAGCCTGGATTTTCTGCAGTAAAAACCTGCAGGAAAAAACCCTAGCCAGGCTGTTTTGTTTTGGTTTGGTTTTTGCTGATAAAGTAAAGACTAATGTGGAAAAAACCTGGTTTTGGAGGAGCCTGGAGAGGAAGGTTTGGGTTTTCATCGTTAAACATCCCAATATACACAATTCTTGTCTTTTCCACTGTTTACCTCTCCGGGGCACACGAGCAGCTGTGTGAGGAGACAGGAAACGGGAGCCAACGTGTTTGGAGGAGACTTTATTAAAACAAGAGGAGATGAAAGACTTTGCTGAGTGTGGCCAAGAGCATGGCCAGGCTCACTTTGCAGAGGGGAAGTGGCCCACGCTCTGCCTGTGAGTGTGACACGGCCGTGACCAGCTGGGGAGTGAGAATCAGGTGCCCAAACTGCCTTTTTCACACCCTGCACACTTGAAAAGCAGAATTTTGAGGTGGTTCTTCACTTCCGAGTGGAAAAGGTTCATAACAGAACGTGACAGTGGCCAGTGCTTTCATTGAAATGTGTTCCTGACTTGGTTTAAATTTTACGGGGTGGGAAATCTCCTCTGTCTTTCCCCCACGCCAAGTAAATCACGAATGGCTTTGGTGACCCATTCAAGGGAAAAGCTGATTTTCTTGTGGTTGAAACAGTTTGCAGGGGTGATTATTTCTATGGGCTGGTTTCAGGTGCTTTTTCCTTAGTTGGTGGCTGGTGTGAGTGCTCTGCCCTGCAGGATTCGGGGATCAAAGGCAGGAGATGTGCCAGCCCGAATCACTCACCCACCTTCCTGACGTGCTGCTGTGGGCAGTGACCCTTCCCAGTGCTGGCAGGGGTCATCCACCACAGTTCAGTAAAATAATCATTTTATTAGTGATTACCTGATCTCTGGGAGCTGGGATGTCATTCTGGGGTGGCGCTGAGAGCAGAAGCCCCTCCTGAGGGACGCCTTAAATTTGAGTTTTCATGTATTTCAGGTTCTGTGGTGCCCAGGGGCGCATCTCTGAGCTCACAGTCAGTGTCACTCAGCTCTGCACACAGCAGGGACACAAAACAAATCCTTCTCCTGCTGCACACCAAGGACAATGTTCAGCCCCAAAGGCACAAACAAGGGTGGGCTGGAGGGAGGAACAAGGATGGGACCTCACAGCCTGGAGCTGGAATTGGACAATTAAACCCCAATGTGCAAATGGACCAAAGCTTATAAAAGTGTGAGACCTCCTGGCCTGTTAGCCATTTTTGGGTCCATTTTTGGGTCCATTTTGTGCCCATTTTGGGTCCCCCTTGGGTGTAGCCCTGGCCAGGCTCTTGTCCTGCCCAAGGACCTTAAAGGCCTTTCAATAAATCTCTACTTTATTCTCCGACCCTGCCCAGTCTCTGTTCCAGCTCAGCCTCTCCAAGACATCAATTTTGGGTCACCCAGATGGGACTTGGAGGCATCTGACAGAGCCCAGCTCTGCCCCCCACGCTCTGAGGCTGAGGAATCTCTGTCAGCGCTGTCCCAGGGCGCTGCAGCCACTGCTCTGAGCATCCCCAGCCTCCCCCTGGCTCACTGCACCAGGAAAAAGGTTCTGGAGCAGCTCTTTGCAGGGCTCTGCTGGCGTGAGGAATCGCCTCTGACAGCAGCATTTGCCCAGGTATCCACGGGCTGGTAGCTGGGAAATCCGAGATGATGCAGGCACTGAGCAGCCCCGGGCTCTGCTCCGGTGTCAAACCCTCCCTGTTCCTGCTCCGGGAGCCCTGGCTTTGCCATCCTGCCCCCTAAACCTTCTGTCCTGGGCTACAGAAAAGCAAAACCCACTGGGGTTGTTGGGGTTTTTTAAAATAAGTGTCCCTGCTCTCAGGGAGCGCGCTGGGAATTGTGGATTGAAGGGGATGCTGCTGCCCGGGAGGAGTAGAAACCAAAGGAGACATTTCAGGGTGCCTAAAACAGAGCTCGTGGAGCTTTATTTCCCAGAAAACAAAGGAGACACATTTCAGCTTGTTTAAAACAGAGCTTGTGGACTTTCATTCCTGCTGATTTTCCAGAAGTAGAAAAAAAAACCCAAAAAACAAAGGAGAGTTTTCAGGTTGCCTAAAACAAAGCTCGTGGACCTTTATTCCCCAGAAAACAAAGGAGACAGATTTCAGGTTGTGAAATCCTCCTTTTAACAAATCTTTGTTTTGTGAAAAGGAAGCTTGCGGACCTTAATTCCTCTTAATTTTCCAGAAGTATTTAAAAAAAAAAAAAAAAAAAAAAAAACAAACAAAAAAACAACCAAAGGAGAGAGTTTTTAGCTTGCTTAAAACAAAGCTTGTGAATCTCTATTCCTGCTGATTTTCCCGGATTTAAAAACCAAGGAGACAGTTTTTAGGTTGTTTAAAACAAAGGTTATGGACCTTAATCCCTGCTGATTCCCCAGAAATAGTAGAAATCAAAGAAGACAGTTTTCAGGTTGCCTAAAACAAAGGTTATGGACCCCTATTCCTGTTGATTTTCCAGATATTTCCAGAATTTCTCAGTGATAACTAAAATATAAAAGATACTTGCCATTTTCCACTTTCCTTTGGCTCCTCCTCTTGCCTTTGACTGTTCCATGGTGTTGGAGGTTGGTGGTACAAGGACTTTTCTTTATTTTCTTATAAAATTCAGCACAAACCTTGGCTCGGGAGTGGCGCAAAAAAATACCCAACCAGCAGCTGGGAAAAATGAGGTTCTGTGTGTGACTTTTGTGTCTCGATTTCACCTCCCCTTTGTCACGGGCTCCTGAAGGAATGCAGGGAGCTTGGCGGTGCATTTAGCTTTTTTTTAAAAATAAAGGACTTTTCTCCCCAGGACACCTTCGTGGAATTGATGATTTCTCTCAAATGTCAAGAGCAGGCAACAAAACATCGGCTGTGTGAGATATTCAGGCTGTCAGGGGAGCGTGGATTTAATCCCGGGTCTTTATTAGGGCGCTGCCCTGGGAACACCTGAGGAAAGGGAATGGAGGAAAGCAGAGGATCTATTGGGAGCTCCAGGGGGAATTCAGAGGAGTCAGACATAATTGAGTTGCTCTCTGGCAGAGGGTCAGGGTTAACACTCCTCCCGAGACACTCCAATTCTTCCCAAGCTAGGGATGGCTTGCATCAAATATTTGCTGTCGAGACACTCGATGATAAATTGCCTGGTTTTTTCCCCTAGCGGTGCTTTGTTTTATGTGAAATAGTTGGGATTTTTAACATCTAAAAAAACCCAAAAAAGTTTATTTTGGAGGGAGGGTTTTTTCTTTTTTTTCTCCTTATCCTTTCTGCTTTTTCCATTTTACCACGAGGGAGAAAAGGGTGAGGAAAAGCAACGTGCCAAAACCGTGGAGAAGGATTCGTTTTTATGGGAAGTAGAGCCAGAGGGAAGGCAACTTCTCTGAATTTCCCATTAGAAAACAAGTTTTATTTTGCCTTTGTACCCACCCTGGCCTTGTCTCCTCCATGCAGAATTCGTGGTTTGTTTTTGGGGGGGCCTGGCCCACTTCAGAAGGATATTTTGTGTAAGGGCAGCACAAGGTTCTTCCCAGAAGTGCCACTGCACAACCGGCAGGGAGATATCCTGGTGTTTATCCTCAGGATCACGGCAAACACCCCTGTCCTCCTCACGGCAAACACAGTTTTGTGGGGTTTTCAGCAGGTTTGCAGTCCGGGATTTGTTCTCAGAACGGGAAAGAGATGTAAACAGCCCCTCTGCCAGTCCTAAATGGATTTGGAAAAGCTTTTATATCTAAGCCTTTGTTACACTAGACTGAAAATGGTGTGTAATACCAACAAAGTGAGGGGCTTCAAGCTGCTTTCTGTGCCTTTCCCCCACAATTTAATCAAAATCCACCTTAAATTTCTAATTAAACAATGCCCCGTGTTAGCCCAGGCTGCAGGCAGTGTTTGTGCCTCCGAAATGTGTTTTATTGTGCACATCTGCAGGAGAGGCTGCTCTGGGGGCACAAGGAGCTCGGTGGTGCCTTGTTGAAAAGATGAATGGGTCTGGTTTGGCTTTTTTGGGTTTGCTTTTTTTTTTGTTGTTGTTCTTTTTGGGTTGTTTTTCTTTTCCCCAAAGCCGTGTCTTCGTCTGTTTTTAGCAGTGGTTGGTTTACAGAAGCAGCCCGGCGAAAAGTCAAGGGTGAAGTGAGGTCAGGGAGGTCTGTGGATGGAGCCTCAATGACAGGACAGGACAGGAAGCACAACAATGGAAAATAATGTGTGAGGAGTCACCAGGCACGAGGCTGAATTCCAACCTGACCATTCCCTGGGCTCTCTGGGGGCAGTGACAGCCGCCTCTGCCAGCCTGGGATCAAATTTTCCTTGGCCAGAGCGCAGGGAAGGTGAGTTCAACAGGAGCCTGGAGCCCTGCACGGGGTTACCAACCCAGAATAAAGCTGCTCCTTCTTCCCAGAAATATCCCAGCCCTAGGAAAGGAGGGTGGGCACCAGGCCAGGCTCTCCTCAGCCACACCCTGGCACCTCGGTCTGTTTATCTGACCCCTTAAGGAGCTCTGTCTCTTCTTTGAGACAAGTTGTCAAGAGGACAGAGCAGCTCCAAGGTGCTGGATGCGATGGAAGCCCACAGACCCCATCCTGTCCTCATCTGCTCCTTCCCTATCCCCAGGAAATCATTTGGCAGCCGAAAAGGGCAAATGTTTAACTCGGGATTTCCCAGGACCAGCCCCACGGTGTCAGATCTGCCGGCCCACAAGGATCAATCACAGCACAGCACACTCCCAGCCCCTCTCTCCGCCTTGGGGACCTGCCATGATTTTCACACAATCCCAGAATCACCAGGTTGGAGGAGACCTCCAAGATCGAGTCCAACCCAGCCCTGACACCACAACTAAACCCTGGCCCCGAGTGCCACATCCAGTCTGTCCTTAAACACACCCAGGGACGGTGACTCCACCACTCCCCGGGCAGATCATTCCAGTACTTTATCACTCTTTCCCTGAAAAACTTCTCCCTAATATCCAACCTGTGTTTTCCCGTTTTTGTGGCAGGAAAACGAGGCTGGGTGGGAAGGCTGGAGGGAATTCCTGCAGTGGAATTCCCTTTGGAGGGAAAAGGTCACTGAGGATTGGGGTGTGCTGGTGACATTGCCTGGCAGGGGGAGGCTGCTCTCCTGGAAATGGAGCGTGCAGGGTTAGAGGCAAGGCTGGGCTGGGCTGGGGCTGCCAAGGGTCACTCTGAGAGGGGGCTTTGATCCACCCCAGCAAGGCCACGTTGCAAGGAGAACACCTAAATCATACCTGGGAAAAGAGGAACCTCAGGCACAGGTGATGGAACACGCCTGAAACCTCCGCAGCTCTGGCTCAAACCCATTTTCCTCCTGAGACATCCCCAAACGTGGACACAGCAGTGATGTGCAGGTCATTAACAAACAGCTGACCCCAAGCTGAAATCCCTCACCTGCCACCTGCAGAGACTTATCTTTATTTTCTAGTAAAATATTGCTTTTCTTGATTTTCTAGCAAGATATTCTTTATTTTCTAGTGAGATATTCCTTATCTTTATTTTCTAGTGAGATGTTTATCACCTATTAATGGTGACCCTTATCCCTTAATAATGATGACCCTTATCCCTTATTAATGGTGATACCTATTCCTTAATAATGGTGATACTTATCCCTTATTAATGCTGATTTTTATCACTATTTATCACGTATTAATGTGGGGTTTTTTTTGCTACCACTGTGCTGAGGAACTCCACTCGTGGTGTCGAGTGCTGCTGTGCTCTCAGAGAAACCTCGGAGAAAGGAAACCCCAGGCTCTGGGCGCTGGGTCTCTGAATTACTTTGTGCTGCAAATGAAAAAAAAGGAAAATTGAGTTTTTCTGTCTGGCAAATACACGGAGTGCATCGTGGCTGTGAGGTCTTTTGAGCGAATTCTTTCCCTAAGTGCCTGGATGGGTGGTTAGGAGGCCTTTATAGAAATGTAAAAAAAAAAAGAAAAAAAAAAAAAAAAAGAAAAGAATGACTCCATTCCATTCCCTTTGTCCCTCAGCAAAATATCAGAATTAGGTGGTTTTCCAGTATCTGGAATATTTGAGATGGGTGCTGGACGAGTCTCACAGCTCCGATCACTCAGGCTGTGTTTTTCCTTAAAGACTTGATAGAATCTGAAAGGTCACAGGAGTGTTTAATGCAGATTTGGACCTTTATTGGCCAGGTAGGGCCAGAAATCCCGGGGTGTCTGTGTGTGTGTTTTGTGCTCTCATTTAACACAGCAAGCCGGGGATATGGAACTGAACCAGAGTCAGGCACTCCTTTTTTATTATTATTATTAAAAAAAAAAAAATAAAATATTGCAGGGTTTTCAACCTTGAAGGCAAATCACTTTATGACTTCATTGTTTAAATTTAGGTTTTGTTTTGCGGGGGGATCGTTAGACTCGAAGCAAAAGCCTTGTAGCCCAGGGACTGTCACTTCTGATTACTTCCAGTGACACTTCCAATTATTTCCAATCACAATTCCAGGGACAAGAGGGGAAAAAAAAGGAGCCACGTTCTCCAACATCAGGGCTTTTTCCTCCCCCCCCCCTTTTTTTTTATTCTTTTTTCCCGTTTTCCTGAACAAAGCAGCGCTTCTCAGTGAGCTGTGCAGGGAGAGGTGCAGAGGCAGATTTGGAGCAGGGTATTTCCAGAGCGGATCTGCTGGAGTGAGGCTGGAGGGTGCTGGGAATCCTGCTGTGGATCCTGCCTTGCTGAGCAGCGCCGAGGAGATTGCTTCATCCTCCCCAGGCACTGGCTGGCACCGGGTTCAGAGCAGCAGCAGCAGCAGCAGCAGAACCTCCCGCCCCTCCTGAGACAGACGGGCGGCTCTGGGGAGCCAGAGCTCAAAATGGGACGCGGGGATCTGCTGGGAGAGCTTGAGGGACTTCCAGGGACTCCAAACCCAGGATGTGGTGCAGTTTTTGGCCCAGGGACACAAAAAATCTACTGCGGAAGTTTGAGTGACTTCCAGGGACACCAAAACACACGATTTGGTGAAGCATTTGGCCTAGGGACACAAAAAAAATCTCCTGGGGAATCTTGAATGATTTCCAGAGACACAAAAACCAGGATGTGGTGCAGTGAGTTTGGCCCAGGGACACAGGAATCTGCTGTGGGAGCTTGAGTGACTTCCAGGGACACCAAACCCAGGATTTGGTGCAGTAAGTTTGGTCCAGGGACACCAAAAGTCAGCTGGAGGAGCTTGAGTGAGACAAGAATCTACTAGGGGAACTTGAGAGACTTCCAGGGACACCAGCCTCAAGATTTTGTGCAGTGTTTGGCCCAGGGACACAAAAAACCAATTGGGGGAGCTTGAGTGACTTCCAGGGACACCAAACCCAGGATTTGGCACAGTGAGTTTAGCCCAGATGAGCTGCACCCTTCCAAAAGTGAAGCGGGAGCGCTGCCCGATTTCCAGACGTCTCTGGGAGCCTCACTTGGAACTCCTTGAGGATAAAAAGGGTCTGAAAACAGTGTCAGAGCTCTCAGTCCCACCCGCTGAAGCCTCTCACTCCCTCGGTGATGCTGCACTGGGCTCTGGGGCTCTGCTCACGGCGGGGGCTGCTGGCAGCTCTTTGCTTCGTTTGCTTCACAGTGTCCAAGAGCTGGGCTCTGCAAAAAGGGGGTGTTGTGCTGTGTGAATGCATGTTGACCGTTTGGATACTGTGTCCACGTTTATTTACCGTTTGTGGATTGCATTCGTGTTTATTTACTAATAGTACATTGCATTAGTGTTTATCTACTAATTGTATATTGAATTATTGGTTATTTACACTTTGTACAAATGTACATCTGTGCAAATGGACGAGCAGCAAACCCGGTGTGGAGTTCAGAGGCAGATTTGAAGGGCCTGAGTTAATTTAGGAGTCTGGACCTAAACATTTCCAAAACAGCAGGAAATGGAGTTTAGCTTTATGTGGTGACTGACAACATTTCACTTTTAAAGCAGAAATTCTATTTACCAGTGACCTGGCTGAGTGATGTTTCTGGTGATTGCTTCTCACTGCCCTCACCCCCCTGTTGCTGTCTGAGTGCTGGGAGAGGCTTTTCTCCGTGTTCACTCAGATCTGCAGGTGCTGGATGTCGCTGGGAGCCACCTGTGCCAGCTCCATCCCTTCCTGCCAGGAAAACCAGCGTGTCTTTGCAGGATGGATGCTGCTGTGACATTCAAACACGGGTTGTTTGTCACTCGAGCAGCGAGCTGACCACAAACCTTTCCTCAGTGCGGTTCAGCAACTCAGTTCCACCTGAGCAATTTGACGTCGTGCTTTGTGTGAGACCTCCCAAGGACTCCTGCTTGTCAGCTCTGATGTTTTTGTGGCATTTTCTGGATGAGGCGGGTTCCAGTTTCACTGAGGTGGCACTTGGGGACAGCTGGTGCTGCCCCAGGAGCTCAGCATCCCACAGGAGGAGCTGTTTGAATCCATCCAGGGTGGGGGAGATGTTCCCACAGTGCAGCTTTGTCTGTGCTCTCTGCTCTGGGCAAAACCTCTCCTCTTCCCATTGTTTCAGGCCCTCGCTGGGAAACAAAGGGAATTTTAGCCAGACAAAGCAGAGCTTTTGTGGTGACAAATACCAGGATTTTTTTTCTATTTTTTTCTATTCAAAGGGGGATTTGAAGCAATGGTTGAGTGTCTTCTGGTCAAAGAAGCATTCAGGATGCCGAGGTTCCAGCCTGGATTTTGCCAGTGATTCACGAGTTAGTGATTCAGGCTTCATTTTTCGGTGCCCGCCCGTTTTGAGTGTCTCCACTTCCAGTGATACAGAGGATGAGCCCTCTGGAATTTCTGAGTGTGGGGACACCCGGGTGACATCGACGGAGGTGTCCTTTAATCCCTTTAATCAGCCCGCATTTGGGGGCTGCGCTGGGAGCTGAAAATGCCGGGTTTGAGAGAGGGAGAGCCCTCAGCCCGTGCCAACCTTTCCCTCCCGAGCTCAGAAAGCGCTGCAGAAACGGGGCAGCGGAGCCCGGCCGGTCTGTCCCTGCCGGGTTAACGGGGAAGAGCCTTCCCGTGCCGAGCCAAACGCATCCCGGCTTTTCTGCCTCTGTCAGCTCCTTCCCTTTTAGCCCGAGGCCACCCCTGGAGGAACAAAAGCCACGATTCGGCAGCTGTCGGTTCGCTCAGCCCGCTGTGACCTGCCGGGAGGAGACTCCAACTCCTGCGCTGCTCAATCCCACCGGCCTTCCTCCTCTAAGGATTTGATTCGCGTTTTTTTTTTTTCCTTCTGAGCAGCGCCCTGGGCAGTGCTGCCTCCATTGCGAGGCAGCAAGGAATAAATTCCCCCCAGGAAAAGGCAACAAATGCGGTGACAGCTGCGGGGGTTGTCACGGGCACCCTCCCCTCTCCGTTCCCTCCGCAGGAGAGGCCAAAACCAGGATGTCAATGGAGGAATTGCACCAGCCAGGAGTGTTTAGGGTGATATTTCTCTGGAATATAGTCATATTTCTCTGGAATATAGTGATAGTTTTCTGGATACATTGATATCTTTTCTTGACATATTGATATTCTTCTGGACACATCGATACTTTTTCGGGATACACTGTTTTGGTGGGGTTTTTTTCTGGATATATTGATATTTTTTTTCTGGATATCTTGAGACTTTTTCTGGATATATTGTTTTGGGTTCTGGTTATATTGGTATTTTTCTGGATTTTAAACGCTCTGAGGCAGGGATTGTTTGCTTGTCACTGTTCCTTAAAACCCTGCAGCCGCCAAGGTTTGCACGGGAACCCAAAGTTCTAACCAGGCTTAAACTTGGTTTTGTCCACGCCTGCTGTCCAAACGAGCCAGACACGTGGTTAGCATCTCTCTGTGTCATTCCAGAGCACAAATTCCTGCAGAAAAGATGGAATATAGAACTGAAGACATCCAGCTTCAACGAATTCTTGACTTCATTCCCTTCCTCCTGACAAACAGAAAAACAAAAATAAATAAAACATGCAGGGGGGTAAACCAAAGCTGATGACAAAAGCTGATTATTCATGCATGTAGAATGACTTTAACTAGCCAGTTAGGCAATATTGACATTTTCCTGCCTTGCTCGTGGTTTTTCTGAGCCCTGCTGGAGGCTGCTCTTTGTTCTCAGGCACCAATGCTCTGGTGAAACACAACCTGCTGGGTTTTCAGGGTGGTTTTAAGGGTTATGGTGGTCGGTGCAGGGCATGTTCTACCCCACCTCAGTGCTAAGGGAATTTAAAAACCGAATTATTTGCTATGAGTGGTTCCCTCCTGTGCTCTCACACCCTTTTTTAACATCACCCAGCAGAGACTGTGCCGGGCAGAGGGAAATCCTGTATTTTGCCCAATAAATTTTGCCTTCCCCGAGGAGAACCCTGAGAATACAAACCCTTTTTATCACTTTGCAATGGCACAGGACATACGCAGGGACCTTTTTCCTTCCAGCGCCACTCCTGCCTGCCCTCCCCACTGCCAGAGCAGCCTCGGAGCCTCTCCCCCTCCCTTGTGCTGCAAACCCACGTGTGCAGCATCCCTCTGCTGCTGGCTGCAGCTTTTCCTCACAGTTCCTGGCCTCGGGCTTGTCCTCTCAATATTCTCCTTTTCTGTGGAAAACCCAGCCTGGCCAGGAAAAAAATAAAAAAAAAAAACCACAGCTCCTGGCAGTCTTGGTGCTGATGAGCCAGGCTGGGAGTGTGCTGGAGCTCTGTTAACTCTGTGTGCTCATCTTCTCTGGGGGGTCTGGGGCTTTTAAAACCCTTTGATGGGCTCTGGGATTCTCTGAGTGTTTCTCTGTCTTCTCTCCACGCTGAAAGCTCCTGGTTTAGCAAGTCGAGCTCGGGAACAGCTTCAGCCTGTGGAAGGGAAATTAATTCCCAGTTCCTGCAAGGAGGGAGCAGATTTAGGCAGGAGTTTAGGGCTGCTCTTCTGTTAGCATTGAAACACAAAATCACAGGGGGATTATCTGCAGGTGCTTTGGTTGAGGAGCTCTGGGAATCAGGGGTGCAGGAGGCAGACCCAAATCTGACTCCCACGTGGATTCAGGATGGACATGTCTTTATACCCTTTCATTATATAACTACATATTAATTATTAAACCCATACTGTTCTATTGTACGAGTTCTTGTAGTTTCCATCAGGCCCCCCAAACATCATTTCTCATGACTCTTAAACAATAATCATATTCAATTACCAAACAATCATTACATTTAACAATCACATCATTTATCACATGATGATTTTGCAGGTGCAGTTTCACACGATCCAGTAAAAACAAAACCCAACCTTTGTTTCCAGGGCCTGCGTAGTTTTGATTCCCTTTCCCAGACATATCCAGGCCCAGCCTTTCTCTCCACCTCCCCTAAATCTATTTTATACAATTCCCACGATTTTTAGAAGCATTTTAACCCCATGCTATCACTTCCAGCCCTGCTGCTGACTTCAATGCTGCTTTGTTTTTTATGATCATCTTGTAAAAGCGGAACGGGGGGGAGAAAAAAACCCAAAGAGTAAAAAGCAAATAAATTCTGTGGGGGTTTTTTTATGAAATATCTGTGTGGAGATTGGGACAGAGCTCACTCAACATTCTCTCTCCTAGAAAAGATGTCTTTGCCTGGAATTAGGATCTGCCTGGCAGTGAGAGTGAATTGCCCTGGATTTAGGGGGTTTGTGATGTTCTTGCCTTTGAGGAGATCCAGTTCCCTTCTCCCCTGGCTGATTTAATGTCCCAGCTCTGTTGTGACTTGTGCTGCGACACCAAAAGCTTTATTTCACGGAGGGGACACCATGTGTGGTCTCCAAAACTCCACCGTCTCATCAGCAAGTGAGGGAGAGGCTGTCAGAGGCTCTGGGTGAGGAGAAGGAGCTGGGTTTAGGGGTTTAGGCTGGGTCTGGGCTCTGGGAGGAAAGGGCAGGAGCAGCTCTGGAGGAAACATCCCTGCTCACGGTCTGAAATCATTCTGGGGCTTTATTTTTTCTGTGTCAGCACTGTCAGAGCCGATAATCCTCAAGCGAAAGAGGCCATCCTACCCCAGCAAGAGAAGGACCTAAAGTGAGGAATCCCCTTCAGCAAGGATGTGACAAGCAGACTGACAATGTAGGAGAAAGGGGAAAAAAATATCCTGAGCCAATATGCATAAAATTAGGGCCTGATTATGAGGCAGAATTAAAAATAACCCGGGAAGAATTCCCCTGGTGGAGGGAGATGGTGGAGCGGCAGGGCGGGCGGCTCCTGGTGCCAGCCGCGCATTCGAACAGCACTAATTGAGCAGGTAATGATGATGAGAGCGCCTAAAGAGCCTCCCCCGCCGCCCGAGCAGGGCTGGATGGAGCAGATGGATGGTACTCGCTTTAAACAGCAGCCACTGCTCATCTCCTCCGGTCCTCTCTGAGATGGGAGTGGTGCATGGTGGATGTGCCGGGGAAAATGTCCCGGGCAGCTGCGAGAGGGGAAAGATCCTGTAGGAGCCCGGGCTGTGCCCTGCGGGTTCCTGCACCTTCTCCTGGTGGGAACGGCAGCTCTGATCAGGATCTGTTCAGGACTCCTGGAAAAGTGAACAGGACGTTTCCCTCCAGCTTCAGGTGGAGACCTCCTGCAGTGACTAAAGCATGGAAAATGGTATTTGAAATGCAGTGTCTTTAGAGCAAAAAAAGGCCAGAATTCTTTGTAAGGAGATGAGATGGGAAGAGAAATCTGTGGGTTTTCTTCCAGTTCCAGTGGTGACTCTGTCATCTCCTGGAACGAGAATTTTCACTGCTAAAATTCAAGATCCTGGAGCAGCCTTGGGCAGCTGGGAGAGGGGAAAGATCCTGTAGGAGCCCGGGCTGTGCCCTGGGGGTTCCTGCACCTTCTCCTGATGGGAACAGCAGCTCTGATCAGGATCTGTTCAGGACTCCTGGAAAAGTGAACAGGAAACTTCCCTGCAGCTTCAGGTGGAGCCCTCCTGCAGTGACTAAAGCACGGAAAATGGCATTTAAAATGTGGTATCTCTATAGCAAAAAAAGCCAGAATTCTTAGTAAGGAGATGAGATGGGAAGACAGAAATCTGTGAGGTTTATTCCAGTTCCAGTGGTGGCTCTGTCATCTCCTGCAATGAGAATTTTCACTGCTAAAATTCAATTGTGTGGTTGATAAACTCATCTCACCTCCAGGCCCAGCAGGTGCTTTTAAGAAATCCTGTTGGAGCCTCGGCTTCCCCAGCTGTTAAAATAAAAGGGAATTTCTATCTATATTCCATTACATAATGGAATTTATGGTCTTGAGACAAAGCGGGGGGTATTGGTAAATAATTTGATTATGGCTTTTATCAGGCTGCCCTTTCCGAAGAGCTCACAGCTGCTGTCTGCTTGCATTTGTATTCCGTGTCACTGGGATGGAGCTGTGCCCTGACAGAGGCAGCTCTTTCAGCATTTAGGCAGGAAGGGTTTGAAATCTTAAGGAGCCACACGAGCCCTCGCCTGAATTCTTTATAAATTTTGTAGGAAATACACTCAACCATACTTCCTAAAAGAGGAAATGCTTGAGTCCTGTCTCCTGTGTTTAGAATAAACAGAGTCCAGATAATTTAATCTAAAAGGAAAACGCTCTTTTGAGGATAAACAGCCTGAATAAAACATTTCTGAACAAACCCACGGCCACATCCCCCCCCTGCCCTTGCACAGCCCCCGGAGCAGTTTGGGTCCTGCAGGACGGCAGGAGCGGCTCTGAGCGGGGGAATTGGCCTCCCCACAACCCCAAATCCTGCTCAGGACACCCTGCCCCAGCCGTGCTGGTACCTACACCCCCCCAAACCCCCGCTGGGCCAAGCAGGGCCCTGCAGTCGGGTGCTGCATTGGGCTGGCTGTGTATGAATGTCAGATACGGCCTGGCAGACACTTGGGGGTTGTTGTTGGATGTTAAGGAGGCCCAGATGGAGGCTGGGGCAGTCTGGGCTGCTCCAATCTGCACTGGGGAGCTATTTGATTATTTGTGGTTTTATTTTCTTATTTTATTTTATTTTATTTTATTTTATTTTATTTTATTTTATTTTATTTTATTTTATTTTATTTTATTTTATCCCTTCTCTGCTAAGCAAGAATAACAAACAATTTGCAGTGTTGATGAAGCCGTTGCTGCTTTCTGCTGAGCTGGCTGGGCTGGAGGAGCACAGGGGGGTAAATCCAGGCTGGGTAGAGGGAAATGAGGGATTCCTGTCACTGCAGATCCAGCAGGAACAGCAATCAGGGATGTTAATTGTCAGAGCCAGAGTCACTAATTGAAGTGCCCTGCACTGGGTGCCAGGATGAGATGAGGATGTGGAGCAGAAAACCAGGGACAGCCAGGGCTGGGATATCTGCTGGATTCCAGGTCTTTGGGATGCCCACTTGGAATGTCAGCTGGTTCCCGGTTATTTAAAACAGTCACTTTGCCTGTTAGGCTGTCTCCAGGTATTTGGGATGTCCACTTAGGCTGTTAGCTGCTTTCCAGTTATTTAAAATGCTCACTTTACCTGTTGGCTGGTTCCCCGTTATTTTAACTATTCCTTAGCGTTTTATCTTGTTTTTAGTTATTTAAGATACTCACATAAGCTGTTAGCTTGTTTCCAGATATTTCAAATATATCCCTTAGCTTGTTAGTTTGTTTCCAGATACTTCAAATATTCCTTAGCATGTTATTTTGTTTCCAGTTAGTCAAGACGTGTCACCTGTTATTTTGTTTCCAAGTATTAACAGGAGCTGGTTTGAGGGAAAGAACACAGCAACAGGGTAAAAAAAATTATAAATCTGACTTCTCCTGAGCTGGTTTTTCCCCATCAGCAAGAGCCAACACACTAATTTAGGCAGAATTCCTCCTCCTGGGGCTCCCCAGGTTTGCTCAGTTATTCCTGCTCCGATTCAGGCAACTCTCTGGGCAGCCTGGGGAGAATTTATCCTTCTCTCACTGCACGGATTCGGGCAGTGAGTCTGAATTCAGGCTCCTGCCTGGCAGAAATCATGGGAATAAGGAGCCAGGAACTGCAGGGTGAGAGGAGAACAATGGTTGATTTACTGATTGTTTCACTCTGAAATAACCCAGCATCAGGTGGAGGTGGAAGAAAACCCCTAAGTGGAATCTCATAGTAATATGGGGAATTTATTGCTGTTGGGGAGAAGCCCATATTGATATTCTGGAAGAAATAAATCCAATTTCACTTGCCATTGAGCCTTCTAAACAGGCTCAATAGACAGAAATACATTCCTGAACAGACATTAAATACTTTGAATCCATTTTCCAGCAGCTGGATATTCAATTCCTTAATTCCTGAGGAAAAAATGGATCCAGTTCTGTCTTTGTCAGTGCTTACCATCACATCTTCTGCCCAATGGCACCAATCAGGCCAGTTTTGGAAACAGCCCCTGCCCTGTAGGATTAGAAATGTCCAGAAAGGAAAGGTGGGAACCTTTAAAAGATTTTAAATCAATTTTAACAACTGCAAAGTCAAGTTTTGCTCCTGCTGCTCTTGGGCTGCAGGAAAGGAAAATGTTTCTGGTTTTGCTGATATTGTTTTATTGAACCCCAAGTCTGTCTTGTGACTTCAAGGATTTTAAGGACTGAGTGCTCAGGATAAAAATCAGGATGCTGGACCCACCTTGCCGTGGGAAAAAGGGAACCAAGGTGGGGAGGAAACTGGAGCTGACTGAGATTTTTGGTGTTCCATGGCCAACATCTGAGTGTAAATGAAAAGCACAGACACTGGTGAGTTTACAGATCCGAACTGTGGATTTGAGTGGCTGTGATGAAGAAAAGAGGTTTTCTCAAAGTGATGAAGGAGCTGAAACAAAAATAGCCCTGAGGAACCTTTTGAGGGGGTCGAGCTTTGGCTTTGGGAGGGTTTTGTGCAGCCTGGGCTGAGGAGCTGCCCTCACCTCTCCCTGCAGCCTCCCAGCCACGCTCTGTCCCTGCCTGGCTCAGCAGAGGAGAAATGTGTAAATAATCGGAATGCGGGGCTTTGTTGAGGAGCCTGGAGAGCCTTTGCTCCGTCTGGGTCAGGGTAAAGGTCCCTGCAGAGCTCCCGGGGCACAGGCTGCTCCCAGCAGCTCCAGGAATGTCAGCTCTGCCAGGCTGGAGGTGACCCCGGGCTGTGTTTGCTGCCACACGCACAGAATTTTGTCAGCTTGTGCTGGCCGCCACCTCCTGCTTTACCTGCTCACCTTCCAGAGGGAATATTCCCGGCTGTGTCACACCCAGCCCAGACGGGGAGCGCTGGGATAATCCTCCCTCTTTTCAGGGAATCCAAACTCATCGAGTCATGCAAATCCCAGCCCCGGTTCTTAATGAGCCCGGGATGTTAACAGCATCTGACAGGCGAGGCTGGTTCATGCTCAGCCTCCCCGGGATCAGGGCAGTCCCTCTGAGGACTCCGCAGGACGGCAACACGAGGGGCTTTGAGCTCTGCTGCCTGCAACTTTAACCCTAACACAGGATGGAAACTCGATTTCGAGCAGGGTTGTTTCACCAAAAAAAAAAAAAATAATAATAAAAAAAAGGTGCTGCTGGAGCTGCAGGCTGTCTGCAGGCTGCAAACACACTGAGGTGATGTTGTGTGGTCCCTGCTGCACCAAAAACTGCTGAAACTCCACCAAAATCACCTACTCTGTTTTGACAGATCAATTGCTGAATGGTGCATTCCGGTTCTGCACGGGTTGAGACTGAAATGGGTGGAACTGTGGGTTTAGAAGACCCCATTGAGCTGTTACGGGCTGAAAATCCCTGCTCTGAGATAAAGCTGCTTCATGCACCACCATGAGATGCAAATATAGGTGCAGAAATTTATTTTAATGACGGTTTTTGGACTCTAAAAAAGGCCACGCAGGTGTCTGAGTCACTTTCCTGTTTTACTTTAGTTTGGCCGGTCAAACATCTTTTGTGACCCATCTCAGTTTCATATTAGAGGCCTGACTTCTCCTCAGTCTTATAATTTGTTCTAAAGATATCCACAAGGCTGCTTTTGTCCTCGTGAGAAACCCCAGGGAGTTTGAGGCTTTGTCAGCCTCACCAGCTCTTTAAAATAACATTTAGCAAACAGAAGTTCAGGGGGAAAATATAAAGCTGGAGGAATTGGAATGCGAGTCCAGGCTGCCAAATGGGTGGCATTTCAATGGGTTTGGAATTGTGAGGAGTTGCACTGCAAAAAAACCCCCATCAGCTGATTTATTTTTCCCCCTCAGCCACTTGATGACCTAAAGATTCTAAGTCTCAAACATTCATTTCTGAGTTTCTTCATCAGTCTTAACTCACCTGGTGTCTCTTTTTGCACACAGATTATGAGAAGCCACAATCACAGCTTTGCTATTCTTCATGCAGCACCAAAATAAAAAATATTCTTGGCTAATGCAAATAATATTAAGCCACGTTTCCAGCTGGCATCTGGAATTTGCCAAATTTATGGTCAAAAAAAAAAAAAAAAAAAAAAAAAAAAAAGAGCAGAAGAGAACTTTTACTAAATAGAATTTTGGCCTTAAATGTGAAATCCTCTCTCAGTGTGATGCTCCCTCTCAGTGCCTTTGGAATAGATTCCCTCTCCAAAAAGCAGGGAGGCTGCGGCTTGTTTGTAGCATTTATCCTGAATTGTTTATTTATTTGCTCTTAAAAGTTCTTTGGGGGGAATCTCTTCTCGGCTCGGGAACGCGGCCGCCGTAGTAAATAGGAAGCCGTGACATTAAAAGTAATTGACATTAAAATGTTATGACATTAAAATTAATCGCGTTTGATGGATGTTAGAGACTGAATCCACAAGGCTCCCGGGTTCGTGTTCCAGCAGGCTTTGACATTCATTCTCCCCCTCAGTTCCTGCAGCACTTATGTAACTGCTTTCCCCACCACTGGGCCCGGAATTGGGAGCTCCTGGGAGGGAGGAGAAGGGGTTTCCTTGGAATTCTCCACCTGGGAATGGCAGGTACAAGAGTCCCTTCATTCCCCATCCAGGAAATCTGTGTCAGAGATTCGGGATGGGCACAGAAACGGCCACGTTGGGTTCCTAATCAGCACCACGAGATAAAAACAACAAGAATAATTCTGGGGTTTTTTAATCAGCACCATGAGATGAAGATGAAAAAGATAATTTTGGGTTCTCAATCAGCCCCACCAGCTGAAGACAGAAGGGATCATTTTGCTCCACCCATGCTTGGGATGCTGGAGCAGAGCTGATGGAGTTGGTGTGGAGCCTTTGTTCCCTGTGCTGTGATAACTCCAGACAGAAAAAAAACCTTGTAAAAAAACCCCAAACCCCAACAAACTCCCCCCTTGGCTCTTGCAGTGTAAATAGTGCCACTTTTTGTTTCCATTTTTAGTAATAATGGGAAAATCTTTCACTCCTGTAACGTCAGTGCCAGGTCCAGGAGGAAACATTCCCAGCTGCCAGCTCAGCTCCCGCGGCACCAGCATGGAGTGAAAAAAGAATGGAGTGTTTTCCTTCAGGGCCTGGAGTTCCTCAGAGCTGCAGGGGCCGCGGGATAACCTGACACCTGGATTTTACAGCCAGGAACACCAGCAGTGCCAGGAACATCGTTAATTCCATATTCTAGAGCAAAGACTGTGTGAAAACTCTTCCAAAGCGGGAAGAGCTCACCCAGAGCTCACCTAGAGCTGCTGCCTGCAGGGAGAGAGGGAGGGATGCAGCATTTTGTGCTTCCAGGACGTTTTCCAGCTGCCTTTTTTAGCCATGTGGAGCTGGAGGGGCCTCAGAAGAAGGGAGGGATGTTTCGGGCAGGGAGCCAGGTATCTCCTCGCAGCCTGGGCTCAGGGCTGCCTCCACTCGCTCTCCTAGCTGGAAATCAGAAGTTATGAGCTGATTTGGGTTTTTTTTTTTCCCCTTCCCACTGTGGAAGGTGCCAGGCTGTGGAAGGAAGCACAGTGGGGGTACAGCTTTATTTCCATGGGCACCTTGCATGAAACTCTATAAAATTAATATTTAAAAGCAGAAATTAATTTAATTTAATTTCATAAATAAACAAATAATATGTAATTTATGAGATTGATTAAATAATAACTTTGCTAATTTTAATAAATGTTTATGTGCCATAAATTAATCTGGATTTAAAGCTTGCCCTCATGGTTAGGGGACAGAAATCTGCCTCCTCCAAGGAGCCAGGTGAGACTTTTCCTTTGTGGATTGTGGATTTATCCCCAAATCTGCCACGGATAATAATTCCTCCCAGCCTTGGTCAGTCTTGTGGCACCCTGAGTTATCCTCTGTGCTTTCAGTGCCTGGTTTTTCCCCTTGTGAAACGAGAACAGGGAGAGTTGGGAGCTTCAGTGAGGAGAACACAGAGGTTTTAGGAGGGGGAGTTGTGATTTTTTTTTTTTTTGTCCTTTATTGTCCAGCGTGCACTGGTGGCCCTGTGGGATGCCTTTGCTTCTGCAAGAAGGAAAAATGAAAATAAGGTTTAAAACACTAAATAATGACACTGCTGAACACAGTATTTCCTTTCCTGGGCAATTTTCTACTTCTCTTTGGTGTTCCCCACGTCCCTGAGAGAGGCTTAGAATTGCAAGGGACCCACCAGGATCATCAAATCCAACTCCTGGCCCTGCACAGGACACCCCAACACTCCCCCCTGAGAGATTATCCCCAATTCCCAGGTTTGGGAAGTAAAAATCAATTAGAGATTAGATTTTTTGGGGGGGGCTGTTTTGCTGAGGGGTGGAGATTTCCAGCTGAGGGATGCCCTGGGTGAAGGGGGTGAGGGTGAACAGCAGAGCCCAGAGCTTTTATCTGGGGTTTCTCCACCCTGAAAATGCCTTCTTAAAGCAAGGGGGAGAAGCTGTGTCAGCTCCTATTACCGAAAATGGGTTTTCCCAGGGAATGCAAGCCAGCGAAAAAAACCCCCACGAGTGCTGCAGAGAGCAGCCAAATATTTTGGTGGCTTCTGGCAATTCTGGCCCCAGAACTTTGGGAATTTTCGAAGCCAAAATGAACCCCTTGGAAGAGTTAATTGCAGTAATTCGAATTCCTTGCAGGAGAGCAGATTCTGTGGGGTTTGCAGATGTGGACCCGGGGGTTATTTGCATTTCCAGGATCACAAGAGGGAATGGAGCCAAAGGAAGCAAACTGGGGTGGTTGAGCTCCCCAGTTCTTGCCTCAATTCCCCAAATTAAAGCTTTGAAGAATATCAGACACTCTGCTAAGGTAAAATCCTTAATATCTGCACATTCTGGGCCCCCGTTTGTGCAGCTTTGTGGCCACTTCATGATTTATTGACAGTTTTTTGGCACCTTGGAATTTCAGCGCTGCCCAAGTAAATATCAGGAAAACCCCAATATTCCATGGCTGTTTGTGCTTGCAGAATCACAAAACAATATCAGGTGATGGATCTGATCACTCACTTGTTTGTTTTTTCTCTCCATTTGATGGGGAAAAGCTGGAGTGAAAGTGGGGAACAGCTGGGGCCTGTCCGCAGATACTGTCAGCGCAGAATGAGGGTGAATTCATCGAATTTCAGCAGGGAGAGAGGGTGAATTAATCAAATTTCAGCGGGGGGAGAGGGTGAATTCCTCACATTCTGAGCTCAGCCATCCCACAGACCACCCAGGCTGGGGATTGCAGCCTCCTCCTCCTCCTCCCTGGGGTCACTGGCTGAGACCAACTGGGGCACTTCAGGGATTTCTCAGAAGAGCTTTCTGTGCCTTTTTGGGGGGCAGTTTAGAAGCTGCAGTGAAAGCTGAAGCTTTAAAGAGCTGGATTTGACTCTCACGGATCCGTCTCTGACTCCAGGCTCGGAGCTGGTCACAGAACAGTGTAAACTGAAAGGGATTTCTGAGGGTGTCTGGCTCAAGGCAGGGCCAGCTCACAGCGGCTCAGCCAGCCCAGTTTGGAACAATCCCAGGGATGCTGATTCCCCACCCTGTGAGCCCTCATTCCCGTGCTTGGCTCTTCTCATCGTGATTTTTTCCCCCCTAAAATCTGACTGGGATTCCCCTGGTTGGGATTCCTCTCATCCACCTCCGAGCAGCCTGCCTCTGATCCCTTTAATTTTTCTTGTTCCCTCTGTCAGCTTTACACATTCCCCCCCCGAGGCACTGCAGCTTTTCTTACACAGATTGGAAAGGACAGAAGTGAGAGCAGAGAAGCCGCAGCTTGTCCAGGGAACCCAAGAGCTTAAAGTTCTTGTTCAACTTGAGCTCAAATATTGCCCAGTTTCGGTCTCCCCGGTGTGAGACAAACCCTGGAATGAGTCCAGCTAAAGGCCACGGAGATGATCAGGGGACTGAGCAGGACTTTGGATTGGGAGGTTCCTTCTGACCTCCTCTGTCCTGAGGTTTCCTGGTAAAACTGAGATCTCAGTGGATGGCAGGTGTTACAGGTGTTCTGCTGTCCTCGGAAAGAGGCTCTGAAAGGTGATGTTTTAGTCAAACAAAATTCAAAATAGCCGTTCCCAAGAAAGGAACCAGTGCAGTCTGGGTTTTGTTTTCTCCAACGCTTTCCAATATTTATTCAGCATCAGCAAAGTCAGGGCTGTGGCTAAAACCCTTCTTGGTGGTAAGGTGTATCCCTGGTTCTGTGCCGGAGGTGTTTTTGTTATCTGAAATTCTTTTCTCAGGGAATTTTCTGTAACCAGGAGAAATGTTTTTGTAACTGTACCTTTGTTATTCATTCCTTTCCCTAGGAGGGACTTCTCCTTGCTGTCCCTCTGCTCTGACCAATGTGAGCGAAGAAGTTTTGCCTTTGTGTCACCGATCCAATTGGTCTGTGTTAAACAGCATAAAAGGGAGACACATCCCAGAAATCAAGGAGTCGTTTCCAGCCTGTTGAATCTCGGGGTCTGTGTCCTTGTGGTGTAAAACAGCGTCAGTGAGGAAATCAGTTGTTCAAGCCCTGGTGGGACCTCAGCCTGACTCAGGACATGGGGAAAGTTCAGTGATGGTTTCAAGGCCTGGGAGATGGGCTGGGAAGGAGGACGGGGGTGCTGGAGCTGGCCCTGCGAGCCCCTCATTCCTCCTGGCCTCTCCTCCATCCTCCCCTGACCTTTCCAGCGTGGTTCCCCATCAGCTGCCTGACCTTTTCACATCCGATCACAGAACGGTTCGACTGCTGCCTGAATCCCATTTCCACCCCCCTGCTCCTCCCCTCCCCGCCCTGCCCGGCTCCCTGGGAGCTCCGTGACCCGCTGTAGCTCTCAGCCAGGGCTTTTTTAGGCTGATCCCCAACTGCTGCCCTTCCAAAGGGCTCTGCCTGTCCAGCCTCACTCGGGGCATCCCCCCGCGCAGGGAGGGCCCCGTGCCAGGGAGCTGCTCTGCTCTTTTCCCAGCAAAGGTCACAGGAACGTTTGGCAGGAGCGATGCACAAACTCTTCTCGCTCGGGGTCCCCCCCGGCCATGGCCCTGGGCTCTCGCAGACCCGCCGGCTCTGCAGGACCCTTGGTATTTGCAAACATGAAAAATCTGTGTAACGTCTCAGCTGCTGGCAGGGGAGCCCATGGTGGGCAGGGAGGAACATCTGCTTCCTTCCCAACCTCGTCCCTAAAACCACAACAGTCAGATGCGACCATCAGGAATGGGTTCAGTGGTGGGCTGAGCTCCCTGCCTCTGGAATTGCTTCCCTCACTGTCCCCTCCAACGCTTCAGCAGGTTTTATTTTACCTCAAGGAATAGCAAAAGCTTTATTTTCAGCCTTCCCACCTGTGCTTTTGACAGGCTGCTAAAATTGGAGTTGAAAAGTTGCAATTTGAGCGTCTTTCCGAGGGAAGGGAAACGGAGCAGCTTTCTGCTTTGGTCCTCACGCCTTTTCCAAACATCTTCCTTGGTGACTCAACTCATGCTTTGGACTTTCAAAGATCAGGATTTTTGATACACCTACACTAAAACCCCACAGGTTTCTAAGTAAATAAGTAAAAAACTCCAAAGACAAACAATAAACACGATTTGAAAAACGATTTCCCAGATGTTTTCGAATCTCCCAAAATTTTGACAGAAGCAAAAAGAATTCAATATTTCTTCATTTCTCAAGGCTGTTTCTTAGGCTGCAGCAGAATTGCTGCACTTTTTGTTGTGTATGGTCGTGCCCTTTTTTGGTTTGTGGGTTGTTGTCGAGTGGAATGGGTCCAGAAGCTGGAATTTGGCCCTCAGCTCCCAGGCTGGAACCTTGTGGGGAGCAGAATCCCCCTCAGGCTTTTGTCTCTGGCTCTTGTCGCTGCAGGACACCTTTGGTCATTGAAAACAAAACCATATATAAATATAAATATTCAGGAATCTATCATGCTTTGTGTTAAATAACATTCCCTCGTTTCCTGTGTCTGAGTTTTCCTGACTTCCAGGATTTTGGGATCACTTGCAGCCAGTTAAAAGAGCTGCTGTGCTGCCCTTGGGAAAGGGAGAACTCTTTCCAAATTGTGTTCTGTCTCCTTTTAAAGTCCTCAGCAGTGCAGTGTTCAGTGCAATCCTTGGCTTGTAAATGTTTTTTGGGATCAGGTTTGGGATGGTTTGGAGCACGGGGCCTCCCAGAGGCCAGGTGAGGCCGTGCTCAGGGTGCTGTGAACTCACACAGAGCTGCAGGGAATTCCTGGGAGATTCCCTAAAACGCACCTGGGGAGGGTCTCTTCCAGCCTCTCCAGTGGGGTTTGCATTCCTCAGCGTTTTAGGGTGGTGTTCCGATGTTTGCATTTTTAACTGTTTGTTCTGTGCGTGCTGCGTGTCGTGTTCTGGACTTTTAAAGCTGCTTCTGAGAGTGGCAGCTTGTTTTGGAGAACAGCATTTACTTTTTTTGTATTTTTTGTTTTTTTCAGGACAGTGACTAGAGAGAAGTTTGGGGTGGTTTTCTTTTTTTGCTTTTAGTTAGTTTAGCTAGTTGAGGCAAAGAAGCTTTTTGGACTGTTTTGTTTTGGTTTGTTTGTTTGTTTTTCTTGGGACTGTTTAAATCTGTTCTGGACTGAAGAACCTAGAGGAGGACTGGGATTTTGATTTGTGGCTCATTGCGCTTGGATTTTGGGGGGTTTAAACAGAAAGGACTGGGACTGATGAGAGGCTGAAAAAGCTGAGTTAACTTTTGGCCAAGACTTTGAGCTTGCTCTCCAAAAGAACCCTATTTGGAGGTTTCCTCCCAATTTTGCCCTAAACCAGGAGACTCAGTAATCCCCACTGGCTGTGCTGATTCACAAACTGCATTCAGAGCTCCACCTCCACTCTGAGCTCCGTGTGATGTCCAGATGCTGCAAACCCTGTTAAAAGTGGAAAAAGTGAGAGAGAGGCTGTTCACATCCTCAGAGTCTGCCTGCAGCTGGTACAGGGCTGTGCCAAACTCCAGGGGAAGTGCAGGGAGGGAGCTGAACCTCAGTGATGGGAATTAAAAACCCCTTTATCTGAATTTCTGCTTCCTGCTAAAGCCAGGGAAGGATGAGGATTAAAGAATGAGGTTCCTTTAATTTTCTTACTTCTGGGTAAATACAAAAAAATCGATCCTGCCTACTGCAGAGTTGAGGAGAAAGAGGCTGCAAGCAGTGGATTGACAGTGTTGATGCCTTAGCTTAGCTTTTATATTTTAAAGTTTTAAAAATATTTTATATTTTAAAGATTTTATATTTTAAAAGTTTGGCTTTTCTGTTTTCCATCTCTCTGTAATCCTGCAGTTCTTTAGTGTAGAACTCCAAACTCCACACACAGTGGGAGCTGCTGCTGCTTCCCCAGTTTGGGCAGACACAACAATTCCTCTCCAGGCCTGGCAGTCAAGGACACCTCACTGCCTCAGGCCCCAGAGATGGAAACAAAAGTCAGTTGGGGGCAGCAAACTTGGGGTCAATGACTTCATTAGCTGGAGCTGGGATTGGAAGATGGACCCCCAATGTGCAAATGGACCAAACTGATCAAAGTGTGCAAAGCCGTGCCCATTGTCCATTTTGGGTGCAGCCCCTGGGGGGCTTTGTCTGCTCTAAATGTACCTGAAGGCCCTTCAATAAACAGAACTGCTTTTTATTCTCTTCACTCTGTCTGCCCTCTGTTTTTAGGTCTCCAGTCCAGGCAGGGAAATGATGCTGTGCCATCCGATGAGTTGGTGACCACCAAGCCCTGCTGCCATCCCCTCCAGTCCCTCCTCTTCCCCATCCCTGAACATCTCTGTCCTTCACCAGGGAGCATCTCCTGCATCCCCAGAGCTCAGCTGAGCACTGGAATGCTCTGCCCTCTGTTTTCAGGCAGCCCAAAAAGCATCAGGGTGACCATCATCACTCTGAGCGAAGCTGCTGCTGCTGCTCAGCCCTCGCAGATTTGTACCTTGGCTCCCCCTCTGAAGTCTTGCAGGGTTCAATATCTCCCTTACAAGACTTCTGGGGGTGACGGGGAGGAGTTGCTGCTGTTCATTTCGTGCCTTTAGGGCAGCTGTGGCCGGGGCTTTGAGGCTGAGTGGAGATGAAAAGTGACAGAGTGTTAATACATTAGGCATTCATTTTGTATCATATTAGTGGTGCTTGTAGTGGGTAAGTGAGATGTCAGAGCCTGTTAGGTGCAATTAGGAGCCCACAGCTGAACATCCCGTGGAGGTGGAGGTAACGGGGATGGGCTGAGCAGGGAGGGAAGGCTGGGCCTTAAAACTCCATCCAACCCTGCTGGGAAAGGCACCTGAGGGAGAGCTCCAGAGAGCAGCCAGATATTTTGGTCACTCCCCCTGGTAATTCTGGCTCCAAGAGCATTGGGAATATTCAGAGCCGAAATGAACCCGTTGGAAGAGTTAATTGCAGTAATTCGAATTCCTTGCAGGAGAGCAGATTTTGTGGGGTTTGCAGATGCGAACCTGGCGGTTGTTTGCATTTCCAGGATCACAAGAGGGAATTGAGGCAAGAACTGGGGAGCTCAACCGCCCCAGTTTGCTTCCTTTGCCTCCTGCAGGGAGGGATGGAGCTCATCTGTGAACACCTTGAGTTTCCTGGTCCCCTTTTGGGCAAGTTTAGAACAAGCTGAATTTCCAGGACACCAAGCAGCAGAAAAGCACAGACAGCTCACTGCCTTCTGATTAAAATCTCACACCTTGATGCAAAGGCATAAAAAAGGGAGAAGGGATCCTCAGCACAGTAACATTTTTATTGGGAGTCCTGATCAATCTCTCGAGTCTCTTCCAATCTCCTCAGTTTCCAGAGTTAGCTGATGCAACCTTCTCCTCGGATTTCAGACTGGGCGAGGAAGGGTCTGATGGACAAACATTGCTCTGAAAACAGTTTCGTTGCTGTCTCTTTGGGTTTGTATTCTGGATTCTGCTCCGTGTCTGCCTTGGGCAGAGAACTTCATTTCTGTGTGTCTTCACTTGTGTGTCCCTGAACTGACAGCAACAAGAGATTCCCTGGGAGACTGGGGCCTGAGAATATCCCTCAGACAAAAGAAATCCTAGAAATTCTCACTGAAGCCATCTTCCTCCTCTTAATCTTTTTGAAGCCAAGCGAAAGGGGTGAAATTTCTGACGCTTGGGGATGGAATGTTTAGTTTTCCTTGCCTTCAAATCTTTAAGGGACACAAAGCAACCCAAAGACGCCTGGGGAGAAAAAAAAAAAGGGAATATCAGAGAGCCATTGGTGCTTCATCCCTCTAGGAGTGTGAGATGTGCACTGACAAACTCCCAGCTGCATCACTGAAAGGCTTGGCTGTAAACACCTGGACAAATCCCCTGATAAAACTGCCTGGACCAAAGGCCTTTGGGGATTTCACACATTCCTGTGCACAGGCACGCCGTGAACCACTAAATTGGGAGGTGCAGTGCTTCTGTGTTTTCTGTTCCAGAGTCTCCGGGGATGAAAAACTAGGATCTCCTGCTGGATTTTTTTAAGGTGCAGTGAGAGAAAGGGAAAAATATCCAGAGCTGCCTGGGGAGCTCCTTGGCTAAGGGAGTGTTTCAATGCTTCTTTTTTTCTGATATTCCTCTTTATACTTTGGGTTTGATGTGCTGAAAGTTAACTCTGGCCTTTGCAGAGACAGAATTTTGCCTTTTTATTGCAGGTAAGATTTCTGGTTGCATGTGGTCGCAGGATTGATTTTCCACTCGTCTTTAATCCACAAAAGAATCCTTAAGATTTCCCTGAGGAATACTGAACCCTTTGTGCTGGGGGCATTTGATGAACCACCACTAGACACCAGGAATTTACTCACGCAGGGCGTGCACTGATGCTGTGCTGGTAAAACCAGCCCACATCCCTTCCCTGGCTCATCCAAGGTTTCCTAAGGGAGGATTCCTGGGCACTGTTGATATTCCTGCTGGTAAAGCGGCACCAGCCCAATTCCAGCCCCACTCCTGCTCAGCAAACCTCCAAAAACCGGAGGCTTTGCTCAGTGAAACGTGGGGTTATTCTGCTCTCCCTGGGCCTTGCTCGCTCCTCTGCAGCCTCAATTCCAAACCCTTCACGTCACCACTTGGAAACTCTTGGAAAAACTTGGAAACTGCGGCGTGCAGGGCTCTGCCTCTGTGTTTGCACAGCCTCCCCCAGGCTCAGCACATGTGGTTCCAATTCCAGAGGCTCTGCAGGGCTCTGCGGGTCGGGATGGGGCTGGCCTGACCCCTGTCTTCCACCACAGCCCGTTCCAGGGAGGAGGAGCCGCCCCTCATCCTGCGTCTATTTTTCGCTTAATAACAGAGGAATGTGTAGATTCAGGTATCCCAGAAGTGCTGGCAAACGAGTCACGGAATGTATTCCATTTATTCAGTTGTCTTTACGCTCCAGTACACGTCTAAGTTCTGTGCAGAGATTTGTATTAAAAACTATCCCGAAATGCAGCAGGGAAAGCCCCAGAGTCATTTGTTGCAGGGTAAAAACAATCTCTCTCTCACAACCGCCTCATTGAGATTTTTTCCTAAGAAAACTTAGAAACAAATTAAGGCATAAAGGCAAGTTTCTCCACTTGCACACCTGCCTCTGCCGGTCAAGGTTGGGTTCCCAAAACCTTCCTCTTGTGAAAAACACAGTTCACTATTCTTGGTAAATTTTAAGAAATAGGTTTAATAATAAAAAAAAAATAAGACAATTAGGAAACAGATTAAGCAAAAGGAAGCTCTTGACATTCAGCCAAGTCCACAACCTGCTGTTTCAGAGGCTTTCTTTAAATACCCTTTTTAACTGCATCAGTCTTGTTGAATATTCAAACTTTTCCACAAACTAGTTTCCATATTCCAGGGACTGTCTTGCCTGGCCCCTCCTTGGCTCTGCCTTTTTAGAGCTCGTGTGTTTCCTGGCTGTGTGTTCATTATCACCTCCAGCTCGGGCCTGGGTCCACACTTTGTTCAGATGCTGGATGCTGATAGTTGGTGTATCAATAGCAGGGTCTTCTTTACGTGTTTATTGGATGTTCTTTTGGTCAAACAGACAGTGTGATCGTATTTTATCCCTAGCAGGGTCTCCTTTGCATGTTCACTGGATGTTATCCTGGCCAGACAGATAGTTTAATCACACTGTATTAACACAACATAACTTCCTAATGTAACACATACAGCATTTATTTCAATATCTGCAAAAAGCCAACCATATAACATATTCACAACACTCTCGTTGTTGTATCCGGGACGCTTCGGCTTCCCAGATTCCTGCGGCCCGAGGCAGGGGAGGGGAGGCAGCGTGCTGGGGCCGGGCCGGGCTCACTGGGAGCGCTGGGAGCCCTGGGGAGAAGGCGACCCTTGGCCCGCGTGTGTGTGCCAGCACGGCCAGCAGCCGTCCCAGGGCACAGCCTGTGTCCCCTTCACGACGCCCGGGGGACCGCGGCCGCCTCCAGCCTCCCCTCCCCGGTGCGAGGAATGCGGCAGAGCTGTCTGCGAGGAGACTGCCTGCTGTTTATTTTGGCCTCAAACGCTGTCAGGGTAACTGGTGTGGGCTGAGCATGAGTGGGGCTGTCGACCTTTCTGGGTTCTCCTCATAACTCCGGGATAGAACGACACAGCTTCGCCTCGTCCTGCTTTGCCCGCAGCAAAAAAAAAAGCCAAAAAAAAACCAGGGAAGAGAGTCCAAAGGGACAAAAAAGCTTTCGTGTGCCTGTGTCTGTCATCACTGCCGAGCAGCACCACTGGGGGAACGTGTTTGGTCTCTCCAGAGTTTAATTCTGAGGCTCACTGAGCCTTAAATACTTGAGTGTGGAGCTGCTCTGCGGTGTCTCCAGCACTCCACTGCCTTGACTCCCCAGTCACGCAAGCAGCCCTGCAAGTTTGACTCAGGATGTAATTCCTTGGCCATAAAAGTCGTTGTCAGCCTCCTGCTCCAGCTGCTAAAATCCTGAATCTGCTGCTTGCAAAACACTCAGCGTTTTTCTCGTTAGAGCCGGATGGGGGGTGAGCTCTTGGGTTGGTTTTTGGGGTTTTTTTGTTGATTTTTTTTTTCATAGAGGAACTTAGTAAATCATTTCCTACAAGACTCCAGCAAGATGAGACTCCAACAGATGTGAAACATCCTAAATTCCTGCCATGAGGGAGTGGTTCAGAGCTGCGACATGGCAGGCTGTCCGTTTTTGTTTTGAACTCCCAAACACATTATTCCTGCCCATGCCTAAGTTAGACACATTCTGGTTTCAGATCCTTTGATTTTAGCACGAAACAGTGAGGCAAACGAAGGATTATCCAGCTGAAGGAACACTCTGGTGTAGTTCTGCGGATGTTTATTCTCTCTGGGCTGCTTTAAGTAGGAAGTTGTTGCTTATTTGGGTTGTTTTTACTAAAATGAAGTATTCCAGCAGCTCAGGTCTGGCTGAGAGCAGCTGTAACATGGGATTTCTGCGTGCACTGAGGTGTTTTATTCCTACAGTCTGGATTTTGGGAAGAGTGGGTGAGTCAGGACCACAGGGCCAAACCTTCCTCCTTGGAAAGATGCCATTTTCCCTCAGAGGAGTCCCAGAGATGTGAGGATGACTTTCAGGAGGATCCCAGAGGAAGGAGCAGGGGAGAACTCGTCCGCAGGGGACAGTTCCTGCTGTGGGGAGGACGAGACGTGCCCTGGCGCCGGGCTTTGCTCACTGCTCCTGTCACACCTGCACCCAGGAAAGGGTTTGATCCTAATGAACAAAAGCAGGCAGAGCTCCCGTCACAGGTGAGCTGGGAATTGTTCAGACAGGGCACAAACTGTGTGTGGATGCTACTGGAATTCCTGCTCCGGCTGGTGAGTGTAGGGAAGTTTTCCTCAGCAGCAGATTCCTGAGTCACTCCCGACGTCTGGAGCTGCAGGAAAATCACAGGTTGCATTTCTGCCCCTCCCCGGACATCAGGAATGTTCTGTGGCAAATCTCACCTTTGCTAAAAAGCCAAAATAAATCCTAAAAAGCCAAAACAAATCCTAAAAAGCGTTGCTGAAGGACAGACTGCACAGATGCTCCTGAAGAAGCTGAAATTGTTGAAAACCTGTTCTGGATATTCACATTTGAAGTGAGCTTGGTGTAGGTATGGGCTCAGCTTAGAAAGGATTGTTGTGCATTTCTTTCATCCTGATTCTCTGAATCTTTTCTAGGCTGTTCCTCCTAATTCCAGCAGTTAAGTGATACAGCACAACCTATTACTTTTTAAATAGCAGAGCCTATTTTTAGCACTGCTCCCTAATTCAAACCTTCTGAACCTAATGAAAGATTTAAGGCTGGAAGCTCTTTAGCTTTTAGGACGGGGATTTGCCTACAAATAAAAACATCAGCAAAGCATTTATTTCCCCTTTGATTCTGCTTGTCTGGTGATGTATATTTGATGTTGGGATACGTGGAAGGGGGAGGACGTGTACGTACAAATAATGGTAGCGGGCGTGGAAATGCTCTGGGCTTCAGAAAATGTGGGATCCTGGAAGGATTCAGGCATGAAAACGCTGCTTTGGGGGGACGGAATTCGTGGTAAGGCCAAGCACAGTCTGGGTTTGCTCAGCGTTTGCTGCTTGCCGTGTGTTGCACAGGCTCCTTCCCTCTGCACCCACTCCAAAGGGCTGATTCTGCTGAAATTCAAACCCTTTTATGACACACACTCACAACGAGAAGTCCTTAAAACGCTGAAATGAGATCTGAGGAATTCCTCCAGCCTGACATCTTTGCTGAGGGATCCAGCCTGTTGTCCACATTTTATTTATTTATTTATTTTAAATTTAAACCCTGCCACGTGTGCAAGGCAGAAGCGGCTGAGAGGGCAAAAAACCCCTTTGAGTCCTTCCCCCGGTCAAGCTGGGCACTGTCTGGATGGCTTTGGGCTCCATTAAAATCTTTGGCGCCGCGTTTTCCTTGGAGATTTCGACACGGGGAGGGCTGAGGGGATGGCCGTCCGTGGTCTGCAGGGTGTGGGGTGAGTTGTTGTCCTCGGAACAATGCAGGGAACAGTCACACAGGGTCACTGCTCCTCCTCTCTGCTGTGCCACCCAAAGCCCGCAGGACAACGCTTCCAAAAGCATTTTAAAAAATTAAAAAAAAAAAAAAATTAAAAAAAAGAGTTGGGATAAGCAGGAAAACCAATCCCACCTCCTGCTGGAGTCATGGGACAGGAGCTGAGTGAAGCCACAAGCGGATTCCCGAATTCCTGACGGCACACGGAACTGCCCACAGGATGTGGAAGGGGGAAGAGGGTTTGTTGGGCAAGAACTGCGGAGCCTGCAGAAATGTGCCGCTCCTTTTTGGATGTGATTTCTGGGAAAATCATCCCTTTTTTCTCATCTATTGTGTGCAGGATCCGGCCCCTGAGGCCGCCCGGGGCTTTGTGAGGGAAGGTTTGGAACAGCAAAGGGATAAATAAATAAATCCCTTTGCAACCCAGTGTCCTGAGCAGTGCTGCTGGAAGGGGCAGATGTTCCTCTTTTATATTAAACTTCAACTGGGGAGGGGGAAAAGATTTCTTTTTCTTTGGACAGTAAAACCTAGAAGGGGCCTGCATCTCTTTCTAGCTCCTTTTTCTCTCACGTGCCATAAATCCCTGCCCACAGCTACACCTAAATCACCATTTCATCCCTGTTTGCTGCAGAGACACCCCATCCGAAATGTGGGAAATGGGAGATTTGCTCATGTTCAGGTCTCTTGGGATTTTTGGTGGGTAATTTCTCTACCTGGCTCTTATGTTGGGTTATTATGAGAGACTGTTTTATCTTCTTTCAACACATGGGTGACTGGAAGGAAATAAAGAGAGAGAGAACCTGCAAAACTTCCAACTCCTGTGGGAGTTTTCAGGCATTGGTAAAGCATTAATAAGGATTAAAGAGACAAATCAGGGGGGTTTAAATGAGATATTTTTCCCCTAATAATGTGTTGGAAAAGTTTGCACGGTGTGTGAGTTCGGTTACTGGCTCAGTGATGAATCAGCTCCGAATTATTTCGGATTCTTTGAAAAAAAATAAAGCATGCTCTAGGAATTTGTCACTATTCCACTGGATGGCTCCCTGGCTTTTCTCCCCATTTAGATGATGAGTTTAAATGATGAGTTCTTCCTCAAATCCACAGATAATTCCTGGGAGCAGCAAGAATCCCTCCAAAGTGTGGGCTCTGCTAAGCCCAGCCTGTCAAAGCCAGAAAGGGACGAAAACTCTGCCACAGCCTCGCAAAAGATTTATCGCTTTCGTTTATATTTTACATATCTATACAATTTATATTTATGTATCTATATAATATAAACAAATATATCTATAATATAAACTAAAATTATAAACCTAGTTTAGATATGTTATATATATATAATTTCCTTAAAGTTTTAAGGAAAAACCTCGAGCAGGATGAAGTTTTAAAGCGCAGAACACCTGCGAGGTCGTGCAGGAAGCCTCAGAGCTCCACGGGGCCTGGAAAACGTCGCAAATGCCGTGTGAATGTCCCTGCTGTGGTGCCCAAATTAAGGTTATTGATCAGTGATGTAGCGAGTGTCGGCGCTAATGAGGACAGCCCGCAGCAAGGCGGGCTCCAGGGAAAAGCTGGATTCGTCCCGGGCAGGAATTCTAATTGTATTTGGCAGCTGGAGCTTTGAGAGCAGCGAATCCAGTGATAAACTGGATTACTTTTCCCTTTAAAGAAAGCAGCTAATGGGGTTGGAAAGGAGTTTTCACTGCCAGCAGCTCAGGGGGAGAGCTGGAGCTTTGGCAAGGCTGCACCTGTCCTAAAATCCGGGTATTTAATGGGGTAGATGGCAATTCTTGAGAAAGTGTTTGGAAAACATAAGTCAAATATCCAAATCCTGGGTATTTCTTACGGTAGATGGTAATTCCTGATAAGGTGTTTGGGAAGGATAAATCAAATACCCAAATTCTGGGTATTTAATGTGGTAGATGGCAATTCTTGATTAAGAGTTTGGGAAGTATAAATCAAATATCCAAATTCAAGTTCTGGGTATTTAATGTAGTAGATGATAATTCTCATTAAAGTGTTTGGGAAGGATAAATCAAATATCCAGATCTCAGCAGCTGAGGGATGGTCCTGGGAACTCAGAGGCAGATCTGAGAATGGGAGCAGGGAGAGAAGGAATTTCCCAAAAGTCGGTCCTGAAGAAATGGAAAAAAATGAGGGAGCGTCATGTTGGGTGCAAATTTTTTGCCTGTTTTTCACCTGAAGGTTTAGGATCCACTGTTTAAAGAGCATAAAAGTATATAAATACTATATAAAATATTTAAAGTATAGGAATAAATCCAGCCTGTGGAACTGGAACCTCCTATGCCCCTGCTCTGTCCTCCCAGGATTGTGTGTCCAGCCACACGTGGGACTTCCCAGTGCTCTGAACTTCCCCAGTTTTCAGCAGTTTCGCAATATTTGGCCCAGGAAGCAAAATATTTCCTCCCACTTCATTTCACAGGGGAAAAAATAAAGAAACGGGTTTAGGGTTTTGCCTTGAACAGCAAAACTGCAAGAACAACTCCAGTGCCCTGTGAAGATTCACACCCCAAAGGCAAACGGCATCGGTGCCCCACGGGAACTGGGTTGGGGAATTTTTGATCCCTGGGGGATCCCTGACCCCAACGCCTGTGACTTTCCCTCCCTCTGGTCTTGCGGGTCAGTTTTAATTTGAGTTTGAACTCAATTTTGAGTTTGAATTTTCCACGGTGAGTCCACGATTACGAGTCAGGGATGGGCAAAGCCAAGGATTGATGGCGGATTTTTGCTCAGTTTTCACACGGATGCAGAATAAAACCTTCGAGCAGACAGTGCCTAAGGCAGGGCTGGCTGCACATCCCATTTCCCCGCGGTGCTGCATCTCCTGGGCCACGTTTTGGGGGATTTTGTCTCACATTCCAAGGGCTCTGCTTCCCTCTAGCGGGTTCGCTTGGCACTCTCCCTTTTTTATTTCTTTTTCAGATCCTGACGAACCATTTTTGACAACTCACACTTTTTTTTTCTTTGGCGTTTCTATTAAAAGTTTACTTCCCAATCCTATTTATCCCAGGCTTTTCGTAAGTTTAACCCTCTTCTTCCCAGGCTGGTTTCTTATTTCTGAAATGCCTAAATATAATCCGGTGTTAGGGAAGAGGCTCCAAGCCTTTGGGATAAATTGAAGTTTTTCTGGATGGAAATACCGCTTTTGAAAGCAAGTAATAAGAGGTGAGGGGTGGTTATGTGAATTTGGGAATGTGCAGAGGGTGTGGGTGCCACTGGAGCACTGCCAGCTCGGGAGGGTGAAGCCATCTGCTCCTGCTCCAGCATCAGTGTGAGAATGCCTGGGTTTGCAGAGACGTCTCCTTAAAACAGCTGCAGGGAGCCGAGCTGGGGGCTTTGCTTGGATGCTGTGATGAAAACGAGGAAGAATCCAGTGAAATAGAATAGTCTCTGGAAAAAATTGGAATGGTCTGCCCGCGGAGTGATGGAGTCACCATCCCTGGGTGTGTTTAAGGACAGACTGGATGTGGCACTCGGGGCCAGGGTTTAGTTGAGGTGTCAGGGCTGGGTTGGACTCGATGATCATGGAGGTCTCTTCTGACGCTGTTTTACATCACAACGACACAGACTCCGACTTCAGAAGGCTGAAGATGACTCCTTGATTTTTGGGATGCGTCTCCCTTTTATACTATTTCACACAGACCAATTGGATTGGTGACACAAAGGTAAAACCTCTTCACTCACGTTGGTCGGACCAGAGGGACAGCAAGAAGAAGTCCCTCCTAGGACAAGGAATGAATAACAAAGCTACAGTTACAAAAACACTTCTCCTGTTTACAGAAAATTCCCTGGGAAAGAAATTTCAGAAAACCAAAATACCTCCGGCACAAACGACGGCTACAATCTCTTCCAACCTACGCACTGTGTGACTCTGATTCTGTGAAAAAAACCCCACCAGTGGTTCACCCTGGCCTCTGAGCACTGACATTTGTCTTGCAGCTTCCTGTTCTGTTTGGCTCTGCGAGGCTCAGACCGAATTCAAGCGGGTGGCCGAGGAGAACGTGACCCTGCCCTGCCACCACCGCCTGGGGCTGCTGGAGCAGGGCGGCCTGGACATCGAGTGGCTGCTGCACATCTCCGAGACCGTGCAGAAAGCGGTGGGTTTGCCCGGAAAATCACTTTATTTCTGCCCAGCCCTCGGTTTAACGGCGCTCCTGTGATGAGCTGTGCAGGTTTTTTCTGATGATGAGAGCAGTGTTGAGGAAACAGAGCTGATTTAGAGAGATTTAGGACGTGGAGAAGTTATTTGATATCCACACGTGCTGTGCTGGAACAGGTTGTGTTACAGTGGATTTTATTTTTTTTTTTTTAATGTAGTCAGTCTTCATTAGATCAAGTTCAGAAGAGACCTTCAGGCTTTCAAAATAACCTTGGATTTTGCAGGCCCAGTTTCGAATCCTTAAATTCAAAAAAAAAAAAAAAAACTAGGTCTGCAGGGACTTGAATTAGCACAGCCAAACCTCCAGATTGCTTTGAGGTGTTTTGCTGCCTGTTTTGGCACTTGTGTAAGTGCCCAGTATAAATCCCCAGCAGAAATAAATCCACTTTTTGCATCATTCTCAGGCCAGAAACCCAGGTTTGCTTTCCCACCTTGCCCCAGGCTTCCTGTGTGACCCCTGAAAAGTCCCTTAACGGGGATGTGCAGCTCCTGGAAACTCCTGGGTTTGTTGTTCCATGAGAAAATAAAACAACTCAGGCTCTGCTCTGCTCCTCAGGTGATCACCTACTCTGGGGGCCGCGTTTATGATGACCTGAACGAGGAGCAGAAGGGCCGTGTTTCCTTCACCTCCAACTTCCTGGCTGGAGATGCCTCCCTGCAAATCATCTCCCTGCAGTCCAGCGATGCAGGGAAATACATCTGCAAGGTCAAGAACGCCGGGCAGTACGAGTGGGCTCGCATCACCCTCAAGGTCGTGGGTAAGGACGCTTCATTGTTCTCCCAAAGGGGAAAAAAAAAGAGAAATCCAGGTTCACTTCCTGCGGAGAGATTTGTTTCAGCAGGGTAGAAATACACAGAGACACCTCCAGACCAGGTTTCAGTCCCCAACTGATGCTGTCTTACACCACAATGACACAAACCCCGAGATTCAGAAGGCTGAACATGACTCCTTTATTTTGGGATGCGTCTCCCTTTTATACTATGTCACACAGACCAATCGGATTGGTGACACAAAGGCAAAACCTCTTCACTCACATTGGTCAGAGCAGGGGGACAGCAAGGAGAAGTCCCTCCTAGGGAAAGAAATGAATCACAAAGTTACAGTTACAAAAACACTTCTCCAGTTTGCAGAAAATTCCCTGAGAAAATAATTTCAGAAAACCAAAACAGCTCTGGCACGGAACCAAGGCTACACCCAACTTTATATCTGCCTTTGCCATTTTTGCCTTTGCCATTTTTGGCAAAGCACAGCCCACAGGAAGGGTTTGAGGCTGGTGATTAAATGCAAGCCCAGCCCGTTCTTTCCAAATGGTGGCTGTGATCTCATCACCCACAGCAGGCTGATATTCCATCCCAGCCGGCCATCACCTCCTGCTGGGCACTGGCACTTCGTGTCCCAGCACCCCGACCTGATCCCAGCCCGGGGAGGTGACAAATGACCAGCTGGGGTTGGCATTTCCCTTCCCCGATTCCAGCTCGTTGCTCAGCTTTTCACACGCTCTGTGATCCCCTGGATGAATCCTGCCAGGTGCTGTGGGCAGAAGGAAGAACTGGAGAAGTGAAAGGGAGGGAAAATGCTCTGGAAACTGTCCCTGGAAGAGGAATGTGGTGATAAAACTCCACTGATGCAAGAAACCACGAGGCAAAGAGTGTTAGAATGTCACTGAGCCAGCCAGCT